>NC_133839.1:4084264-4387058 GCF_047830755.1 Zonotrichia albicollis | reverse complement strand
GTGAAAGCCAAGAGTTTTGGCAGCCAGAACCCTTGATTTCCTCATTGAGGAAAGCGTAATCTCTCCCTAAGCTTGCTGCAGGTCTGGGAGGCTGTGGTGTGCAGAGGATACTCCAAGTGAGTTCCTCTTGGACCTCTTCCAGGTGTTTACACACAGAGCCAAACCTGGCTCCTCTTCAAGAGTGCATGTGAGGGGGGCAGGGGCAGCTTAAAAATAAAATAAAAAATCACAAAGTCCTCCCGAGCTGAGCTGAAGCTCCACGGTGCAAAACTGGGGCATTTCTCTTCATTTTTCACAGTGGAATGTTATTTCCATGCATAAAATGGGTCAAGTGTTTTATACAGGCAACAACCTAACCTCCCCCATCCAATTAAAGTATTTTACTACAAATGATCTTTGTGTGTGTTTGTCTAGGTTCCCTGTCGTGAGAATTAGAGATACTTGCACCAAAAGCAGACATGGGGTCCTAGGTGTTGGATTAAACACATTAAAAATACTGTGACCCTGTTTTGGGACCGATGAGATCTATGTAAACCCTAATTCTGCTTTTCCCAACTTGAAAGGGAAGCACTTTGAGCCCTGGGGTTTAAGTTAGGGTTGGGAACCAGAAGAGCAGAGTGTGAGAAAGCCAGGGGGGAATAAATCAAGGAATAACGTGGTTCACCTATGAAATCACTGCTCTGGAGGCACACGGGACCAGCCCATGCCCGGCACCTCCTGCCCACCCCGGCAGCCCCGCACAAGCGGCGTCTCCCTCCTCGCAAGCGAGCGGAGAAAGTTAAGGAAAAGCACGGCTGACTTCATCTCGGGGTTTTCTTTTTGTTTTGTTTTGTTTTGTTTTTGTTTTCTTTAGGACAAAGCAACTTTCCTGCGAGGCAGCAGCGGCGGCGGTCGGGGATGGTGGCAGGGGACAGCGGGGACAGCGGGGACAGCGAGCGGGGCTGGCGGGGCAGCGGCGCCGCCGGCACAGGCAGCGCTGCCTCCTGCGAGCAACCGGCTCCGCTTAAAGGGAAAGGGGAAATCCTCCCTGTCTCTTTAAGGCATCCTAGGACATGGAAACCTTGTGCTTTCAGGGAATCTCCTTGCCAGAAGAACTGTAAAACATGTCTTCCCCCCCCCGCCCCCCAAGTACCCGTTTCTCTTTCTGACTTGTTTCCTTTTTTATTTTTTTTTTTAAAGGGCATTTCCATTTTCTATGACTTCCTTCAGAGCAAAGATGGATGTGGCGACATTTATAAGGGTTTGTTACCCTCCGAAAAGTATCCGATTTCACGACAACTTCGCTGCACTTTATCACTAAAGCGAGGAAAGGGCGGGAGGTAGAGGGAGGGAGGGGGAGAGGGAGCGAACGCGGGGAGAGGGACCCAAATTCAGGATGGGCTCATAAAATTTAAATAAGAAAAGTGCAATGCTCCTTGTTATTGTCCAGCTCAGACGGCTTAGACTGGTAGCTGCTTTGAGTCCTAAATGATTTTATAGGGCTGTTTGACCTTAGAATCATTGATGTTACACTTGCCATTTCTAAGGGGAGACAAAAATACTCCACACATCCTCTAGCTGCAGTGCGAGTCCCAGCCGTAGCTGAGTGTCGAGGGGTTGGGAACTTTATAAACTCATTTGATTCATTTGAGGTTTCACAATAGCCAAAAAGTTCCTTTATAGCTTTTCGGAAACCACACGCTAACACTGCATCTAAAGAGCGAACAGTGGAGTACACTAAAAAGCCAATAAAACCAAGGAAATCGTAGGGGGACCTTAGATATGCGTTTCCTTGCAGCCACACACCAGTCACATACATTTCTTCCCATACATACAAACAAGCCACTTTCAAACGCTCTACTTACAGTTTTCCAACCTGAAAATCAGACAAAACCCCACCGTGAGAGCTGCCTCCTCTACCTGCACCTCACTCCGCGCACCCAGCGAGACAGAAACCACCCCGGGGCACTGCCATTTCCCCTATGCAAAAGTTTACATAACTTTTCCTGCGAGCCTATACTTCCAGCCGGTCCGCAGAGCTCCGGGATCTCCCGGAATATGTGGCGGGGCGAAGGCGAGCCCGGCGTGCTGGCAGAGGCGCTGCCATCCATCCATCCATCCATGCATCCACGCATGCATCCATCCATCCCCCGTGTGCCGCGGGGCACTCCCGCGGGGCTGGGTGTGCACAGCCCGCTCCCGGACACACGCACGCCTCCAGCCGGCTCCCGGCACCGAGCGGGGATGCTGCAGCCACAGGCACGGCCAGACCTACCTGCAATGACAGCCGGAGATCTCTGTCCGCCCTCGGCTTTCAGCCACACTTGCAAAGTGAAGGCATCTCGGGGCAGCTCCACGTCTGCCTTGAGCCGCAGCTGATCACCTTGGCCACTGAAATAGAGCGCCCTGCTCGGGGTAAGGGACTCCTCGTCGTCCTTTACCTCCCGCTGTTGCCTCCTGCGGGGGACATGCCCGGGCTCCAGCCCA
This sequence comes from Zonotrichia albicollis, assembly GCF_047830755.1. Lineage (NCBI taxonomy): Eukaryota > Metazoa > Chordata > Aves > Passeriformes > Passerellidae > Zonotrichia > Zonotrichia albicollis. The sequence continues at coordinate 4,384,592 of NC_133839.1, read as the reverse complement.
GCAGTGGAGCGCCTTCCTCGGGCTAACCTGGTGGCACAGGTGCCCGGGGCAGTGTGGAGGAGCTGGCGGCTGTGCCTGGTGTCCCTTCGTGCCCTGCGGGAGCGCTCGTCCATCCCACATTCGGGTCCACTGGCTAGGGCTGTACAGAGAAGCGCAAGAGGCAGCAGCAAACTCCAGAGCTGCATTTCCAATCTTCCCCCCCCTTCTCCCCTGCAAATCCTCCCGATCTGCCAGCTTTGGGCTCCTCCTTGCCTTGACTTTCTTCTCTTGTTCACCCTTCTTGGTATTTGCTCTTTTTATAACCCTTCTCAGTTGCTTTTTCTTTTCTTTTTTTCTTTTTTCTTTCTTTCTTTTTCCTGCTTATAGATTTTTTTTCTCCTTAAAACAAATAAAAATCAAATAAATCAAAACTCCTTCTTGGTTGAAATGTATTTCTCTGTTCTTCCTTCTCTATCTGTCTTCTTCTCCTCTATTCCTCCACAGCTGGAACTCCTCTCTCTCTTCTTTTCTCTGCTGAATTTTCTTCCCTTTATTTTTTTTTCTTCTTAAAAAAAACACACACACACACTCACACACACTCAAAACAAAACAAAAAACCAAAACAACCCCCCAGCTTTCTCCAAGACTCAGACCCACTGATTTCCCTCCCCCCAAAAGATGCTCTAATCTATTTATTTTTTTGGCCTCCTTTATAACATAAGCCACAACCCCCTCCTTTCCCCCAACCTCCCCCCCTCTCTTCTTCTCCACAAAATGAAAGAAAAGAGAAAAAGCCCCTCAGAAGATGAGTAAACAAGAATATGCTAATCTACTCTAGGGTGCTCCACCTTCCCAATTGAATGATTCCCATTAAAACTGCAGGGATCATGACTAATCAATCAGCTTGAAGGAGCAGATAGCTCCAGAGGTTCAAACACTTTTGCTGTTTTCCTTTTTCCCCCTTCTTTTCCTCTCTTCCTCTCTTTCCCCCTATCACTTCCCCCCCCCCTTATTTATTTTTTAAAGAAGACAATCAAGATGAATGGATCAATGTGACAAAAATCCTGCACCCCCCTTTTTGCAATCTCCCCAGCTTTCTTTCTCAGTCCAGTCCAAAACACACATTCCTATTTTTTTTTTCTTGGCAAAAGAGAAAGCTATTTCTCCTCTCAGACTCCCCGTTGCACTTTGCTGGTAAACCTTATGCTCCTCTGCAGCACATAAAGAGTCTTGAAACTTGAGTCTCAGATATTTTTTTTTTAATTGCTTTCTTTCTTTCTGTCTTTTCCACTCTCTCTCTCTCTCTCTCTCTTTCTTTTTCTAATTCCTTCTTTTCCTCTTATTATTTTCTCAAAGTTATGCAATCAGCCAGGCTCCCCCTTTTGTGGTCCCCCTCAGTGCAGTTGTGTGCAGCTAATCCAAATGTTGCATCAAAGGTCCCCATCGAATCATCAGGAGCTAAAAGGAGAGAAGCTTTTTGAAGAGCATTTGCCTTCCAGAAGCTGTAGCAACAGAGTAGGACTTGGCTTTTGAGTGCTCCAAAGACTCCTGGGTTATTTTTTTGGAAATAATAATTAAAAAAAAATCAATTATTCATTTTATTGGTGGATTGAATAAAAAAAAATCCTCTCTGAATATTGTTAATTTTCAGCCTAAGGAATTCAGCTCCCCTGGTTTCCTTGGCTTGGTTGTAGCCACAGGTAAGCTCCTGGCTGCTTGCTGGTTTGTAGATCTCTGTTTCTGAGCTGGGACGTTTCTCTTTTTTTCTCTTTTCTTTTTTTTTTTTTTTTTTTAATTTTTTTTCACTCTTGAAAGATCTCAAAAGCTCCCCCTGATGGCAACAAAAAGGATTTTTCTGAGTCCTTAATCAGTGGAAATGACTTGGCAGTGGCGCTCACGGAGTGTTGGGGCCACTGCTCTCCTCTGAAGAAATCGACTAAAACCAAGTTAAATCACACCATGCCCGGCCACAAACCACTCACATCATCCTCTTCTTCCCTCTCTAAATTGATGATTGTCACATCTTACTTTCCCTATATATTTTCAACAGGAATCATGAAACAGTTTTCCTGGGACTGGCATCTCTCTGCTCTTGCAGGCTGCCCTGTTAGCATTGCTTAGTTCTGACAACTTCCACTTAAAATATACATTATAACAGTAGTGAAAAATCAATTTTGCCAATGATAGAGTGCTTTTGCGTGTTCACAAGTCTTCCAAAAAAAGTTATTTTTAAGTTTCTTGCTAATTTGAGCACTCCATGATACACAATTGGCATTTTCAGTGGTGCTGGGTTTATCCACAAAGTCCCACCAGAAGTCAAACACAAGCACAGCCTTAGAGTCCCTCTCTATTCTCCTGCCCATCCCTCCACCACAGCTCTTCCTACAAAAAAGACAAAATACTGAGAGCATCTACAAAGTTTATAATACAAGACCTCCAAGCCATTAAGCCTCTCAACAGCTGAGAGGAAATGTTTAACTGGGAAATAAACGGTACAAACTCCTATAAATGTCCTGAAGAACTCTCAGGGATATGAAAAAGGCACTTCTCTCTCTGTGCCTGTTTGGCAGAAACAATTTAAGATCTGAGCTAAGTGCTGCACTGCACTGCTCTAACTTAGCTCATAGAGGACACTGCAAATCAACCAAAAAATCCAAAAAGTTTAAAGTGAACCTGTTCAGCTTCAGCAAGAGCTAAAGCAGGAGGAATCCTGCTGCCAGGACACTGCTTCCTCCACATGACAACTCCTCTGAGGGCCCTGGGAACTCTGCACATGTCCAGGTTGGGAGAGCAGGCTCTTAAAATAATGCTGGTTCCACTTTTTCCAGGAGAAAAAGCTAATTCTGTGAAATCGTGGCATTCATTAGGGACATCACGATTTGGCTGAAATCATCAAGGAAATTTACTGAAACACTTCAATTTGATAGCACTGCATCATTTAATTTTGGACGTACTTGACCTTCTATCTCTTACAAAAGGGTTTCACTGTGACCAAATCACACTTCAATGCATCAGCCTGCAGCTCCAGTGACAAATTCTGGGATATTCTTGATGCAGAGGAAAAGCCCAGAGCTCTGCTTCCTGTACTCATTGAAGACAGAAAAAAAGTATGGAAAGATGGGATTTACCTCCAGCCCACAAATTACATCTTCAATCAGTTTTATTCTGAAGACGAAGTAAAAGCATAGAGAAAATGTAATATATAAACTCTAGATGTGATAGAAAATGAAGTTGAAGAGATTTGATTTTAGGAATAGTGAGTAAATCTTGGATTCCTTAAGTGTGTGGGTCAGATCTAACTTCCCTGACCAGATGAAATTCTCCCCTGCACAGATGGACATTTATTCTCTGCTTAAGCCAGTACTTAAATGATGTACAGACCTGGCAGAGAGGTTCCTGCCCAAGGAGAATAATCCTACTGCTGCACTTGAGTGCAATATCCTCCTCAGGAAAGGGAGAGGGAGATTGTCTTGCATCTAGAGGTATTTTCATGAGAAAAAGGCAAAAAAAAAAAGCATCTAACCCTAGTTACACACATAGAGAAAAGTATTAGAATAGATATTTATGACACTATGCCAAAAAATAGCATTGAGCTAAATGCTGTATGCAGTCATTATAAGGAGAAATACTCAGCAGGAATCTTAGCTGAAGCTGCCAATAACTCCCAGGTTCAAGACTGGAGCTGAGTGAATAAATCATAACAAATAATGGTTTTGTCAAATTTCGACTTTTTTTCCCTCCTATTTGCAAGTAGACTGTGAAACCTCTCAAATATGTTTGAAATTACATGGCCATTTCTTCCTTGTCGTTAGTATTTCTCCGAAGCCAATTAGCACACAATTTGCTGTAATGTACACATTTTCACATTTGTTCTGTGTTAATTGGGCAAGGAAGTCACACAGCATTATTTTTGGCTCCCTGGGGGGTCAGGTTTAATCACTCATGATACAGTAAAATTACTAATTTTACATGCGATGGGAGTTTCCATGCTTGAAACTCTCCTTGCGAAAAGCGGCGCTGGCTCTTCAAATTACTCACACGAAGGTCAATTAAAAACAATATTTCTTGAAAGTTGAGCTGAAAAGTCTGCCAGATACAACTGAATTGAGGCCCTACTATTCTGGGTAAGTATTTGTGCATATTTGTCCTCTCCATGCACAACTCCATCAATCACAGCAGAGGTTTCACAGTCTTTACCCCTCACCGATATCCCAATCAAGTCTCTCCCAACTTGGCTTGGGTTAAGGATGGCTGGAACACAATCCAACAGCTACTCTGCTCAGAATCAGACAGGGCCCAGACACCAGATTTTAACACAACGTGTTGGATTCAGGGCATATTTTATGCAATCAGCAATGGTATGATCGGAATCACGCTGCCTCCACAGAGCAGCGTGGAATGAAACCCAAAGAGCTGAGAATAGCTTCAAAGAAAAGGGGATTTGGGCACCCTGGCTTGTGAATCCCATGAAGTCCAGCACCTTTTAGGAGAAATAGAGTGACTTGCTTGGTGACATGCAACGGGGTTGCATTGGGTAGAGTGAGGCCACAGCTCGTCGTGAGCCTGAGGAAACATTAATGAATGAAATGCTAATAACTAAAAAAAAAAACAACAGTAAAAACATGTGAAGCATGTTCTGTCTTGGAAAAGACTTAACAGAAGACCTAATGTGGACTCAGTATAAATCCACCAGATTTTTCATTGTTTTCTCTATCTGTCATTCCTCCTCTCATTTTAAACAGAGTGATTAAAAGTCTGTGTTCTGCCTCCGCTGTCGCACTCCGTACTGATAACAATCCTGATTCCAAGGATTTATAACTATTGCCTGCACACTCATCATTCCACACAACTCCACTCACTTGAAATCACAACACCAGCTCAGGGTTGCCTTTATTAGTGGATAAGAGACTCTTCTGCTGCTGGTCCCTCAGCTGCCCCTTATGTAAAATACTCTGTTAATTTACATCAATAAAACAGCCCCCATGTCAATTTGAATCACACTCTTTAATCCAGAAAAGTTTACTGAACAATTAAGAAGTGCAATAAATGACAATCAAGACTAAAGGAATAATTGATGACTTTATGAAGGTTTCAGTAATTTTATAAGGTAATTTGCAGTCAGTGGCTATAAATTCCTATTTAAACCTGGCATACCACTCTTTTTTGCCCTGCAGAGAGCTGTATTTCCTAACAATACTGATGCCTGTTTGCCTGGAATTCAGTTACTTTATCCTTCAAATTTCCCTCATGAAATATTGTATTTCCAGAAAAAGTTACATACTCCTTGTATTTTTTTCACCACACTCTTGAAATACATTCTGGGGGGTGGGGCAGAAATCTCTGTTCTACATTGTGGTGAGAATGATAAACCATGGTAGATAATGTAAGCAAAGGGGCACAATCTTCAATTAAACCATGTAAATGCTGATTGAATTAGTGGACCTGTTTTGATTTGGACTGATACTCTAATTCTGGGTGCTCATGTTGGTCTGTCTAGGTGAAATCCTGGCACTGAAATCCTGCCCTGACTGAAATCCTTGCTCAGGCATGAAGGAGAGAACAACTGTGATCTCACCTGCATGGTGTCACTCCAAGGCCATGTCCCTGTGACCCAAAACATGCTCATGGGGATGCTCCAGGTTTATGGGATCAGCCCCAGTGCATCCCACAGGGTGAGTTTTGGACCAGACCCTTCACATCCCATTTCTCCAGGGCCACATCTGGATGTGGGAGAGCACCAGGCAGGTTCAAAACCAGCAGACTGTTGGGGGCAGCAAAATCACAGCCTAAAGCAAAAGGTGCTGGGAGGTGGAAGGACCTCGTGGGTCTCAGCAAGTGCCCACAGCACCCAGCCCAGCCAGCCCCACAGCCCCAGCCCAGGGCATCCCTGTGTGCCCTTGGCAGCGACCAGCTCTCAGCACCCTCCCCAGGCCTTCCTGGCATTGCCCCTCCATCAAAAGCACTGCCTGGAGCCACCTGCCCCTCTCACACAAGTTTAAAAGCCCAACAAGAACACAAAACCTTTTTGCTCTCCCTCCTCAGTTAAGAAGCCTAAAATGATGCCTCTTTTAACAGTCTGCTCACCCAGAGATTTAAGTTTCCCTGATGAAATCATGATGGTGAGAGCCAGAAATGCAGAATGTTGTGTTTATTTCTTCTGCACTGTTTGCCCCATGAGGAATTCTGGAGATGCCATGAAAAAAAACAGGGAAAACCCTGTGGAGTGCATGAGGAGATGCTTTGGTTTTCCATCATACGAGATGTGCTATGTGGTTCCCAAACCATCTCACTTAAAAGCCACACATTCTCCAGTACTTCTGGGTTTGGATCAAAAGCTGGAAGAGAACAGGACCTGGTTGGGATTGAATAGGGAACAAGACAAGCACTCAACTGCCCGGAAGGAAACAACTCCTGGTAATCTCCATCTCCTGGTGATTTGCTGGTAGCTGGTTCAAGGCTGGCAGGAAATGGACAGAGCCATTTCTTTATGAGCACTGTCACTGTGTTTGGGCTCCCTTGAGAGAGCTGTGTCCATGACAGGATCCACAAGCCCACCCTGACTCTGCTGGGGCCACCTCAAATCCACCTCTGGAATGCACAGGAGCACCAGGCTCCCACAGCAGGCAAGACCAAATCGTGAGGACTGGTCAGAGAAAAGATTGTTTCACTGAACCAAAGATGTATCTGACAGCACCAGACAGCCCAGTAACCCTGCAACTGAAAAAAATTGGTTTTGCTTTTTACCCAGGGGTGCCCTGGCTCTGTAAGCACAGAGTGCATCAGCAGATGTTCCACCCCTGCATCCTCACACAACCCACACCACTGCAGTCACTGGGCATTAGTCACCTCCCCACAGCCCAGAGGTCAAGGACTGGCTGGACTCTGGAGCCTAAACTCTTCTCCTAGACCTGCCAATGTCTTCCCCACAAGATAAACAGCTTGCAGGGGTGCAGAGAGAGGAGGGGGCTGCCTTGGGAAGGCACAGGGGGGCTCTGCTCTCTGGGTACCTGTGCAGAATATACATGGGAGGTCATCACTCTTCCAGGGCTCTGCTCCCACACCTTCCTTGAGCCATACATCACTTGAACAACATTAATGAGAGCGAGGTCAGCAGCAGCTCTCCTGGAGGAGGAGCCCAGGACAAGCAATGGGGTGGCTCTCCAACCCCCCACACAGGGTGGGCTCCCTTGGGCAGAGTAGGAGATGGGGATGGAGAAGAGGGTTCTGCTTGTGCAGTTCTCTCAGAAGAGCCATGTCGCAGACATCTTTTTATGAAAATCCTTTTCTTGGGATTTTTTCTTCCTGAGAAGCTGGGAGGCCTCAGGAACAAAACATAAACAATGATTATCTGCTGCTGTGGAATGCAACAGGTGCATCTGTGATTGGTCTCATGTGGTTGTTTCTAATTAATGGCCAATCACAGCAGAGCTGGCTTGGACAGAGTCTGAGGCAGCTGCCATTGTTATCATTCTTGTCCTTTCTATTCTTAGCTTAGCTAGCCTTCTGAGATGAAACATTTTCTTTTATTCTTTTTAGTATAGGTTTAATGTAATGTATGTCATAAAATAATAAACCAAGCCTTCTGAACATGGAGTCAACATTCTTGTCTCTTCCCTCACCTAAAAACCCCTGTGAACACTGTCATGGAGCCACACAAGCTGCTCTGAAAGCCAGAAGTGAAGTTTGGTGCTGGCATGTGTGTACACACAGGGAGAGATGAGGAGCAGAACCCAAACAGATGGAAATGCAAGGCTCAGGAACAATCTAGACAATTCAAATATATCAGGCCATGCATGATTTGGTATTCACAGGCAACATCTTCAAGAAAGTTTAACATACCCAAATGTTTTTCCTAAATCAGATTTCTGCTTCAAAGCCAGTACTAACAAGATTAACACAAGAGACCTGCCATGTCTTGCTATTGGAGATGAAAATCAAGCAAACGATAAACAAATTGATCAAGAGAAAGACACCATGTGTCAGTCTGCAGCAAAGAAGCCAAAAGACAGAATTCAGAGGAAAAGCTGCTCGGCATTTGAGAGCTATTCCCAGCGAACCGGGATTTCCCCTCTCTGCTTTCATTTGAATGGCATTTGAAAAACACAGCTGCAGAGTCCCATGCACACCAGGGATGGAGCCAAGAGGGGAACCCTCCCAGCCCTCAGCAGCAGACCTGAAGGGAGCACTTTGTCCTGAATTCACAGCACCCAGAGCACGAGTGAAGCCCTTCCACCAAACCTTCCCAGACCTCCACAGACACCTGGCACCCTGAGGTGCCCCATAAACCAGCAAAGGGCTGATTTGGGGCTTCTGCCCCAAGCTGGCACAGGAGGCTCCCTCAGACCAAACTGTCACTATAGGACACGAGAAAACACAAGCACACACCGTTGTTCTCAAGGTGAAGGAAAAGGGAAGTTTATTTTCTGACTCCAACATTTATAGTTTTCCAAGGGTGACAGTGGATTGGAGGGTGACAGTGCCACCTCTCCAATGACACTGGTCAAACCAACAGTCCATCAACTTTCTCTTCTTCCATAAAGGAATGCAAAACAATGAGTTGTTTATAGAAAGTGTGTGAGAAAGTTCACTACAAGAACGCCAACATCAGAAGGCTTAGAAAATCTTAAAAAACCAAAATGACACCAAACAGCTCTCCTGGCATCAGAACCGGCCTCTGCCAGCTGTGGATCATCCCTGAGGCCTGGAGCTCAGAGCAAGGCAGCACCTGGCACTGCAGAGAGAGGAGGTTGCCTGCCTGGAAGGTATAGCCAGTCTCTGCAGTCATGTGCTCAGCTCCAGAATTTGAAAAATCTCATAACTTTCTGTGTCATCCCCTTGCACCTGAAGCAGCCCCTCCCCAGCCCTCCCTTCCTGATCCCAGCCAAGCTTCCCCAGCCTCATTCCAGCCCTGCACCCCAGGTGCTTCATCTTCCTGTGCCCCCCAATGCTCTGCCCCCAGAGCCCACAGATATTAATTGATTTGTCAAAAGAGAGTTCAGGCAAGGATGTATTAAATCTGAGCATTCCACTCATACCTCCCGGGCTTCCCAGTGCAACTGAGATTCCTCAAACATGGTAAAAAAAACAAAACAAGGCAAAACAAAACGGAGGAGGGAAGAACAGAAAGAGTGGAAATAGAAACCAGACAGATGAAAAGCAGAAGGGAAAAGAAAACCAACAACAAAACACAAATAAATTGGAGGACAGCCCTCACTAAAAGCTGCAGGTTGGGGTTTTTTTTGGCTAAAAGTTTGGCATCTGTGATATGTCAGGAGATGACATTAATACAGTATAGCAAGCTTTATAGGAAACAATTGCCATATGTGAGGGTGGTGGCAGCCTGTGCTCTCCCCGCCACCCCCTATTGCTTTCGTCTGCACTAAAGCTGAGTTTAAACAAGTGAAGTCCGTGTCTATCTGCCTGCATGTATAAATACATTTTCAGCCAAGACCCACCACTGGCTGCACTTGTATGGCAGCTCTCAGTCGAGATGTTTAAGCAGGGTTCTGACTTTATCCCCAGCTCATTGTTAATGCATTTAACAGCAGTTTCAGAAATTCCCTTTGCTCTCAGAGGTGACACCTGGGTCTCCAGCAGATATCTCTGATGCAGCACAGCTCACCAGTGGGTGTCAGCCCCCGTTTGCCCACGAGCATAGAAAACCAGCAAGCATCATATGGACAGCTATAAAAGCTGCAGAGAACGGGATCTGAGCGAGCTACAACCTTGTTTGTGTTGGAGGAGATCTCCTGTATCCTTCTTTTAAAGCTGATGGTTATGGCTCGAGCACATCTGTGTGCAGAATTGGACACACTGCATGGGCTGTGCTGCTGAAAAGGCAGCTCAGCTCCTCTGCTCAGGCAGGTAATTAAACCCATCAGTGAGTGAATGACCTGGTTAAGAATCTCAAGAAAATAGAAAATTCCTCAGGAGGCAAAAACTGGAATTGAAATATCAAAATTTATCCTGGAGCGAAAAATAGCCTCCTTTCATTCTTTTGCCACCAGTGCTTTAAAAAAGGATGAGGAAAATGAAAAGTGCACCAAATAATACATGAAAACATTCTCCCCAACTAAATAGACATAGAGGCACAAAGCCCTGTATATATTCAGTACTATTTTTAGAAAACATTTAAACCTACAGACTTCAAAATTAATTCTCCAAAGTACATTTCTATAGTGCAATCCAAATCTCATTAAATTCCATAGTTCATAATATTTATACAAGAAGGTACCCTTTGTTATTAAATGCTATAGGACCTGCCCAGAAAGGTTAGCAACTCTTTCTAGGATACCAAAACCTTTTCAGATCAGTTCATCTCTAAAAAAAGCTGGGGCTGATTTTAATTTGATCAGCCTTGAGTTGTTGTCAGAATAGTTTACTGAGCAGCTCCCATGAAAAACAGTGAGGCTTTTTATTGACAAATGAAATCAATTTTGTTAGGAGTATTCACAATATTTCAGCCCTTAAAATGTCATGTGCTCCAATTCAGCACAGCTTTGTGGCAAGGAGTGCATTGCCAGCTTTTAATAGAAAAAGCTGCCTGTGAATTCACAGCAATGACTTCATGGGGAATGTGGGGAACTTTCTCCCTCAAGGTGAGTGGGGTGATGAGCCCTCCTGCACAGGTTGGGACAAATCAACCAAAATCAAGGTATGCCGGTGCCTACTTTTCCAGTTATGTCAGTGGAAGTGAAGAATTTAAATGGGAGGTGACATTTACATATTCTGTGCTAATTTTCCATCAGGTCACAGTGAGAGCTGGTCTTTGCCAACCATGGCTGTTCTTGACAAGGGGATGGAGCTGATCTGATCCTTTTTGATTGCCTCCTGTGACCCCATGTGCTGGAAAGCATCAAGGGCCTTCACTCCTCCAAACACCACCTGGAATCCACCTGAACATGGGAAGGAGCTGGAGCTGCTGCAGAGATCCAGAGGAGGCACCAGGGGGATCAGAGGATGGAGCAGCTCTGCTGGGAGGAGAGGCTGGGACAGCTGGGATTGTGCACCTGGAGAGGAGAAGCTTTGGGGGGACTTCAGGGTGGCCTTGCAGGGCCTGAAGGAGCCAAAAAGGGACAGAGAGAGACTCTTGACATGGGCTTGGAGTGACAGAACAACAGGGAGTGGCTTCACACTGAGAGAGAATAGGGTTAGACCAGATATTAGGAAGAAATTATTTATTTAGAGAGTAATGAAGCCCTGGCACAGGGTGCCCAGAGCAGCTGTGGCTGCCCCTGGATCCCTGGAAGTGTCCAAGGCCACGCTGGACAGGGTTTGGAGAAATCTGGGACAGTGGAAGGTGTCCCTGCCCATGGCAGAAGAGTTGGAGTAGACAATCTCTAAGGTCTCTCCCAACCCAAACCATTCTGCAATTCAGAGGGACCAGGGCAGAGATGCAGCAGGCAAAAAATCTGTGCTGACATCTATGACACAATTTCAAGCCTACATCCCATGTGTAGCATCTTCTGCCAACACAAAATTCACCAAGGCTGCCATCAGAGAAATGCAATTGAAAACTGAGAAAGATTAGCAGGCCCAAGAACCATTTCTTTAAACTGCATCCTATACTGGGGGTTTGTTTCCTCATTCCACCAGCTCACTTCTACTAAAGCTGATTGTAACAACAGCATGAAATTAAGAGAGGGAGAGGGGGGAAAAGGGAGGAAAAAGGAGGAAAAAGCACTCTGTCTGTTTAGATTGGGTCACATTGTGAATTTAGGTTTCATTTTTCTCTTAATTTTTTGCAAAGATTGGCCTTAAGAAGAAACACATTTCTGGAATTGGGAAAGTACAGCATGGTACAGCTTTCAAGACACCATGCCAAAGTGTCTCTTTAATTATTTTTTAGATGAATTTTCCTTGTTCTGAGCTAATGGGTAACAGACCATGTCACAAAAATATTCCACATCCCTATTTGTTCAGCAGAGGAGAGCTTTTTTCTAAGAGTTTTCAAGGAGTCTAAAAAATATAGGCAGAGACTCCTTGGAACAATTGCCTACAGGCTGTAGGCACCTACTTCACTGGAGCCCCATTTAGCCCAGGACTTTTCATTTCAGCTGCAATTTAAGATTAAACTCAGGATGCTCATGAGGCAACAGACCTGTTTGTGTTCCTGTTCCCAGAGTAAAACCCTAAGAAAGCTCCCAGAAACTACAGGTACAGCCCCAAGAGTCCTTTAAAATGCACAGAATAAACCTGCTCGAGCTATTAAGATGTTTTTGATGTTGAAGATCACTGAGAACATGAAAGTTAACAGATAGCCCTGAGTTGTCTTCAGCCAGAACAGCCACAAGAACCCCTGGAACAAGGCATTTTTGGCTTTAAGAGGCGCCAAGGTCCATGGCAGGAGGGACTGTGGGAAGCTGGCTGAGAAAAGGGAAGCTCTCAGCTCCTCCAGGAACAGCCGTACCCTTCAGGAAGCGCTGCCAGAGCACTGTGCTGGTTTGGGGCACCCCAAACAAGAGGGATGCCCCACAATGGTGTAGGATGCTGATGCTGGAAAGAGGGAGATGCAAAGCCCCACCCTGAGGGACAGGGTGGGATCCTCTTTCCACAGGAAACACAACTTTTCTCCAACAGGAGCCCTTCCCAAAAGGGCTGCAGAAGCCAGGCTGCTTTTTGTTCTCAGTAATCACTTTACCAATATTTCAAAGGCATTATGTAACTGAAACAGTGTAAAGTTATTGCTACCGACATTGTCAATAAATCATTAACATTTCTTAACAGGAACAGCACGACTGTTCATGTCATGGCTGTCTCATTCACTTTCAAATCAAAGCTTTCAAATTAAATATTCATTTAATATTAAAATATTAATGCAGACCCACTGTTTCTGCAATATTAATTTCTTATGGCATTTCCAGGCAAATGCATATATTATAAACTTCATCTCCCGCAGGAGGTCCCTCAGCCTTCCTTTTCCTTCTTTTTCAGCATTATCCTCATCCTGGGCCAGGAAGGGACTTGGAGAGAAGGAGGGGCTGCCTGATGAAGGGGAAGCAAGGTGGATAATTTAACTTCAAGTATCCCATTCCTCCCCTCCCACACAAGCTCCCCACCCTTAGATCAGGATATCGAAGGCTGCCATTATATCTCCCGCCTCCAGAATGAGTCATTCATACATTCAGCAATTCCTGTTGGAAAAACAGTGAATGCCTCTGTCACCAGAGCCCATTACAGAAATTAAACTTTGCAAATCATCAGGGAGGGGCAAGATTTGAGGCATTTCAAGGCACACTCCTGGTCTCCCTGTGCTTGGTAGGAGCAGAATTGATTTGACAATGAACTTTTACAGCCTGAATGCCTATGGCAGCAGGAGGCACATACCTGGGTGGGAAGCAGGGCAGAGGAATACAGTGCTGCCCTCCTGGATAGTTTTGGTTTCTTTCTTTTTTTTCTTTTTTTAAAATGTTGTTTTGGTTTTGCTTCTATTTTTGGGGGCTTTTTTTGATTTTGTTTTGGGGTTTTTTAGTGTTGTTGTTTGGGGTTTTTTTTGTGTGTTTTGTTTTGTTTTGTTTTTTGGTTGTTGTTGGTTTGGGTTTTTTTTTTTTTTTTTTTTTTTTTTTTAGTTTGTTTTTTCCTTTAATTTTCTTTCCCAGTGGTTCATCTCAGGCAAAATGACACTGAATGGAAATCCAGAGAGGCTCTTCCATGGCTGTACCATGGCTCACCCCTTGTCCATCTGGTCCCTCATGAGGCTCCCCAGAGGCACCAACCTAGAGGGAGCCTGTGGCACCCCAAGGAAAGCTTGGGGCTGTCAAAGGTTTCACTTTGTAGGAAATAATTCTGCTTGGGAGGATCCAAAGGAAAAGTTAAGAATATTCACCAACAACTTGTCAAAACAAAACCCTCTCAGAACTGCTGATTTTCTGCCCAGTTGTGCTGGTTTGGACTGAAGGGGGAGTTAATTTTCATCATAGTACCTGGTGGGGGGCTGTGTTTTGGATTTGTGCTGGAAACAGTGTCAAGAACAAAAGAAAACTTTTATTTGGCATGGCTGAGCAGCAATTACCCAGCAAGGCCTTTTTACACTTTTACTCTTTTCCACAGAGGCCTTTTCTGCCTTTCACCCCAGCAGTGGAAAGGCTGGGGGTGCCCAGGGAATTGGGGGCACATTTTCCAGCACAGGGCATCATGCTCAGCACACCAAGCTGGGCAGAAAGAGGAACAGGGGAACACTCAGAGGATGGAGTTTGTCTTCACCTTATACACACTGGGGAACGCCTGGACCCTGCTGGGATGGGAATGAATCCCTCAGTTTGCTTTGCTTGTCTGCATGGCTTTTGCTCTACCCATTACCTGTCTGTATCTCAACCCATGGGTTCCTCTCCAGGCCTGGCAATCAAGGACACCTCTCTGCCTCAGGCCCTGAGAAATGTAAAAAAAAGTGAGTTTGGTGGGGGGAGCAAACTTGGGGTGAATGACTTCATTACCTGAAGCTGTAATTGGCAGATTAACCCCAATATGCAAATGGCCCAAACTTATAAACGTGTGAAAATCTGCGATCTATTTTTGGGTGTAGCCCCTGGGGGGCTTAATCTGCCTGAAATGTACCTGAAAGCCCTTCAAAAAATATTCCTGCTTTTTATTCTCCTAATTTTGTCTGGCCTCTGTTTTTTAGGTAGCCTGAAAAAGGCATTGCTCTCACTTTTCCTCTTCCCATTCTCCCCCTCATCCCCGCATGGGGCTGGCAGGGAGTGCCTGTGTGGGGCCGAGTTGCTGGCTGGGGTTAAACCACAACAGTTTACTATAATTACTTCTGCTGCCTGGAGCTTCCTTATCCCTCCTCCTGAGACCATTAAACCTACGCTGCTCCTCTTCAGAGCAAGGAAGAAAAGCTCTTCAGCCTTTAGTCTCCTTGGTATTTTCTCTTGCTCTTGCTTTTTCCTTCCCCACTCATGAGACATCCTGGGGTTTGTTTGGGGATTTGGGCTGGTTGGTTGAGGGGGTTATGTTGCTCTTTTAAACTGAGTATATAAAATTTGCATAAAATTAATTCACATGCATTCTTCAGGGGAAGGAAATTATTTCCATTCTCAATTGGCCAATGGCTCCAGACCTTCCTATCTCTGCATTGACTCAAGGCCTGTGGGGTCTCCAAGACAGGGGCAGCATTATCAACACCACGTTCTAACAGGAGTGGACACAGGTTGCAGCTGACATATTCCAGTGCTGGATTTCAGATTAGCTGTTGGTTGCTGATTTTAAAATGATGGGAGATTCACAGAATCCTAGAATGGTTTGGGCTGGAAGGGACCTTAAAGACCATCTAATTCCAACCCCCTGCCATGGCAGGGACACCTCCCACTGTCCCAGGCTGCTCCCAGCCCTGTCCAGCCTGGCCTTGGGCACTGCCAGGGATGCAGGGGCAGCCACAGCTGCTCTGGGCACCCTGTGCCAGGGCCTGCCCACCCTCACAGGAGAGAAAATATTTCTTATCCAATAAAAAGAGCAGGAGATTCCAAGATGGAGATAGCACATCTCTGTGTCCTTCTAATCCTGCTCCATGGCAAGACTTTGTGTCTGGATATCCCTGGCCTGAGTGCTCAATGGGATTACAAGAGCCACTTTCTCATTTATTCTGGATACAAGAAAATTTGTTTGCTCAAAAGCATTCTTGCCTTTCTTTGAGGTTTGTCATCACAAGACACATTGCAGAAGCCATTTCATCACTGAGGATTAAACCCACAAAGGACTATCTTTGAGAGGGCTAACTTTTGGTATTCTTATCTCTGAGAGAAGAGAAGTTTGGTCTACCTGAGGTTTCTTCTGCTTATCAATCTTTCTTTCCATGTAAATCTCATACTGAGATCATCCTTGGAAACTGAATTCCTGGTACAGAAACTAGTAGTATGACCAATAAACTTAATATTGGAATTGTGTATTCTTAAATTCCCATGAATCACATACCAGACATCACCTCAGAAGAGGAAGAGAAACCCACCAGTTTTGTCAGGAAAATACCTCTCCCTGCCACCCTCCCTTTCTCTCAGCCCTGCCCTTCTCCCTCCCCTCCCACTACCCCATCCTTCTCTACTCCTGCCAAAAACTGTTCTTCCACATCCAACCCCAAATCTAACATTCACCTCTCCTTGTCCTTCCTGTTCTCCAATTGCATCCTTCAAGTTTTGTATTGTCCAACTCCTCTACATCCATTTTCCTCCTCCCATTACTCTCACTTTCCATTCTACCCCTCTCATCCTTCCTACCTGTAAATGGTATAATGGTATCTGTCCTTCTTTAGATACCACTTTGCCCTTTCTCCCTCCAAATCACCATCCAGCCCCTGGAAGCATTCCCTGCCTATTTTACCTTCTCCCTGTAAAATTTTTCCTAACTTTTCTTATTTTCTTCCTTCCTTTTTTTTTTCTTTTTCTTTTTTTTTTTTATTAAGGATGCTCCATAAAAATAAACTATCTCCTTTTTTGAAAGTCCCTGTGACCATTAAACCACCACACTCAGCAGTGAGTTTTTACGGCTCCTCATAAAGCCTCCTGCAGTCCCATTATAGTTGACTGAGGGAATAAAACATGGTTCAAAAATAATCCCAACTGTCTCCCATTACTGATTTCCTCCTGTGCCTCTTAACCAGTTAAAAAAAAAATCAACATATAAGAAGCACTCTGTCCCCAAATTTCAGAGCAGTGTCCAAAGGGAGAAGAGAGCTTCCAGGACAACTCCTGAATCCATCTTGATGGTTACCAGTCCTTGCCCAACACAGGGAGCAGATAAAACCCTCCCAACCTCTCCCCTTGTCCTGCACCACAGAGGTGACCAGTCAAACTTCTGCCTCCCACCCAAACACCTTGGGATGGCAGCTATTCAGTTTTTTGGACAGAAATCATGGAGGGGAAGGAACTCAAAAAACTGAGAAAGGAGGAGAGGAAGGAAGGAAGGAAGGAAGGAAGGAAGGAAGGAAGGAAGGAAGGAAGGAAGGAAAGGAGAGGAAGGAAGGAAAGGAGAGGAAGGAAGGAAGGAAGGAAGGAAGGAAGGAAGGAAGGAAGGAAGGAAGGAAGGAAGGAAGGAAGGAAGGAAGGAAGGAAGGAAGGAAGGAAGGAAGGAAGGAAGGAAGGAAGGAAGGAAGGAAGGAAGGAAGGAAGGAAGGAAGGAAGGAAGGAAGGAAGGAAGGAAGGAAGGAAGGAAGGAAGGAAGGAAGGAAGGAAGGAAGGAAGGAAGGAAGGAAGGAAGGAAGGAAGGAAGGAAGGAAGGAAGGAAGGAAGGAAGCCCAGGAGCAGCTTCAGGCACAGAGGACAATTCTGGAAGAGGCCCCAGGATTGCCTTCAGCAGCAGGTGGCCAAAGGCACCACTCCATGGACGTGTTTTGGGATGGGGGAGCAGGAGGAAGTGACACAAACACCAAGGGTGAGTCAGAGCCACACCTGTCCCCAACCTCTCTGGCTGCTGTGCACAGGCTCTGCCTCAGCAAGAGTTTTCTGGGTTGTGGCCAAGGAAGGGATTGCTGTGAAGGGTATTAGGTGTAACAGGATGTTTTCCCAGAAAGGGCTAAGGCAGGAGTTATGTCATTGCTTTGACTTCCTTTCTTCCACACCTCCACCAGGGATGAAAATGGATCCCAAGGTGGGAAAAACCTTTGAACATGCAGTCAGCAATTGGCTCTCCCTCTTTTTGAATGAGTTATTTAGAAGTACTAATAATTGCATTAGGGATGAGCACATTTTCTGCCTGTCCAAGCTCTCTCTCCTTCCCTCACGCTGATGTTCCAAACAGACTGTTAGACAGTTATACCATTACTAGATTAAAAGGATGTCACACACAGCTTTGATGATAAATTCAAGTGATCGTATTAACTGAAAAAAAACCTCTTTAAAATAATGATGTTGGCTTTATAACATTATTCTCTGTAGCTGTGACAGAGAGCAGGAGGGTGATAGAAGATGGGTAATCTCAGCCCAAAGTTTCTCTCAGAATCACAGAATCATTAAGGTTGAGAAAGATCTCAAAGATAAAGTCCAACCTTTGACCAAACTCTCCTTTGCCCACTAAACCACATCCCAAAGTGCCA
Source organism: Zonotrichia albicollis (assembly GCF_047830755.1). Taxonomy (NCBI): domain Eukaryota; kingdom Metazoa; phylum Chordata; class Aves; order Passeriformes; family Passerellidae; genus Zonotrichia; species Zonotrichia albicollis. The sequence continues at coordinate 4,366,591 of NC_133839.1, read as the reverse complement.
CATCCACTCATTGTTTCAACACTTCCAAAGATGGAGACTCCACCACTTCCCTGGGCAGCCTTTTCCAATGTTTCACCATTCTTTCAATGAAGAAAATGTTCCTAATATCCAACCTGAACTTCCTTGGTGTAACTTGAGACCCTTGTCCTATTACTAGTTGCCTGAGAGAAGATTGATTAATGGTAAGAAAAAGTGTAATCTTTAATTAATTTGTCATTGCTCAGCAATTGCTCTGCAAAGGTAAAATGCAAAGTGTATTTTAATGATAATTATGACAGGCAGACATCATTTGGGGTAGGAATATTTCTTCCCAACACTTGGGAGTGAGGTGCTGCTCCCAACCTTGGTTCTCTAGTTTTCTCCAGTTTGCTTGTCTTTATATGAGAACAAGGACATTTTCCATAGATAATTTACAATCCCCCAGAAGTTCAGAATTTTGTTTGAAGGACCATCCCCATAATTCAGATGTTTTGCTGCCTCTGCTATAGACTCTCCACAATTCTTCAAAATTCAATGGAGGGCAGGAAACTTTCCCTAGGATTCATGCATTGCCCTGGTTAACTCTGACATCATCCAAAACCCCCTGATGTTTTGACATTCCTGGTGCTGAGAATCCAGGAATTGCACTGGGTTATGGAAGCTGAAGCATTCTGCTAAGGTAACGTGGATCTCCTCTAAAACACAAAGTAAATTAAAGCAAAGATTAGGGGGAAAAGATAAATTTCCTTTCTCCAAACTTGCACCAGCTATCCTTAGATGGCAGCCTGCAAGAAAGACAAGTTTGGACCTTCCTCCTGTGCTCTGTGTCAGCTCAGTGTAGGTTGAGGATGATGATGATCCACACTAAGCTGCTATGGAAGAGCTGCAAGATTTAATGCAGCAATAAGTGGACACTACCTTAGTGAACTGTGAGTTGTCTACAAATATCAGCAGAGATTTTTACAATAGTGATTAAGAGGATTGCATCTTACAGCCAGGTAATGCCAAATGTATGTTTGCACCAGAGCCTGACACTTCCCACAGTGCATAACGTGACAGTCCCCAAGACTCTCCATTTTTTCCTCTCATTTTTTTTTGCCTCATCATGGTTTAAAAGCCCAGCCATCTGTTGCAATTACAGCACTGAATTACACCACCACAGATGGGAGAAAATTCATAAGGCTGCAGAGTCAAGATTTCAGTGATTGGGAAATCTCTGAATTATGCTCGAGCAGAAATTGATCCCCACACTACAGCAACATCACCAACGCTGCAACAACGTGCTCTGATATCACATCAGCCTCAGGGCTGCCCCTCTCCCTGCACAGATCCCTCATCCAGGAGAGCACTGCAGAGATAATAAAGCTGATTTTGGCACATGGACATGGACAGGAGGCTCTTCCTCTGCCACGCACTGATAATTCAGGAGCAGGGGCTCCAAAACCAGGCAGCAATGCACAGTTGGAGGATTAGCTGCAGATACAGGATGAGAGAAATGCACGTCACAAAAGTGAGGCCCCCACAAGCTATTAACAAATGTCAAGTATTTTTGTGTGGATGTTTGAGAGTTTCACATTCAAACAGCTGTGAGCTTGTTTGGGCCTTATTTTTTTTTCTTTAATGGGTAATACAAAATAATTTCCTCCCAATTTGTTCCTGGAAAGAGAAGATGACTTTGGCTCAAACATTTTAAGAGATGAACCAGAAGGAAAAATTTCAGTCTGCATGAGTAACTGAAAAAAAAAAAAATCATAGTTTTATATTGACAGCACTAGAAAATCATAACCTTGGCCATTGTCCTGCACCTGGCTCATGCTCAGAAGCAGCTACACCTGAAGGCATTTGTTTTAATGTAGGTTTGGGGTTTTGCTTTGGTTTTGTTGGGAGTTTTAAGCTGCAAGTGGAATTCTGGATCATTCACAATTCCTCTTGAAACTATATAATATTAAACTAATAGTTCTGGCCAAAAGAGATGAAAATTAAGAGAAAACAAAAGCTTTTGAAAGAGTCCAAATATTTCAGTTCCAACTTTTTACAGTGATGGGAATCAGTTTTTTACTCCATATGAAGTTTGGAGACCAAATTTACATCGATTTATGTTTATAGCACTGAACATTCAATGCTTTATTTGGAACTACACAAAAATTGTTTTCTAACCAGATGCCCTCCATATCTTGAGGGAGAGGCACTTCACAAGGTGGCAAAGACAAGAGGCCATTGCATCAAATATCAGCAGAACTCATCTGCAGGCTGAAATCTTTTCAAGATCTGCAGGAGCCTCTTTCCAGGACTTTTTGCATACATCTTAGGGAGAGAGAAATATTTCCAAGACTCTGGTTATCTGAGGCTCTGCTTTCCCTCTTTGGGTGTGGTTTGGGAGATGCTTTCCAGAGGCATCCTCCTCAATCCTGCAGGCACTGCTGTCTGCATTAACACCTCCATATTTGGCTGAATTGCTGGCCCAAGGTACTTTCTGGAAGTTAATTTTCCACTCCTGACTTCCACACTGGAAGGTGTCTCTGCCCATGGCAGGGGCTGGAATGAGATGATCTTTAGGGTCCCTTCCAACCCAAACCATTCCATGACTTGCAGCACTGACTGTTCTCTGCAAGGGCATTTTGGTTCATCTCTGGGAAGCTTCCAGGAGACTGTGGAAAAGATATTCATTAAAAAAATGTCAATGTGGTGTTTGGCCTGTCCTTGGAGCAGCCCAGAAGTCTCTTCTTTCAAGGGTAGCCTCTTGTCTTCCAAAAGCTACATCAGAAGGTATTTCATTTTTTTGTCTCTGGGAGGGGAGAAATTTCCCAAATTCATTGAATCATCCTGATTCTAATTTGAGCTATTTATTAACAAAGGCATCTGTCACCTTGCAGGAGAGAGCTCAGCTCCAGACTGAGGGAGGATGCTTCTTCCCTTTGCCATGCAGGAAGCACTGGCCAGATTGTGCTCCACTATCAATGCACTCAGTCTCTTTTTCAGGACAAACTATAAATTTTTCCAGCAAGTGCACTTATTATAAGTTTGTTTGCCAAGTTGAGTGGTGTTGCCTCCCTCCTTGATTATGGTGATATAAAAGTGTTTTTGTTTCAAATGAAAAACAAATGGAATAGATTCCATGGCCTTCCAACCCTCACAGGCACCTTTGGTAGGAAGTTTATCACTCAGCAAGGGTGAGGGGGAGGAAATAACTTTTTTGGATGCCCCTTGTTATGCTATGGACAGCTGATCATGCTACAAGGTAATCCACAATGAATTATTTCTGACAATGTTTTACAAAAGTGCCACAATGGTATGCAAGTCAAAAAAGAGCTCTAGGCCAAATCCCTAGAAAACATAAATTGATTTATACTGGAGAAAATGCCCCTTTGTCTGTAGCTCACAGATTTATTCATGCCAAATCAGTTAATGGAGAAGTTTGGGGGTTTTTTCCACGTTGTTGGACAATCTACTTTGGGATAGTTTTGCTGGTTCCTGCATAAGAGGAACCTCATGATCAGAGCCAGTCTCCACCCATATCCAGCTGTGCCCAGCACAAGGACCAGAACGTTCATCCACATGACAGAACAACAGGTGAGACCAAAGTTAAAACAAAGCTTTTTATCCCAAAGGAAAAATGAGCCAAAAATGACCTGCAACACAGTGTGGTTTTCGGGGTTGCAGCCCCAAGGGACTGGATTCCATGTTTCCCCACCAACTTTCCTTCAGCAGTTACACATCCATTCCTAACTATCACTTTCTGCTAGATCCACGCCCAAAAAATCTGCGTGTGCACCCATGGAATGCCACGGGCCCTCGCTTCTGGGAGCTTAGATGGAGCAACCATATTTCACTGGCAGAGTTAAAAGAAAGCATTACCTACTCCTCTCATCCGAGACTGCAAGGAACATTCAGAGAGGGATTTCTTATCTCCCAAACATTCCGAGGCCTGGCCTGAAGGACACGGGCTCCGTCTCCTTGAAATAGCACACAGCGTATTACATCAGGCTCGCGCCTGTCCCAGGCTGAACTACAGAGTAACTGGAGAATGGAAAAATGCTGCCAGCGCCCAAGTTGCCTGTTGCCACCTCCCACTGTAAGCTCCTTATCTGGGGAAAATGCCTCGTGAACAGCATAGCAGATTTTCAACTGACGAGCCACTGCCCCTTCTCGCGCCCATCCTGCCCAAAACTGCACCCTGTGGCATCAGAGATGACCCCTTCAGGCCATCAGACTGGCCCAAGCAGGAGGGTCCTGACCCCCACATCCCCGCAGGAGCAGGGTTAGGGTGAAGGGACAGCTCTGTGGAGGAGGATTGCCCTTTCTGGGCTTTCGTAGCTTTACGTGTAACACACCAGGATTCTGATAAGGAGGGAAGGGGAATGGCTATTTTGCCATCAGCTGGAATAAAATTAGCTTAGGTGAGTAAGGGTGTCTGGCTGGCAGGCAGCCTATTTCAAATAGAGCCCAGTGAGCTCAGCTCCACGGCCAAGAAAACAGTGGGATTTGTATTTTAAAGTGCTTCACTAGATCAAGTGCTCGTAGCCAAAGCCGAGAGAAGTCGGAGGGGGAGGAATGGGGTGGTGGCAGCTGGGAGTCTGGCAGCTGTGTGATCTCTGGGGGCTACAAATGAACATGTAAATTTCTATATTAAGCAGCAAAAGCATCTATTAGAGTAAAATTGCTCCAGCTTAATTGTTAGATAGGCATGTTTGTTAAAATACAATTTAGGCAAGATCGTATCATTCTTCCTCACTCAGGAGCATATTCTCGATAACGTCGTTTGTCAGCAACTGCCTATTATGTTAAATAGCTGAGGAATTGCTGGATAACTTTCTGCTTAGATAATAACATTAAAGTTTCTCGAAGCATTTTAGAAGTCTGACTAATCTCGCTGTCTCTCTATTTTATTTTTCTAAAGTGAATTTAGTGCTGGTGAAAGGTTCCAGATTGACAGCCCTGGAGACAGGAGCTGATTGCTTATCCACATAATAGGTATGGTCCAGACAGCTGCAGTGCACACATGGCTCCCTCCCAGCCACAGGCTCTGGTTCCTGCACCTTGCAGAGTCATCTTGAGCACTGGAGAGTGGCTTCAAGGCACAGCTGGATGGGTGATGGTGAAGGGAGCTCACACAGGGCATCCATGGTTTTGTCAGGTTAATCTCCTTGGGTGTCCTTTACAGACAGTTATTTATATATGTATGTATATTTATATGTATATGTATATATTTATATAATGATTCACCCTCCAGAAAAGCCAGCAGGAGCCCTCCTTTGTCTTATCCATCTCCTTTTGACCACTGAGGGAACCTTGGGGCTTCAAGCTCCCAAAGCTGAAGCCTTCTACATGGCTCACTCAGACGTACAGAGAGTCACTGTGGCTCACTGACCATCTGGGGACTGACAGCTTTTGTGCCTTTCACCACTTGCAAGCAAACAGCCACAGCCTCAAACCAGTCTTGAAGCCCAGGCCTTGAGAAACACCTGCAGCTGAGAATGGGCAAAGGCATGGAAAACAGTCTTTGGTCAGAACTGCCTAAAAGTTGGAAAAGAGTATTTGGTCAAAGCTGCCTAAAAGTGCAGCAACCGCAGCCAGACAAATGACAGGGGGTTTGTTTGCTTCTGACACATCCAGAGCTGAAACCACCTGGGTGCCTGGACAATCATCTGCTGGCAGCAACGTCCAGACAGCAACAACCCAAGATGCCTTTGAATGACAAACTGGTAACAGGAAACCTAATGGCATGTGTTGCTAAAGCTGTCCAAGTCCCTGACTCACACCCTCACTCCCCATTCAGCTCTCATTCCTGGGCATTCCCACATACTGAAAGATGGATGCATTCATGAGAACAATATCACCCTGCAGGAGACATGACAGCTTGTGAGAAAGCACTTGGTTAAGGGTGAAAGGTGGAAAAGGCATTTCTGGAAAATGCATTAAGCTAGAAAAGTCCCCTTTACAAATTGCCCCAACATGTTCTCTCCTGCTGACAGCACTGGAAGGTCTGCTTTGGCAAGTCCTACTCCAAAAGGCAATCAGTTAGGTTGAATCCATGCAGAGCATGCAGCAAACAGGCTAAGAAAGCAGCACATCTAAGCAAATTGGGTAGATCTGGATGATATTCCATCTAAATGAGGGGGATTTTTCATTTTGCTGTCGTTTCTGTTCTCATTTGAAGAAATGTTTTCTCTCTTTGGATACTGAGACGAGAAGCAAAGAGGTGATGAACTGAACCAGGCTATGGCTTCTTCACAGAGGAGAAGGCCTTTCCTCTCTCCAGCCAGCTGCCTCCAAACATCCACATCCAAGCTCAGTGCTAGCAAGTCATTCCTGTAATGAATTAGGGCCGTTTCTGGCATCAAATCCTTGTGACAGCCAGGGTGAAAAGCAATCCTAGGGAAAGCCATGCTAGATAAATGACCTTTACTCAACAATTCTTAGGTTGCTCTTGAGAAACTGCAATTGTTGGAGGAGGGAGGAGGAAAAACCACAAGCCTCAACAAGGAGAAAGGGTTTATGCAATAGTTCCTTGTTTTCCAGCATTCCCCCAAACAAACATCACAGTGGCAAAGTCTATACTTTCATTTCATATTCTTTTGGCTCTCAGAGGGGGAATATCTACATCCCCAGTCTTGCAAAGGTGTATGTACATTCTTAATATGTACCTTATGATTGCTGCTTCTTGCAGCTACTCCCAGGGTGCAGAGCTTTGTTTACACACAAAAGCCTTTCCAGAATTGGGGGTTTGTGTTCTTCTGTGTTTATTCAAATGCAATCAGACATTATCAGTTTCATTTCCTACCACTGGAGCATTACAATTGCAAATAATTTCTCTTTCATCCCAAATATTGACTATTTCAAGCCACAGAGTGAAATTGCAAACATTGGAGTTATAGCTCTAAAGAACACACACAGCATAAGAGCTGAGCTCAATCCAGTCCCAAAATTGATTTGGCCTCCACACTTTTGCAAATTAAGTTACGTATTTCCATGCTCAAGTGAAAAAACCAACATGTAACTTTAATGCTTAATATTTAAACAAAGTGCTCAATGTTTACACACGAAGTTCTTTTTTTTTTTCTAAATTTAAGCATTTGCCTAAGTTAGACAGAAAATAGTAAGAGGTGAACCTCAAACCATTGGAAGGTTGGGTCCAATTCAGAAGCTTATCCAAACGACTTCTGTGTTTGAAAAACATTGGCTTGAAGACTTGCAAGAACATGAGTCATCTGGATGTCACTCTGACTTATTATAGACCATCAAACTTTGAGAGATGGTCCTCAAGTTCTTTCTGATCACCTGTTTGGCCATTGCTTTCAAGTTTAATGATGCTGAGTCACACCAATGATAAAATCTTCTAGAAAACCACTTTTGTCTGTCTGTGGCAGAGCCACAGCCAAATGAGGTCTGTCTGAGCCATGGCCCGGTTTGCTCCCATCTCAGCCTGTTCCAGTCCACACTGGAACATTCCCCAAGGCTGTGGCTGATGCAGAGGTGATACAAAATTAATAGATCTGCATTGGACTCCCCAGTCCTGCTGTCACCTGGGGTATTCCAGAAAGGCCCTAAGATTTCACCCGCAGCACCTCTCTGTCAGTTCAGTTTATGTTAAGAGCCACAGAAAAAAATATCAAATCAAACTTTGTGGCTGATGCAAGATGTGGATGTGAGAGAGTTACATAAAGTGATGAACAATGACATTCACCCCAACTACACCCCAGGCCTGGGCAGTGCACCATGAGAAGAACAGTTTTTCTCCAAACTAAATGTGTATCCACTCTGAGGACAAACCTTCATGGTCTTATCTCGAGACACTGTCCAAAAACATCACGTGGATCTCTTGTTCTGTTAAAACTCGCCAGTAACCCACCACGTTGGGGCTCCCATCTCTCTTTATCTGTTTATTGTACAATGATGTGATCCACCACGAAAATCACAGCAGCCCTCAAAGACCAATAAACAATTGAAATATTCTTAGCTCAACAGTCCAGGAATAATAACCATTCTTATCACTGAGAGATAAAGGGAGACAAGAAAAGATAATAAGAGGATAACCAGGGTTTCTGGAGCCTAAGCAAAGCTTGATACCACTCAGAGTTTCAGTTAAGTAACGTTTTTTTCTGCTTTAGTCTAAGAGAAAATAAACCTGAGTGCCACTGAGTTAATAAAAACCAAAACCATCGGAGCAGAGGATGTTTTGCAGAGAACAGTAAAGCCTGATTTTTAAAGAAAAAACAACCAAAACAAAAACAAACAAAAAAAAACAAACAAAAAAAATTCCTGTTTATGCTCCTTAAATACTGCATTCAGTCCATTGATGTTAACAGAACCTTCACTGACTGTATCATCCTTTCCTTCAAAATTGCTTTTCCTTCGTGGAATTACCTAAGTGGCACCCATCCTGCTGTTGTTCAATGTTAGGGCAGAAGATTCTTTCCACTGGCAGACCACTGGGTTGCTCTGACATGGGGAATTACCTGGGGGTGAAGACCACCAGGTGAGTGGGAATTTGCCCTTAGGTATTTCTGCTTGCAGTTCTGTCATTCCAAACAGAGACAGAAAAGACCAACAGAGAGAGCCAGAATGTCAAATAATAAATAAATAAGTGTCTTTAAGTAATGGCAGTAACTTAAACCAAAATTACCCATCACCTATGATGCTCCTCCAGGAATTTCTGGACTCATTCCTCTAACAACTTCAGAGAAGAAACCCAGGCTATGAAAGGACCAAAGCTGTGTCCTCTGATGGCGACATCACAGAGATCAAACCCAATTAAGGAAACCTAAAAAAAAAACCCTATTTTTATTCCTGCAACCTCTGGTAAATTTTATTTCTGTGTCTTGAGGTGATTATTTTTCCCTTTTGATACCATTTTCAGTGCATGGCCTTCATCTCCCCTGCGGAGCCAGCCCAAATGTCAGTGAGACTATTAATGGTGTGTACTTAACACACATACTTACAGTATGTTCATTCTTTGGGAGACTAAACATTATTGAAAGGTTACAGCATTTATTTTGATGTGTGTCTGTTTAACCAATTCTAGCAAATGTTACACAAACACAAAATGGGTTTTCCTTCTCTCTTACTCACAAGCCACCCTGTACCCAAGGTTTTCAAACAGAAATCCTCCCTCAAATCAGTGAGGAATTAGAAAAGCCCTGATGCCATGCTATGGCACTTGGAGATATTTTGAATATACAGCAAAGAGAAACATAAAGGAGAAAGGAACATTTCATCCTTACCCCCTGAAGCCCTACTAAAGTCCCTTCCCAGATTCAAGTCCATCAGTTTCTATCAACTTCTGGCTGATTTCAAGGACCACCTCTCCAGCAGCCATGTGATATTAGGAAGAATCAGTAGGTTTGTTCCTCAATATCTTGATTCTCATTTAAAGGAGATTTGGATGGATTTCTTGTCATTCCTCAATATTTTCTGCTTCCATTGGGACAGAACACAACAGTTGGTAAGTACAGCCCTTTGTGTGGCCAAGTCCTAGCTAGGAACAAAATCATGGAGAAAATAACAAAACCACTGCAAACCACTGTTGAGAATTTAAGTTTTTGATTACCCCAGATGCAGTTTAGAGAGAATTCAGCCACGCACCCACCCTTAACAGTTGCCACTGCTCTGCAAAAGTGGGATTAATAATCCCCACTACAGCTACTAACAGCTCTATTGACTCTTACGTGTTATTTCAAGAGAGACCTTTAGAAAGAAAAACCAAAAAACCACAAACAAACCCAACCAAGCACTTTCCCCCTTCTTACCTCAAACTCTGCATAAGGACAGAAAGATTTAGTGCAAGGGAAACCCCACCTCACACCTCATCTGACTGCACAGAGAGGCGAGGGCATGCGAGGCCAGAGCAGAGTCAGGTGTTGTGTTTATCATGTGCTTGTTCCACCTTGTTTCACTGCACCTCGGGGGCTGCTCCTGGGGAATACATCCAGTGCCATCAAAGCAGAGAGCTCACATAAACACTGCTCACACGAAACCAGAATCAGAGAGCAGCAGCAGCAGCAGCTAGTGGGCAGAATATTAGGGGAGCTGATGAATAGGTTCCCTCAGTGTACAACCCCAGCCCAAAAATGCGACTTTCCACTGCCAGTCATCAATTAAATTCAGCGTCTTTTCTTTATGCTGGAACGGATTGGACTGACTGGGTTCCTAAACCAAAAGGTCAAATGTGAAAATAAACTAAGGAAAACCAGGCTGTCCTTTCCTCAAGCATCCCTGTCCTCTGACACCTTCCTCTTGGACTCTAAATTGCTCCTTTTTCGCAGCTACTCTTCTCCCAGCAACCCTCTGCTCAGCCCCTGGTTCTTACCTTCCTTCCAGCTGCCAGCCAGCACAGACAGCTGCCCAGGCACTCTCAGACCTGGAGAAGCTGGAGCAGCAAGGAGATTTGCTGCTGCAGGCAAATGGGAAGGGTGTCAGAGACCTCAGGGCTGCCTCTAATTGCTCCCAGAGAGCCCTGCAATCCTTCCTGTGCCTTCTCCAAGGGGATCCCAGCTGTGTCCTGGATGATGATATGGGGCAAAGGAGGAGCTTAGAGTAGAAGTAGTAGGAAAGAACAGCTGGTTCTCCATCTCAGCCGCTCTTTCAGCTCCTCAAAGTGTCCTTGAGTTCACATTCATCATGTCCTAGCTCTACCAGTAAGCCAGACTGGGAAGCTCTCAGTGCTCTATCTCCAACCAAGCAGCCTTAGAGGAGAAAAGAGAAGAGACTGTCCTTGTGTGAACACAGGAATCCTTGGTCCTCAGGAGATGGCCTTGAAAGCCATGCTCTTCCCAGGGCAGACAGCCCAGAGATGCTCTGGAAGGGAGCTCAGCAGCTCCTGCATGAACAGCCACTGGCATTTTCCTATCACCAGGGCTGCAGCCTGACAAATCACTAAATAAAATAGAAACCTGAGAATGGCCATATCTCCATTCCTTGGCCAGCCCTCAGAGTAACAGAGAAGGTTCCACACTGTAGAAGAGGGTTGCTGGGGCAGCAGTTTCCAGATGTTTTGCCATTGGCTTCACTTCCACCTGGAAGCATCTTTTATGTCAATTTGTCCCAGATGTATGAGCACCCATTGTGCCAGATCTGCTGAGAACACATCAGCCTCCCCTGGGACCAGTGCACAGGGAGTTCACAGTGACCCTTTCTTATCATGGCATCCCATTTCCTACTCACAAAGGACATAGGGAGCTGGATTTCTGGGGACACCTCCAGCATAAAGAAATGCCCTTCTCTCACCTCGAAAGAGAAATGACCCACAAAAAACTTCAGCCCAGCTGGGATAAACCAGGAACTATTCCCAAACACGACACCGAAGCAAATATTTTCAGAATTCATTTTTCAATTTCATGCCACCTCTCCACTAATTGCTTGTGGCCAGGATCCTGCCTGCCAAGACCTTACAAAACGCTACCAAACGATGCTAGGAGAGGAATCTTCGGGGGGAATTCTCACACAACAGCCCCACAGCCACAAGGAACAATGCACACAGACACACTTTGCAGGAGCCACCCACTCCTTGGACACCTCTCCAAAGCAGATCCCCAGTTTCTGAAGTGCCCTCCCTCTCCTGTGCCCCCGTTTGCAGCAGGATGGGCCCTGCAGAGGCTGCACTGCACTGGGCCCTTGGGGTGTCAGAGCTGCTCAGGCAGAGCAATCAAACAGCTGCAGAGTTTCTGACCATCTCAGCATAACAACCCCAAGTCAATGCGCGGGGAGGAATGCGGAGACCTCGACGGTGCCTCTCGACACCCATCTGTTTTTTTTAGAGTCAACTGGCCTGAACTCCTCTGCAAGCTATTAGCTCTGAATGTCCAGTCGAGGGCTGTGTTCTCTGGGTGTGCTTTAATTCCAAAGTAAACTCTTTTGCCTCGAGAAACATGCAACACAATAAACTAATTTGAGTTGAGCTTAGTGTAATCTTTCTGGGCTTTTTGTTGTTTTGATCTGATCCCAGAAGTGGAAGTCTGGTTTAGGTATCGTGTTTTTGTTTTGTTTTGGGGTTGAGGGGTTTGGGTTTTTTTCACTCTTTCTGGGATCTGCTCTCCACAAGCCAGATTCCTGGATTTGACAAGTTCTGTTTTATTCTACTCACACTGCCACCTGCACAGCAGAGAGATTTAAAAGGCTGACTTCTCTGTTGGTAAAAGCAACAACAAGCAAACACAGAGCTGTGTTCAGGCCAGGCTGAAAGGAATTCCAGCTTCCTTTGTTAATATTAATTTACAGCATGTCCTTCCCCATTTTCCTATGCCCTATCCTTGTACCTGGCCAATACTTTTCCTCCATACAGTGCACTTAAGTTGTTTTTCTGACACGAGATTTGTTTAATAATCCTTTTTTTCTGCACTTTGTAATTTTGCCACTGCCTGCAGTGACATGACAAGCAGCACAGATACACAGACTGCCTCAGGGCCACTGCTGTGCTGAGCAGTGTCACCTCCATGTCCTCTCACCAGGCCAGCAACACCCAGAGACTGCAGCAATCCCATCAAGAGCCTGGTGATGTCATCTGATGCAATTTGCCCGAAATCCAGACAAAATGATGCCAAACTTTGCTGATGGTGAAGTGACTCATGTTGTACAGAGAGTCCTGCACGGGGTCAAAGGGAGGTCCAGGAGCCCTGATTCAAGATCTCTTGTGTGGCTGACCAGACCACAGCTCAAACAGGAAGGGTGGGGAGCAGAAAAGAAGAAGTTTCACTGCAGCCCAGACCCAGCAGCACCAGCCTGGGTTTTCAGGCGATAAGCCCAAGGTACACACTTCTGCTGCAAACTTTAATTTTGGAAACCCAAAGGTCAGGGGATTGGAAGTTTTGCTCGGCTCCTGCTGAGGTCTGCCAAGCACTGCTGTAACAACGCTGCTTTCTGAGGATGTTGCAGGCACAGTAACGCAAAAGGGAAACCAAGATTAATAAAACAGAAACAAGGAATCCCTTCATATAAAAATAACAGCAAATAATGCACTGTAGAAGCTGTTTGGTGAGGTGAGATCTGATGTTCTAACTCAGTGGGATCCTCCAGCCCAGAGCAGAGCTCACAAAACTTCTAAGAAAAGCCAGGGTTTTTCTGGACTTTTCATCAATTCACAATCATATCACTATTTAAAATAAGTCCATGAAGTAAGAATCTAAAAAAGTAAAGTCCAACTGTTTCTAAACATAAGCAGGTGCTTCCCTTCAATCTGTGTGCCCTTCCCACTCCCTCCAGGTTTCCTCCCTCCCTATTCAGATAAACCAAAGTGAATAAGCACACCAGGATGCAAGAGCAGAACAAAATGACTAAGACTCTGATGTGTAATAATATGTCTGTACTGTAAGTAGACATAAACCTTTTAAAAATTCAAAATAGGTGACTCAAAGCTATGGAGAATTTTGCAAACACCAGATGGAACAAAGAACCTCACATTAAGATATTTTCAGTTAAGGCAATTACACTTAAATAAAGCTGCTTATTATTGTAATTGCAGAAAAGCTCTACAATGCAGCTTGGCTTTGATGAAGAGGCTCTGCCTGAGAAGCATTCAGGGCGCGCTGCCATGATTTGACATCTGTCTTGCTCCCAGTCACTTATCTTCACTCACTGGAGAACAGAGTCATAAAATGGTTTGGGCTGGAAAATACCTTAAAGATCATCCAGTGCCACCTCTGCCATGGCAGGGACACCTCCCACTGTCCCAGGCTGCTCCCAGCCCTGCCCAGCCTGGCCTTGGGCACTGCCAGGGATCCAGGGGCAGCCACAGCTGCTCTGGGCACCCTGTGCCAGGGCCTGCCCACCCTCACAGGGGAGAATTCCTTCCTAATATCTACCATCAATTTCCCCTCTTCCAGTTTGAGCTCATTACTCCTTGTCCTGTCAATGCAATTCCTGATGCAGAATCCCTCTTCAGCTTCCTTGTAGCCCCTTCACAATAAGAACAAGACTGATTGTTTCAAGACTGCTAATTTCAAGACTGTTAATTTCAAGCATCTGCAAATTAGATGCTGTTGCAAAAGAGCTTTGATTTTGGACAAAAATCACACCTCCCTGTGAATATTATACTGCCCTTTGGTCTGCAGAGGGGGAGTCAGTGCCAACAGGTATGAGGGGATAAGGGCACTGCTGTGCTGCAGATAATGGGTAAACCAGGGACTAAAAGCTTGACGTGTTAGTCTGAGCTCAGTGCAGGACTGAGACTCAGAACTTAAGTGCCAGATATGAGCAGAATGCTGCACAGCTTGTGCTATACACACACCAAATCCCTCAGCCCCTTAGTAAGGCAGCTTCACAAACCAAATTCTACAATTATCAACTGCCAGCTAGAGAACTCATAGGATGACCCAAATCCACAAAATGCATAGCAGAGAATAACTGCATTCAGTACCAGTTGATCAGATAGGCCCTAAAATACCTTTTAAAAAAAGGAGTAGTGTAATTGAATATTCAATCTACAGTTAACAAAAGATAACTCCACATCAAGGTACTTCTGGAACGCAAGAATGCCAAATATTCCGCTCCAGGCCTAATCCTGATTAGGTGCCTTGGGCTAAAAGGAAATACTTTTTATTTCTGTTACAAAACATGTATAAACAGAAGGTCTGGGTAATGCAATGTGAAAACCCCTGAGCAGGGATTCCAAGATTTACCCCATTAATCATAAATTACTAAGAAAAACAAAATATAGAATAGCTCGCTTTGTTTCCTTTGCCTTCTGAAAGAAGCAGCAGCCACAAACACGTAGGTAGGGATGATAAACCCGCAGTGATGGTGTAGAAATCACATCCAGTGTGTGTGCAGGGCTGATTGTTCATGAGGGTGGCTCACTTCCGAAGGGGAGGGCTGGGTTGTGCAATGATTCCTTACCCAGGGGAGAATTCCCAGCACAGCCGTGTCCCCTCCCCGCCAGGAGCGTGGGGAGCTCTGGGTCTGCCCCAGCTCCGGCCCCTCCTGGAGCTGGACAAGCATCCAGCTCGCTTCCCTGCCAGTGCAGGTTTGTCTTTAAGGACGTTTTCTAGGATTTTGTCCAGCTGCTCTAAAGTCCCAAACAATTGGATTCCACCAGTGTGCTGCGGGGATGGCTTCACAGCCCAGCACCCTTTGCTTCTAAACATTTCCAATAAACAAAATTGGGTTTCTCCCCTATTTTGCCCCTTTCTTGACTTCCCTTTCTGGCAAGGGCATGGCACAGAATGAAAATCCTTCAGGGTCACCTGGTTGGGATAGCAGTGTTTTATCCCGTCTCCTTAATTTCAAAGGATAACAGTAATCCAATGGTCTTAGGAGCTACTCATCTTGGTGCAAGTCCAAGTGAAAGTAATGGAACTCTCACTAGTCCTAAACACATTCATACTCTTAACCCTAGTAACCCTCTCCACCCCCATCCTATTTCCACTTCTATCCAAAGACAAAATTTCTCTTAAGGAAATAAGTACAGGATTTTGCTGCAGAAAAGCAGATATCCCCTGAACCTTTATGATCTTAGGGGAGCTGGGTCATCAGCTGAACAGGGGTCTGGAAAAGGTTGCTGCAATTTCTTTTTTCAGTCCTACTCATCACCTTGCCCTCTTGATCTTAAGAATGGTTGGGAGCTTTCCCCTCTCTTCCCTATGTATCCATATCCCTCAGGGACATTACTCTCTCACTTGGATTTCTTGCTGTTTACTTTACAAAGCCTCCTTTGGCCATGTCATTCCCAAACTAATTATTATTATTATTATTATTATTATTATTATTATTTTGCTCTGGATTTTGAGTTCACACCCAAAAGGCCAGTGCACACAGTGCAGCTTCCTCCAGGCACTTTATCACGCAGTTCTCGCCACAAGGCTGTATGAATCCTCAAACTCTGACTGATAAATAATGCATTCCAGCAAAATATAAATCCATTTCCTCCTATTAGCTACAATTACAGCCTAAAATAGTAATGGAGGGATTGGGTTACTAAAGCAGCCACGCTTTCATTATGAGCATTCACCATTCACGTCGCACTTGGAGCCCAAATAGGATAATTTCACATTCACCTTTCCTTTGGTCATCGTCTCCCTCCACTTATTGGCACTGAGAGGTTTTGCCCGGTTTTCTCCTGCACCGCTCCAGATCCTTGTGGGGGCTAATGACTGAATCAAGCCTTCCTTTGCCTGGGTTATTTAATCCCACCTGGGCATAATAAATGGGAAATCCCCAGCTCTCTTTACAATATTTGTAGCACTGGGACGCTTTTACGACATTATTACAACTGGAGCATTGTTGTACCTTGAGATTTTCTTTAGAGAGGTCTCACTACAAGGAATTTTCTCTTGATATTTGGCCTGAGTTTCAGTTATTTTCTTTCCGCTGCCTACAGATTTGCTTCTGTTGGCTCAAATGAGACATTTCTGTTTCTCTCTAGTATTTATGTGTTTGAAGATAGTTATCATATACCTACTTAGTCATTTTAAACCAAATTTAACAATATTTAACTCTTTTTAATCTCCCACTCATAAATCATCCCTCCCTGGTCTCCTTTACCAATGTCAGGAATGTTTTCCTACAGTTCCAGGAGAGAAATATGCCCCTGTTACAAAACAGCTTATATCTGATTGCAGCAAGAAGAAAAAAAATCAATTCAGAAATTACAAGAAAAGGAAAGCCGAATATCCTCTGGCAGGTAAAATTCCCAGGAGCCCAGATCCTCATGCCTTATGTTCCCTGCTTCAAAATCCTTAAAGAACCTCAGAACTAAGCACCGGCATCTCAAAATACCCAATAAGGCACCTAATCATTCATGTCACTTCTGACCCTTGCCACTTGAGATCAGGGCACTTCCTTCCTTGCACTTTGTTAAATGTGTTTTTAATCTGCTTAAATTGCATGAAAACATGGCACAGTGTGAATGGGCGCCCGGCCCAGGGGGTTTTTTAAAGGCCTTATTACAAAGGTGGCTCTTTCCCTCTGGGTCAGTGAGATGGATTGGGCCACGTCTTGCCTCAGCCTTGTTCAGGGTCTGAGTGAGGGAAGGAAAGCAAAGTCCCCAAATCCTTTGTTCACGTTGCTGACCATGTGCTGCCTCCACCTACCCTGGGATTTGCTGCAGGATCTGGCTCTGTCCTGCCCCTGGAGCAAGACCAGTGCTGCCCCAGGACTCTGTCCCTTCCAGCAGTGTCCACAACACTTCTGGGAGGCAGAAATGTTTCTGTATTGCTCTGCCTGATCCCAGACCCACACAAACCCCACACCACACTCGTGTCCCACTGCTGCTTGGGTCCCTTCCCACCTTTCATCCTCACTTCTCTCCTGGGGTGGCAGGTAGGGAGCTGAGTTCCCAAGGTAATTATTCAGTAAAACAAACCATCTATCCTTCCTTTCCTTCCCACCTCCTCCCTTTTTAAAGAGTTAATTCATTGGATTTCCGTCTGCCCTCAGCCAAACATTGCAGTACAACTCTAAAGACAAAACAAGGTGGTTTTTTTTTTCTCAATACATTTCTCCCACTGTTCACTTGTTTATAGGATTCAGTCATTCTCATCGAGCCAAACCTGGCACGACTAACTCTGATCCCACGTTCAACAAAATCTCTGCTGTGTTTATATATCCAGGGGGACTTTTCAGAGGGGGGAGCAAAGCACCTCTAGTATGTTAATTCCCAAGGACTCAACGATTAATGAACTAATCTTATTACACGTGCCGGGGGCGGAATCCTGGTAGATGAAACCTGAGCTAATGAATTAAAGCCCAAAAACTCCTTTGGCTGCATAAACGTGCTTTTAATTTCAGCTAACCTTTCAATAATAATCCTTCAGGATTTTTTTTCCATGATGCTTATACTTTCTGAAGATATGTGACTCCTCTTGGATACAAGCTCCTTTGTTATTTTATTTCTTGGAAATATTTAGCAACGTCCCAATAACTTTCTTGTTAAAAGTGTATTTGCCTTTCCTGTCCTGAAGGTTGTAGCTGAGTTTTCCTCTCTCTATGGAAGGCCCTTGGCTTTTTACTGAATTTTTACTGCTGGGAGTAAACAGAATAGGAGAAATGTTTGCCATATGTTGATATAATGGTCACATTGTGGGAGGGGAGCAGAGAGGAAGGCTGGGCCCCTGACATCATGGTAGAAGTGCCCTTTTTCACAGTTAAAAGTAGGTAAATAAATTATGGTAAATAAAAACCAACCTGAACTTTCACTGAGGACTTCAAAGGAAACCTAAATACCGTGTGATTACAGAGGTTGAAAAAAGCTCAGTTAACATTCCACAAGTTTAGAGACCTTGGTCAGAAAGACATTCACATTTGGAGCAACTTGTGTTCACGCAAGGACACCTAAAAAAAAAGTCACTTTTTCCTGTGAAAACCTTAGATGTCATATTGGACAGCAGCAGAGGAAACACAGAAGGAGAGATCTTCAAATATCATTCCCCATCTCTCTATTTCTGTTCAGTTTAGATCCTTAGCAATCTCCTTTGATTCATTGCCTGGTTGTTGTCCCTCAGAAAACACACAATACTCTCTTAATCCTTCTGTATATTCCCATCATAAATCATGATTGATCTAAGAACCTCTACCAGAACATATTGATTAACCTGCTGCCTTGGCTCTATTTGAAACAGTGAAAGTTTGCTCTGGGAGGATCGAAGAAATTTTATTTTCTTACTACGCAATATAAGAGGTCAGTGAATAATAAACATGAACAACCCTCTTCCTCAACTTCATCCATCAAACAGACTGCCAAAGGTTGGGTAATTTTACCTTGATTTTACCTTCCCTTGCTATTTTACACCAAGACATGAGTCCCAGTTGATGTGGCAGAAGCCAAAGCTGTGCTGCCTGTTTTGGGTAGGGCAGTGGTGGGGAGGTTCTGCATCCCTGAACACAGCAAACCCCACACAGAGCAGCACAGCTGCTCCAGGCCCAGCAGCTCCAGCAGCACTGAGGAAACCCCTCCACTCAACATTCTCTGCCCTGCCACGCACACATTTCCTTTTCCAGGCACGCCACTACAAAACATCGCTTCAAACGATATTCCTCTGCTACCGAAGGTTACAAATCATTCTTTCAGGTGGGACAGTGGCCACCCCAAACTCTTCTCACAAGCACTGCATGGGCAAACAGTGGTTTTTGTTGGCAGCCCTGAGGTCTGAGCCCCTTATGCTGGGAGGAGGATGGAGGGAGAAGTCAAAAGCCAGGGCAGGCTTTGGCAGGCTCGTAGCAACTGACCCTCCTCATGAGACCTACTCACACATGGGTTTATTCCACATGCTGCCACTGGCTATTTTGGCTATTTTTTCCCCTAGACTCCCCCTCTGTCACCTCCATGAAGTAATACACGAGTACGCAATACCTCAGAATTTGGATGGGGAGATCGCAAGGCAGAAAAAACCCTCTATTTTAAATTCTGTGAAAAAACAGGTTAGAGATTCTGTGTTTAAATAAAGGTTAGAACAATAAAACGGCTGGGTTTTTCCACAGTAACTCTCACCTCAGACAGCAAATGCTGAGTAACCGCTCAGCCCTCCTCGCCTGCTCCCTCCCGCGCCCCGGCCGTGGGGCTCTGACTTCCCTCGTGTTTACTGAACGTCTGCAGCCATGGCGGGGCAAAGCCACAAGGCCTCTGTCTCTTGGAGCCCGTTCCACCTTGTCACCACCTTAGAAAAAACACAAAAAGGGGGAGGGAGGCAGGAGCAGCCAGCCAGAGCTCAGCCCTTCCACACGCCTCCAGCCGCGATGGGGCACGGCGGCACTGCCAGCCAGGAGCGCGGCAAAGGATCCCTGTGGACACAAGAGGGGCACGGCCTATTTTTAGGCAGCTGGAGTTTCCACGAGGATTCCTAAATCTCTAGTTTCATTAGGCTGTGTGGGGCTTTTTTAAGAACAGGTCGTTTAAAGTTGTGGTTGCGCTGCTCTACTTCTTTCCCTTCCACGGCGCAAGGCTCAGAATAGAAATAACAAACTGATGAAATCAATGTGTGAGCACAGCATAGAGCAGGGATAAGGCCTGGCCTAAAGGCAAAACCAAGGTGAAAAATGAGGGTGACAGTGGGGTATGGCCTGGCACAGTGACAGGGTGGAAGTGGCTGATGATGAGCGGCATGTGCAGTCCCTGGCCATGGCCAGTTGGTTCAGTGATGGACCTTCTCCTGCTCTGGCCTGTTTTTTCCAGGCCACAACAAAGTCAGATTTACCCACTCAAGCCACTCACGGTCCAAACCTGACTGTTTCCCATATGCACACGATTTCTGTACACTTTGAAATAAACAATGTACATCAGGCCCAAGCTCTCATGCCAAGAACTGCAGAGATCTCACTGGGATCTCCCAGTTTTGAGGCTCACACAGCACTTACAACTGTGCAGTGATTTGGCTTGTCAGCTCACTGGCATAGCCACTTGTGCACATTACCCTCCCGACCCCAAAATAACAATTCCCCCCCTTTTATTTTTCATTCCCCCCTTCCCTGACGAGGCTAAACTGTCTACTTACCGTTCCCCACACAGCAGCAGCAGCTGGGAGCATCTGGCATGGGACATATGGAATTTAATTTCCCGATATTTACATAGATTGAAACAATTCCGACTCCAGACTTCAGAAGGCCCATTGCAGCAGACCTCAAGGCAAAAGCTTTCAGTTCATTTCATTTTCCTCTTCTTCTTTTGGCAAATGAGCTGGGAATACCAGTTTAAAGTCTGTACGGGCCTTAGGATGTTGAAAGATACTCAAGTCCTTGATCTATAAGGCTTACAGGGTAAATGCTGCTTTTTTGCTTCTGGGGAATCCAAAAGGACTTTTAAGAGCCCTAGCCACTTTAAAAATATCTTTTTTCGGTGACCTTGAGTAGATTTGAAACAGCCCATTTCAGAGTTTTGCACATGTGGCTACAGATAAAAGTTTCTTTGGGAAAAATAAAATAACTGAAGGCAAGTATTCGGTCATACAAAGGAGAATGAAAAGGGACACATCTAGAGCTGAGTGCAGGGCCAGCACTGCTGCTATGCTGCTGTTGAGCAGAGAGTTAAATGAGGACTTGCTCCTGAGCAAGACAGATTCTGTATGAAAATGGCAAAGCAAAAATGTGGCTGAAGCACCACACTCCTCCAAAACAGTTGGTTGTCTTTACTTTGTCTGTCAGTTGCCATCCATGACATTTCCAATAATTGCAGAAACAGAGACTTTAGAGGTGGCGGAGTCCATTATCAACAAAGAATTGCCAGGGATGGCAGCACACCAGTCCAGCTTTGCAAAATCCCTCTAAAATCCCTCTTGTAACAACATTTGAAGAGAATGGTTTAAAACTCCCACCTTATTTTAAGGACGTCCGCAACAGATTCAACAGCTAGAAAAGCTGAGAAGATGGCTCGCTTTCTTTATGTCTGTAAGAGACCAAATTCCTCAGATGGCAGTGGTGCAAATACAAATAGCAGCAGTATCAGCCATGGAGCTCCTCCAACGTGCAGCATCTGAGGACCTCACACATTGAATCACAATTTGCCAGTAAAACCCCAGTGGCTGAGCTAGGAAGATACTATGGTTTCCTGGGAGAGCTTATCCAACAGAAAATATGTCTTGCTGTATATGCATTTTTTAAGACCATGGCAATTTTTTTGAGTGCATCAGGATGAGGACAAAATAGGACTTGGATCTTCAGATTTAGATTCTGAATTTGGATCCCTATGCACAAAACATTTCTGCCAACCCTAAGGGCACCTTACTCACTTCCTTTGAACTCCCCAAGTTCCTCTTGGTTTTGCTTCTTTACTTGCTCAGCTGTGCCATGGGAAATGCTTTAGCAACCTTGGAATTACAGCTGGAACTCAGGTCTCCTGTCATTAGCAAAGACAATTTTACAAGGCATCAGGTTTTGGTTTTTTCCCCTCCTCCTTATCCAATGACTTCTGCATTCTTATTCAGGGACCACTAAAGCCCACTGCCATACTGGAAAACTCACCCAGTGCAGAGGAACCAGCTCTCTGGTCAAAGATCTTTCTAGAAAAAAGGAGATTTAGGTCTGAATTCTTCCAGGCAGAAGAGAAAGCTGAATGAGGGTCTCCAACATCCTGGGTAAGCTCTCAGACACAAGGGTGGTATGGAAGGAAGGGTCACTTTGGGGAATCTGACACACCATGAGAATCAGGTCTTCTCTTTTTTTGTAAAAATACCAATCTTTAGCACCCTTCAGGTACAGTCATCACCAGTGAAAGTCTGCAAAACACAAGGCAGATTTCCACTTGTGCTGAATTAGAGCAACTGAGACTGGAAAGGAGTTTAAAATCCCCATTCCTAATTGCTTATTTAACTTGCTTGTTAAATTTGATTTTGTACTTGTGTGCCAAAGGATCTCCTTGTTATGGACTTCTTAAAAAAATCTAATAATATAGAGGGTTTTAATACTGTGTTTGTTCAACTTTTGTTGCTCTATTTAGAAGACCTTATTATACTTTTATTGCCATTAAAGAACTGTGTACTCCTTATGATTATTTTACAGGGCTCAAGACAGTTGATCTGGATGCTGTCTTATTAACTGTACCAGGTGGTAGAAATACCATTTAATCCTCTTTAATATCAGTAATTCAGACTACATGGCAAGACTGACCTCAGCATCTCTCATACCCCTGGAGGAACTATATTATATCACTGCATAAGGGTCAGAGATGAGAGTGCTTTTGGCAAGGGACTTTCACTTTGTAGATGAAACATCCTGATTAAAAATGATGCTTCCTGCATAACACTGCTGTTCTCAGCTCACAGTTTCCAAACCCACAAAAGCTGCTTTCTAAAGATGGGTAAAACGATCCCTCTATGGTTTATGTAATATATTTGCTGTGTAGTTTTAGGGTTTTCAGGATGAAAGTTACTGGAGTACAGTCAGCCTTTTTTGGATGGGTCGTTTAGCACCCAAAAGTAGTTGGCTGAGGAGGAATAAAAAGCTGGAGATGCCCCATGGCTGCTCTAAAGTGGATGCATGGGATTTACACTCTCTATTAGCTTAGTTCCCAAACACCATTTATAGCATTCATGCATTTGCCCTCACAAATCCATTGGAGGCAAGAATTTTAGAAGGCAAACAAACACCCCAAGAAATCAGAACAAGCCAACTGAGAAGTGCCTGAGAAATGCCTGCGTGCCTTCACTCCCCCACCTCATTTGAGAGATACATCTAAGAGCAGAAATAGGTCTCAAAGACATATCCTTGCAGAGCATCTTACTTTTAGGACTCAAAAGCTGCATTTGACCCTCAAACATCCCTTGAACAGCCTGAAACTCCCAGCCAAAGACCCCGAAAGCAGAGCAGGGAAGGAAATGCCCATCTCCCATATTGGAGGCCCCTCACCACTTCCTCCCACAGCATCCCACAGGATGCCACAGCAGCCCACCACTCGCCCTGGATGGTGTCACAACGGTGGAAACCCCACAACCAACAGGCAGAACCAACCCTGAGGTATCCCCAAACATCCCTGTTTGTCCAAGAACAAGAAATTTGAGGCCAGTTTTTCTGCGAGCCTTGAGCCCCAGAGTAGACGTGAAATGTAGACTCTATTTTCACAAGTGTTCAGCACGCAATCTGTGGAGCTCTTCTGAAAATCTGGACCTTATTTAGACGAGTAAATGAGAGCCAAGCTCTTTTTAAAAAAGAGGGTTTAATAGAAATGTCTGCCGCCTCCTATTCTTAGGCCCCTAAGTAAGTGGTGCTGGCTGTGGTGGGAGCTGCTGGTGCATGACTGGTGACTGGCTTTGTCATCCCAGGAGCTCTCCTGGGTTGCTGAAACGTTCATGAAAAGAAAAAAAAAAAACCCAACAAAAATGTGCACGGACGGAGCAGACAGGGGGGAAAAAATCAGCTTCACGCTACAGCAAATGCTCAGTGAAAATGTTTGCACAGGTCTAATGAGAACTGGTTAAAAGTCAAACCCAAGTACTGCTCTCCTGGCAGCTGAACATGGATTACAAAATCCCATTGCCTCAGTTCACTTCAGTATTGTCTCAGCTACTCATTCCTGTATCAGTGGGAAATTTGGAAGTGACTTTGGATTTGCAGTTTCCTTTTGATAAATGTATTAAAAATACCAATATAACAGCTTTTTATATCATAATAAAAATACATGGAGTATTAAATCCTGCCTAACTCTTGCTGACTTGGAAGCAAGCTTGCATGCTTTCCTCACATCCAGATTCGATTACACTAACTCTTAATGCACAGCTTTGCCAGAAATGTTTTTATTAGAAGAAATTGCACTTGGTCCAGAATGTGGCAGCAGGAATGATCTCTGGCATGCATGGTAACAGGCTTTTTTCACCAATCTGAAATCTCTACATGGGTTTCTAATTTCACTCAGAATTGAGTTGAAAAATTGACTTTTGGATCAGCAAGAGATTGGACATGATTATAGGTAATGCTGGACTTTGGAAGTCTTGGACAAAAAACTTTTGGCCAATAGGCTTTTTGCATTATATTCCTCAGCTCTCTGCCAGAGTGTACTCACATTCACTCTGGACTTGCCTCCTCTAGTTACTAGTGTGTATTTTATTCTTTAAAACATCTTTTTTAAACCCTTTCTTTCCCAAAATAATTTAGTTGCATCTGGAATTGTGCTATCTATCCCTAACAGCTCTTAGAAATATTGATAACTCGGTGAAAGGCTTTGAAGTAGCAGCTGTGAAAGATATTGCAGAGATGAAAAGAGATTGTATGATTGACTGTCTTGCCTTTTTTTTTTTTATTGGCCCACTTTGTACTTAATTTAGTCAATCAACCAGACATCTTTCCATAGGGCTTTTTGTCCAAACACCTTTGGCATCATCCACAGATGATATAAAGTGACCCAATGATGGGTTTGAAGAGTGAATGATGATTATTGCATTCATCTTTCCATCAGATGAATAATTTTAAATAAAAAAGTACTAGAATCATTCCCATTGCATTGCTGGAAGTGAGTGAAAGCCAAGGGAATGTATCTCCATGCATTTGGCACAGTGTTTGTTCAAATCTCCCTTGGACAGCAGTCTACTACCACTAAAATGAGGCAGTTGCAATGCAAGACTGGAATAAACACAGAGCAGACTGAGCTCCATCTAAATCTGGCTAAATTCTGCGTGGTTGTAGGCTCTGAGGAGGTGCAAGACCTGCAAGTAACTGCAAGAATCACATTGGGAGTTAAGATTAAAATGAAGGACAGATTGAGGTTTCTGAAACCAGACAAGGAAGCCTGGGTCTCAATCTTGCTGGATTCCTGAGGTGGGCAGAAGACACTTTAATTACATGATCAATAGAGTTTCAAAGTAAGCACAGAAGCCACAATGACTCTGAGGGCACAAACATTATTTGAAGGGTAAAGCGCAATCCCGTTGAAGGAAAATGAGAGATCTCTGCCTCACAGAAACCAATCAATGCCTTCTCAGTCTCCTATGTGTTAAGTTTAGAAACATTTGAAGACATCTGAAATGGAAGTGCAAAGACAATTCTGCCAAAGCTCAGCAATTTCCCAGATCCCTGAGAGACTGTGCAGTGGAACAGTCGATCAACAGCAACAAATTCATCTTCCTGAGGAAAAGCAGGGGCCTGAAACATGGCTTTGCTTGTTGAGAAATCATGAGACTCCTCTCATGCACAACAAGGCTTGAGAGTGGCTTGTCCCCTTCTGCACTGCCTGTTGCTTCCTTGGACAAATTAATGAAGATTTCCTTTTTCACTGAGAAAACTCTGGAGCCAATATCCCAAGAGAGAAATTAGACTGAGATGCAGCAGCAGTGAATTCATAACCTATCCTGTCTCTACCAATTAAGCTGATATTCCATAATTACAACATCTACAGCAGAGAAGATAAAGGAAGAATATCAATGATTCCTGTTGACATTTATTTGCTTTTTAGAGAAAATCTTGATTTCTCGAAACAAACACTGCAGTGATAAGTTTCAGCTACACTATTGTTTTAAAAGAAGATCAAGATGGAATTCATAAATCTATTCCAGAATACCCTCTAATGTGATTAAGGTACCCACCTAGATTTGACTCAAGGCCCAGATAAAGAAAAGGAAGACTCTGAATTTGAGTCATCTCAATCCAAGTCACTGGACAGTGATGGTTTTGGATGGATGTAATTGGATCCTTCCATCTCCCCCAACCTGAAAAATGTTGAAAGATTTAAATCTGAGAAAAAATGAAAACAAACATTAGAAAGTCAAAAAATGTTTTCTGTTGAACTGAGTTCTCATTTTCGGGCCAATTGTAACAAAAACATTGCAGAAGTACATGAGCAAAGCCCAGGCTTTTCAGGCTGGAACTCAGCACTGGTCCATCAAATCCAGGCCATCAGAGTTTGGTCTCTCCTGCAACACCTGCATCATTTATTCACCTGCAGAAATCTGTCCTTCTCCAAATAACAGCCACTGTTATTGTCAGCAGCTGAGTGATGCCATCACAGTGAAATGCAGAGCAGAGGTGTCAGAAGGAATGACTGCAAAGCTCAAGAATTAGAGAAATTTAGTTGATAAGGAAAAAAAAAAAGGCAAGCTGGTAAAGAAGAGCTTTTTCCAATATGCAACACAGACTGACTTTGCATTCCCTCTTCCAATCTTTTTTGGGTTCTTGAGAAATAAAGTCTTTGTGGCAGGGGCAGTATCAGACCATGTATCTGGAGCAAAGAGCTCCATCCAACTCAACACTCCAAGTCTGTCCCAAGAAGTGTTTATATGCTCAAAAAATATACACACATCCTTGGTCATGCCCCATGAGGTTTTGCTGAGGCTTTGAACAGAGACAGTGGAACTGCCTCTAAAATTCAATAGGATCTAAGTCCCAAATTCTTTAGGCTCCTCAAAATACCCCCTTTAGGTATAAAAAAGTCAATTTACTTTTTCCTTCATTGTTAATTTCTCTTATCCAAAATTAGTCCAGAGTTAAATTTTATGGACTTCGGTTTAAGGGCAAGCACATCAACAGAATGATAAAACATGTCCCTCCCAAGGTGTCCCTAATTCCCTGCGATTACAGAATGAGGACACTGCAGGTTTTTATTGCTGATGCACTCCAAGAGCAAGAAATTTTCTCTGTACTTATTGAGAATGATAAAGATGCAGGAGTGATTATTAACGTGCATCTCATGCATTTGCAATTATGCAAATACACATGCAAATGAAACACAACCTTTGGGCTCCTGTCATGTTGCCAATGCTTCCCTCTGTGGCGCAAATTTTGGATACACTCCTTGCTTTAATATCAGGAATTACACACAGGGCTCGGATGCCATAGCATTCTGAGCATCTTCCAGCCAGCCCTTAATGGCATGGGGCACCCTGTGACTTCACCAGGTGCTCAAGGCTCTTCATACCATCCCCAAATCTCAAAACTTCTCTTGGGCAGGTTAGGAGGACACAGAAGTCCCCACCCACAGGGGGATCTGTGAGGCAAATCGCTGCTGTGTGAGGAGAGGCAGAGAGCAGTGGCCCAGTTTGCTGACTCTGACATCATTCAGATTAGTTAATGCTGTGGTTCCCAGTGAAGCTGGAGCATATGCCCACCTTTCTGTTTAATTAAGGCACAAAATGTAATTGGTAATTTATTTGGGGGTTCTCCTGGGATGCTGAAGAGCAGAGCTGCTAAAGAAGCCAAGGCTTTGCAGTGCTGAGGTGAAGCTCATCAGAATGCACCTCACAGAGAGCTGCCCTGGGTGTGCAGGAACAGCTCTCCTGCTTTCCCCCAGCCCAGGAACTGCTGAGGCAACATTAACCCACATCCTAAAGGAATCAATGTGTTGGATTTATCCCTCTCCAGCCACACAAAGATAGGAAATCTCGATAAATGAACGCGTTGTTGTAAACTTCCTGCAAGAACTGCTGCTTGTACATCAAAGTTCCTAGACTTCCATCACCCCAGGGTGGGGGAGCCACTGCTGATGATCCTCTACATCCAAAAGCCAGGAGGGGCTGGAACTAAGTCCAAAGCAGGTTTTTCTGAGGGTGAGGGGCTGACGAAGTGACTTGGGCTGAGCCTGAAGTGGCACAATGTCCTCCCTTCCATTCTTCAACCAAAAGCACAGGAGGTACTTTGCTCCACAAAGGTGGACTTGAAACACAAATCTTGAGCTACAGTTTATTCCAAAAGTTGTGCAAGGCATAAGAAAACAGAAGCAAAAGGCTTCTTGTTACAGCAAAGCAAGAACTCTAACTTTTAGTCACTGCTCTGGTTAGTGATGTTACTCCTGAACAGGAGCAGAGTCCTTTGAGTCAAGGAACAGTAAAAACAAAGTGAGGAACAAGCAGTGGGGAGGCACATGACCTGCTGGGATTTTTCCCTGCAATGCAGTCAGTGCTGTGCCTTCCCTCTCTTCGAGAGGTGTTGAAATCCAACCTGATTTGATTCCCATCAAGAAGTGCTAAATAGAACTCCCAGATCACAAATGTGAACAGAGAAAAGCACTGCCTGTGAGTACTTGCAAGGTGACAACTGCTAAGGCAGTCTCTCTACAAGTCTCCCACACAACCAATGCCTAAGGATCATCCCCCAGAAGGGAAATTTTCTTAAGGGACAAAGCAAATCAATAATCAAAACAGGGGTTAAATACCAAAAGGCCTAAAGAAATTAACTGAGAAAACACTTGGCAGAGTATTTTAAAACTTTCTTTGGTGACTCTAGGACTGCAAGTGTGGGTGGAGGTGGAGAATAAGCCCTAAAGAAATCCTTTCCCTGCCAGTTATCTGAGAGGCAATGTCAGTGCACAAAGTTTTCTACTGTGCTCAGGACAGCGAGGGACTTCAAGTCCTAAGCCAGGGCCAGGAAGAATTGTGCAAGAGTGCTCTGGACCTTATTCACTTTGTCCCCTCATCACAGCACTGGTGGACCAGCCCCTCATTTCTCTGGGGTCAGAAATATGCTGAAAGTTTCTTTTTAAAGCGACCTGGATTTAGGAAGAGTTCTGCTTTCATAATACCCCCAACAATTATGCCTGGTTCCTAATTCCTGCAAGGAAAGATTTTCCTTGCTTCTTTAAAGCTTGTAATGCCATTGCTTTCCCTCACAGTGCTGGGGTGACTAAGCAGGCTTCCACACTCCCCCCATCCCATCAGCTCAGGTAAAAACAGATCAATAAAATCAATGCCAAACTGAAAAAAGTAACCCACATCCTTTTCATAACTTTCCCAACCATTCACCTTTTAATGCTATTAACAGTGAGGTCTGTTGAACCACAACTCCTTTCTCTTGCTTTCCCCTGGGACTGCCACGGTGCCTCTTGCTCCTCCAAGAGCATCCCCACCAGTGACTGCCCCATCATCCATCAGCAATGCACAAACACATGGGGGAAGGAGGGAAAAAATGCAGAAAAATAAGCCAAGGAGCCAAGAAACCCTTCTCACACAAAGACCAGACACGCTGCTGCCAACTGCACTTAGTCAGGATGGTGTCTTCCTCAGCTATGCAAAACAGCTGAAAGGAGAACACCATGCACCGGCCAAAATTCCTCATGTAACGGGATGTCATCAGTAAGGCCAGAAACATCACAAATGTGCCAGATGACACCAGGATCTGACCTCTGAGGCACTGGCAGGCATCTGTCAAGACAGTCCCTTGGATCAACGTGGCTCAGCGTGTGCTGAGAAAGTTGTCATAGGTTGAAATTCAGAAGAAGCTGGTTCTGTCTGCTGATATCCTTTGTTGAGTCTACACTTCACAAAATGTGCAGTGGCACCATTCAAAGCACGAGCAGAATAATCCATCATTAGCATATGCTTGAGTAAAGGAGACAATTTTGCCCCCACAAACCCAGGTGCAGCAGTGGCACACGCTTGCCTAAAACTGTCAGAAATGTACTGCCAGCTATAAATCAGGGCTTGAAATGCTAGATAGGAAAATATCCCACTCTTGCGCTGAGCATCTAAGAACCTCTGTCTATTAAAACTCCTGTTTTGCCTGTGTCCCTTAAAAATATACCAAGATCAGACAAGAAAAAACAGGGCACAAACCAAGATTTTCAAAGCTCTTCCAGATCTAATTTCAAGAAGTTATAACTCATTGTTTGCTTTTTCAAAAGATATTGGAAACAAGCAGACTTTTTTTTTTTGGTCCCATGCAACCAACCCCATTAGTCAACCATTTTTCTTGTCCCAGCAAACGGTGTAGAGTGCTGAAACCATGAAAACACACAGATGGTTTCAGAACACAGGGTTAGGAAACGCCAAACTTATTTTCATCAAAGCAGTTGAACTTTTATAATTTTCCCTTTAAAAAATAAAGAAATAATCAGAATTTTAAACAGAAGCCCCCCATCTTCCTTCCCTTTCAGAAGTGTTTGATCCGGTCCAAATCGGTCGGCTCAGCTCCTACCACCTCCTGTTGAGACACGACCTCACGTTCACAAAGAGCCTCAAACATGCAATGCCACACCGACTTTGCTGGGGAAAAAAAATAAAACTTCGGGAACCAGAACAATGCCAACTTCAGCCTTGCAGCTCTTTCACGTTCACTTTCAAAAAGGAAAAGTAACAAGCCTGGGAAGCTGCATTACCGCAGGCACGGGTCCCTCAATATGCATGTGAACTCAAGTAACCTCCTATTCATCCAGGCCCTAAAATAGGAAGGCACAGTTCTGGACAAGCATATTGATCTGGATTCCTGTAACTATCCCTTTGAAACACAAATAAACTATTGTTAAAAAACCCCAACAGATCTCAGTGTGTGCTCTGGTTCCTTTGCAATGTGTACTATCTGACTACAATCCATCTTGGCAGTGGAGCAGCTACGCAGACGTTCTTCTGAGCCAGCTCTAATGTAAAGGGATGCCAAGTATGTCTTCCTTTTGTATTTACAGTAATAGTCTCAGCTTTCCCCACCGCTGGGAGTGCTGTTGGGGATCAGCTGGCAAAAGTACACTGATCTAAAAGGACCACTGTAATTCCACTTGAAGCCGAGCTGTTTTGCAGGGGTTGTTGGCAAAGACCTTCTCCCACATTAATCTACAACAAGTAACGTCGTGGTGCTGTCACTGGCATGGAGCTGACAGCAAATCCTGTTCCTGCCTCCTCCCAAGCTGGACTATCTGTTGACAGACCCCTGGCCTCAGTCTGGCTCTCCTACACTGGTCTATATTTGGAGTGAGGCTCTCTGGCATGTCTGAACTGTGCTGTCTGCTCTGGAAATGGAAAAACAAGGGTGATCCATCACAGAAACGGGTGCTTCAGAGGGGCAGGTACACAAAAGTTGGAATCAAAGAGTGCTAGAAAGCAGCTGGGGTATTCTGGCCTCCAGGAACCATCAAGGAATGGGAAGGGATGCAGGATGTACACCCCATCACTGAGAAACCTGCTAATAGGGCTGGTTTGTGGTAGGAAAATTCACCAGTTTAGGGCTGCTTCATTCTGCAAAGCCTCTAGCTGGCCTCCAGCTGCCCTGACAACACAGCTGGCACCTCGAGGCAGCCTGTGCTGCCAGGGACAGCAGCACTGACAGACAGACAGGCCACTGACTCATATGAAGACATAGAATATCTGGGAATAAGAGAAAGGTTTGCTGCTGATCACAGAATCCCATGATGGGTCAGTCTGGAAGGGACCCTAATGGGTCATCTGGCCCAAACACCCATCGCAGGCAGGGTCATCCCAGAGCACAGGGCACAGGGTTGAGTCCAGATGGTTCTGGAATATCTCCAGCGAGGGAGAATCCACACCCTGTCTGGGCAGCCTGTCCAGGGCTCTGCAGAGGGAGGTTCTGCCTCTTGTTCAGGTGGAACTTCCTAAATATATTTTCTTGCTGGTTCCTCTTGTCCTCCTGCAGGGTTCCACAGAGCAGAGCTGAGTCCCTGCTCTGAGCCCACCCTGCAGACACTGACAGACATTGATGAGGTCCCCACTCAGTCATCTCTTATTGGTCATCTCCTTTAAGACCTTAACTACACTAAAAAAAAGAGTTGGAGACCAGTTTTTCTTGAATTATGGATGGGCCCACGGGTGTCAGCACTGCCCCAAGCAAAGCACCTGACAGACTCTGGGTTTGCCTGCAGGAGAATGAGCTGCTGGTGGCGACAGCTCAGATTTGGCAGATTGTGGAACAGGATTGGGATTATCATTTTTCACACAACATAAATGAGCCAATCTGCTCTAGATCTTTGGGGACTTGCTGCAGCTCTCTTGCACACCTCTGTCATGTCTCCCCAGCTGAGCATTGCATTCTCTCTTAATAAAACAGATGGAAGATTGCTCTGCATAGGAGCCTGGAGGAGGAAGACTTTATTTTATGTTTCCAGGATATATTCCTGGGTGCCAAAGCTCTGCCCAAGGCATTGTTAAAGACAAAGCAATCACTCAAGTCGGTGGAAAAGAATTGCAAGGACTGATTTCCCACTGCTAACAGCAAACTCAGCTTAGAGAAGTTTGGAGTACAGGAAGTCTGAAATCATCACGGAATCACAGAATGGTCTGGGTTGGAAGGGGACTTTGGAGGTCATCTCATTCCAACCCCTGCCATGCCAGGGACACCTCCCACTGTCCCAGGCTGCTCCCAGCCCTGCCCAGCCTGGCCTTGGGCACTGCCAGGGATCCAGGGGCAGCCACAGCTGCTCTGGGCAACCAGGGCCAGGGCTTCCTCACCTTCACAGGGAAGAATTTCTTCCTGATACCCAATCTAAACCCGCCCTCTGTCAATTTGAAGCCATTCCTCCTTGTCCCATCACTCCATGTCCTTGTTAAACACCTCTTTCAGGCTCTCCTGCAGCCCTTTTAAGTACTGAAAAGTGCTCCAAGGTATAAGAAACCAGCCCATAACTTCTTCCTTAAAACAGGGCACAACCTCTGTAAGACTGTGCTGTCTTCTCAATACTGTAGAATAATGAACAGGTTTTGCTACAAAGCTACAACTCCCACCAGGATTTCAGAAGGACTTTGTTTGTTTTTTTAACGTGATAATTCATGTAAATAAACCACCCCTCATGACCATTTAACATTTAACTTATTATACCATTATCCTAATTTATATTTTGTTAAGCCTTAGGGGATTTAGCTGAGAGCACAGATCCATTGCAGCAAGTGCTATAAAGACACAGTAGAAAGCAGTCCTTGCTTCAATGAATTTACAGTCTGAATAGACAAAAGGCAGGAGAAAAGCAAAATTATTCTCCAGGCCCCACCAAAACAGCCAATAAACTTACCCTCACTTCCTGCTGACTTGTGCTCCAGAACGTCAGCTTTCATTAAAAAAAGCAACAACAACAAAAGCCATTTCTGGCTCCCGTGGTTGTAAAAAGACTCATGAAGACACATTAAATCAGTGCAATCTCATTCACCCAACTATGCAAATGACTTCAGAGAGAGACACAGCCATTCATCTCTGACAGGGAGCAAATAATTACACATTTCTGCAGCCCCAGAATTCTCCACCGCAATCCAGAAACTCTTAGTCCGTATCTCCCTGTCTTACTTCATCCAACGTGAAGTGGTGACTTATTCTCCAGTTTCCCCACCCCCAGTCCACAGGAATATGCATATTTTCATCACCATTGCCTGCAATCAGAGACTCAAAGCTCTGTCTGTCACAGCTGGTGTCCTCCTTACCTTCTGTAGTGGAAGCACAGCACAGCTGGAAGAGGAGCTGGAAATGAACTGGAACCAAGGCCCAGTGGGAATGTGAAGAGAGGGGAAAAAAACCCCAAGGAAAACCTCCACCTCCCACAGCAATATCCTGAGAGCATGAAGCTTCCAGTCTTGGGGACAAAGGGATTACATGGAAAGGAAACAAAGCATTACCATGTTCCTGGAATCACAGAATGGTTTGGGTTGGAAGGGAACTTAAAGATCATCTGGTTCCAACCCCTGCCATGGGCAGAGACACCTTCCACCAGACCAGGCTACTTTGGACAACCTCTGCCAGGGCTTCACCTCCTATTTCTTGCTAATATCCCATCTAACCCTGCCTTCCATCAGCTGGAGGCCATTCCCCCTCATCCTTGTCCTTTTGTGTCCTTGTACACTGCTCAGGTTTGTACTTCACAACAAGGAAAGCACTTTTGAGCATCCCCATGTCCAGACAGATCTTTTGTCACTTCAAAGTCAGCTCTGGTGCCAAAACTTGATCTTCCTGAGTGAAACCAGTGGTGTTCCACTACCTCATCCTCCTTCCCAACAGCACATTAACAAATTCCCATGTAAGTACTGAGAGCACAGGCAGATCTTCAAACAGAACCAAACCCAGCCCTGTCTTCTCATCTTGAAAGGACGTGGCCAGCCGAGGTGGTGTTGGGAACACTGGAGGTTTGGGAGCAGACTGGTGCTTCCCCCACCTGCTGGCATGCTCCAGGCAGATCCAGCTCCGAGAACTTCACCTCCCCTGCCAGCAGGAAATAAATCTTGTGGTTTTAGAGTTGGAGAGTGAATCCATATTCAGTTAGGAATTTATGGTGACTTTATGGATCCCACAAATGCTTCACTACCACCATTTTCTGGAAACTGTACAATTCCTGCAGTTCATTCACTGTGTTCAATTGCCTTTTTTTAAGGGAAGCGCTTCTAATTGCTTTTTTACAGATATGGGTTTCTGTAACAAACAGAACATGCTCATAGTGTATAAATTGTTACCATTGCCTTTTCAACTATATATGGTCTTAATAGCCAGTTTTAATTTGCCCAGAGTATTCATCCCAAAGGGTCAAATCTGTCCCTCCTGTGACTCAAGGGTTGAGTACCAAAGTGTATTTGACACAATAATCATGTTGCTACAATTCAACCAAAATTTTCCCATACAATTCCTGCCATCTCACAAGGGTCCTTTCTCTCAGCTGCAGTGAAATGTAGCACTAAGCACAAATACCTGTGCAGTCTGCTCTGATTTACAGCCCTGCAAACAACTGTTACCAGCCCCTGCGTCCCCATGGCTGTTTGTTTGTTGTTGGGTGGGTATTTTTTGGCTTTAATATTGCATCAGATTGTTTCACTCTTTCCCTGGGAAGCATTTGTACACGTTTCTGCACCACAAACACTGCAAAGCCAGTATCAATTTTCTTCCCCTCTATTAGCCCCTCTGGTACCTTTACATTAACCCAGAATGAATCACTGGCCTCCCAGCCATTTTCTTGCTCTATTCAGCATTTGAGAAATGGTGTAACTCACATTTTGGAGCAGGCCTGGTTCCTGCAGATGAGTGTGATGGCTCACACTTCCTCTGAGGACTCAACCCCTCCACACAACCCCTGGAAGTTCTTTCCATTTTTTCTCCCAGCTCTGCATCCAATGTGCTGCCAAAAAATCCCCACTGCAACCAGTGCCATGCACACAAGGAATGGTGAGGTGACTCCAGTCCTCCCAGCAGCATCATTTATTTCCACTAAACAGGGGCAGCTTGGAGTGTCAGCTTTCAGGGCCAGCTTAGTGTCCTTTTTCTATTCAAATTGCTCATCTTTATCAACAGCTCACTTACAGAGGGAGACACGTGTACCCTGTGATGGGGACAAAACCAGACAAAAGGCTCAGCACACATGAGCTGAGCCAAAGTTTAACAAGCTGTCCATCCATGGCAGACTCTGGGCAAGCTAATAACAAAAAAGAGCCTTTAAATACCTGTATTGGAGCAGTAGAATGTGAGTTTTGTTTAGATTGCAGCACACTCAATGCCTTTTTCCCGGTGGTGGAAGGAATGTGGGAATACACAGGATGTATCAGTGACATGAGGATTCAGATTCTGCTTGATCCTGTCCTGCCTGGCCAGCAGAAAACAAAAACCCAGCAGTCTCTGCTCCTCTCACAGGGCCCAGAGCAGACAAAAAGCCTTGACAGCAAAGACTGAATATTTGTTGTCTTCCTCTGCATCACCACCAGGTAACTGCAGAAAGACTTGCATCATACTTAAATTCAGCACCTCCTCTTGGCCCTAGAAATGTCACCCTCAACCCCCAACAAACACTGTCCCAGGTGACTTTTTCCCTCACTATGGGAGCAGTGGCATCAACACAGAGAGCCACTAAACAACCCACAAAGCTGGAGGTTGTCTACTAGGTGTGTGCCCTTGCATACCAGAACACAACTGAAAGGAAATTCAGTCACTATTTCAGGAGCAATGAAAACAGCAAAAAGGAACAAATTCATTTAAACAAAATAACAGGGCCTAGGAGAGAAAATACAATTTTTTCCATCTTCCTGGGCAGAAGTCTCCTTATTTCATTGGCCTTACTCACTCCACTCTCAGAAATATTGTTATCCCCACTTAACTCGTGAGAAACTGGGGCGTAATAGAAGTAAGTTGTTTTTGAAAGGCCATGCAAGGTTTGTATGGCAGAGCAAGAATAAAATATTTACGGTGTTAAACGCCCAGGCCTTTATTCCTTCAGGCACTGGCGTGCTGAGGTATTGACTTCTACAGCAAATCAGCCCTGACAACTCCAGTAAATCTGTCTCACGACAAGGGTATTAGGATCAGCCCACTACACAACATGGCATAAATCTGTCCCTTACAGTCTGAGGAGAAGGTGTGGATTTGGGTATTAAAACCATTGAAATCTCCCATTAGAGACCCCCAAGCCTCATGAAACCCATCTGTTCCTCTCAGGGCCTGACTTTCAGATCGCTGAGGTCCACACAAAACTTAATTTGAGTTAATACATTTGGAAAATGCTAGACCGAGATTCAAGAAACGCAGCTTTGGTCCATGTTTTTGGCATGAATCTTGTGTTGCTTTTGGCCAAGTGAGCCCCCTCTCCTGCCAGGTTGGAATAGCTGCTGTCTTGTCTCCTTAGCTCCTATGTTCTTCATGGAGAGGTTCATCCCTACAGGAATACACAGGCACCGGAGCTCAAGCCCTGAACGGGAGGATCTGGGAGGCAGGTCACTTAAAGTACAGCTTGAAATGACCTCAGACACATTCTGATATCCCACAGAATTCCAGTGTTAGCTAAGGTTTGGATCAGGGGGGTTTTTTGGTGAAAATTCTGGCTGGAGCCTCACGGAAAATGCCTGAGGGCTCCCCAGGATGAGGAGTCAGCATGAAGTGAAAAAACATCATCCCTGAGCCCACACTGGTGCCTCAGCCCCTCCAAAGGCACCAGGCTGGTGCCTCCCTGAGCCCTCTCACCTGCACACACACCCAGGGCCATGAGCAGCATCTTTCCAGGGGGGTCCAAGGAAAAAACCCAGCACATTTCAGATTAATGTGTTCCTAGGAACATAAACTGCATTAAAGAGCCCAGTGAGCATTCCACTGGTCACACACTGCTCACCTTTGTCAACCCAACACAAACCCATTCGAGTGGAGTTCCTGTGGCCTTTTATTTATGAAGGGAAAGTCTCCCCCATTCTCTGGGCTGATGAGAGCCTCTGCTTTCCTTTCTAATCTCCACTGCCTATTATTAGCAACCCCATTTATAGAATACCCCTTTGCCTCATATATACCAAGTACCCCAGTTTTCCACGGGCACGTGGCAGGGGAAGACACAGAGCACTCAATTAGTGGCATTTCAATGTGCCTTTTGCAGCACACTCCTACACTTGGGATAATCTAATTACACAGGGCAGAAACCTCACACAACCATATATTTTCCTTAGACCCTGTTGCCACCAGCTACTTTTACTCCTCATTGAAACAGAGTCCCCCTCTTTTTTTTTTATTTCTTCCTTCTTTTTTTTTTTTTCCACATCGTTAAAAATTTATTATTTAGACTGATGATGACATCATCTGGAAAGGGACCCAGGCTGTGGTCATCAGGGCCTTTTTCTGCATTACAGAGAAGCAGTTTCTCCTCACTCCCTTGCAGATCATTAATTTTTAAAATAGGGCTTTGCTTTAAATATATACAGCTCATTTTGTTTTCAGCATGATGAGTCAGAGGAGCTGTCTTTCAACCAGGTCAGGTGCCCCCTGTGCCATGCTTAGTGCCCAAACCAGCAGACACAGACCCCAGTGAAGCTCTGCCTTCAGGGCCCTGCAAGGAACAGGAGGGAGTTTCTGTGTAAATAAACAAATAATTGTATTTACAGGCTGCCCAGCTTTGCTCTGCCATTCATCCCAAAGTGGTTTGGAGAGCACAAGCCTGGCCCTGCAGGTGCTCCTCAGGGATGGGATCGCATCAGCTTTGCCTGCAGATATTTTGTCTAAGGAAGGCTCTGAAATACAGCTCTTCCACAAGGAATGTGAGCAGGTTTCAGCCCCGTATGGGTGTATTTCACCACAGCACATTGAGTTTTCCTGGGGACTCTTCCATGAATCCTGACACTGCCCTTTTCAGCACTGTGGTTTCCTTCCCCCTGCAGGCACCAAGTGAGGAGTCTGCTTTATCTGGAGGATTACACCCGGGGCTGACAAAGCAGATGTTAATTGTGGGAAGCAGTGCTGGCATCCTAAACCTCATCCCTTCCAACCAGCTGGAGCAGGCAGACAGGCAGGGGAGCCCCTCTGCTTTGCAGGCTGGCTGGGGGCAGCAGCAGCACACAGAGCCCTCCAGGAGATGATGGATAATCTGACATGGGCACCTCACAGTGGGACCAAGGATGGAGCAGGTGGAGCCTGGAAATGGAGAAGCTGCAGAGAGAGGTTGGACTTGATGATGAACATTTATTTCAGCCTAAATGGTTCTGTGATTCTGTGAGCTGTATGTCTGTAGTGCCCTTGTTTGCAGGGAAACACCTCTGTCCCTGCAGAGCCCATCATCCAGATCCTGGCTTGATGGAAGCAGGAGCTCTGGGCAGCACAACTGCATTCATCCACCTAAACTTTAATTCAGCCCTAAATCTACAGGTGCTGGTTGTTCCTTGTATTACCTGGGGGGAATCCACAATTTTTCTCAACTGCAGCTATTTCTTAACCTCTTATAGACACAAATCCCTGCAAGCATTTCTCTATTTAAGCCAGTATTTTCCTGCTCCTTCAAATAAAACAGATTTTACCACCCCCATGCACATCCAGGTATTCACAGAAGCACAGGGAATCAGGATGCATGTGCAGCCACCTTGGAAACCCTTTAACAAGGCACAGCAATTGAGGAGGAAGGGACAAGAGGTATCTTATCTGAATGAGGATGCAGGACACAATTAGAGACCTGGGTGTTAACACCACTTACATTTAGACACCTACCTTAGTCTCCATTGTGAGACCCTTGTACGGTAAGTGATCAGAGAAAAGAAAACAAAAACAAAGAAACAAACCAACTTCCAGGAGAGAAGTGAGAAAAGAAGCTTAATTTAGATGTACTCTGCCTTCATAGACTCAATGGAGAAAGAAAGCGATGGAGAGAGCCTCCTGAATAAGGTGTTATAAATAGCTGCCATCAACACATAGGAGAGACTCACTTGAATATGTGTCTGACCAGGGCAAGGTTTGCTCATCCAGCACAGTGAAAGCAGCCACGAGTTCTTTAATGAGTGCAAGTGGCTTCAGCTTTGGTTTTAGGTTTACTCCAAGCACAACAGCAGCCCTCAAGCTGTGCTGGTGCACGGGTTCAGGACAGGTCCGTGAAGAACAGTGCTCCCCATTCAATCCTGTCCAGCTATTACCTTCTTTAACGCCTTGTTTTTCACTGAATTTTCCACATCTTAGGACAGGCCCATCCCTTAACTTATGAGCAATCAGAAGCTTTGAAACCCAAGCATGGAATGCATGGGTTTTGGTTTAAGGAAAAGGGTTTGATAGTCCTTTATTACGTTATTGTATTATTTTCCATAACTCTCCAGTAGACAAGGGAGGCTGTCAGAGCATGTACATAGAAACCAGTGTCACACTCCTCTTCTGAGAAGCAAATGAAAAGGTCAGAAGCATGAACTGGCTGTTACACTGACATGTGTTGTAATATTTTCTTGGCCTCAGTGATCCAGTAACACAGTTCAACAAACTCTGTCAGAACAATCCACAATGCGTTGCTCGCTCTCCAAATCTTGCTTTCCCCTCCAGCATCTCCACCTGACTGCTTGCATGTCCTCCCCACCCTCTGAGCTTCCCAGGGATGAGCTACAGAGCATACAACAGCCCTTCCTTTTGGGCTGAAACAAAGCAAAACGGATGGGAGATGGAGATGAAGCAAAGAACAAAAGGAGACAGCGCAGTCAAATGTGTTTCACTGCACTTAAAAACTACAAGAAGTATTCTCCAAACACAGTTTCTCCAGGGAATAGAAAAGGCAGTGAAGGGAGGGTAAAATGCCATATGGAAAGGAGCAGCCTCTATCAGGGTGCATGTAGGCTCTATACTATGGACATTTAAAGAAAAAGAAAATAAAATTTCTAACTCAAATTATAGCAGTGCACTCCTTTGAAAGCCCAGCATTTTATCTTTACCGTCTGCTTCTGATTCTCCTATTGACTCCTCAAACTTTGAATCCCTCTTTCCTAGATGTCCTGCTACCTTCCACAGAGGACCTCTGCCACCCTTACCATCACCCCTCTGCCTTTGCCCATGCTCTGCTGTTCAAACCCTCTCAGCCTCACTGTGCAGGAACCCTCCCATTATCTGCCACAAGCCTGTGAATTGGGTCCTAATTGTGCTGCTGGACGAGAGAGGAAGGTTTTATATGCAGCAGAAAGAAGTTAAAATGAATTAGATTATGGTCATATTAATTCAGGGCACCCACCCAATCCTTTCATTAGCTTGATTCTCCTGCTGCTGTAGCAATCTATAAATGTTACAAGCTTTAAATGCTCTATGTACTTTAAGCTTTACAGAAGACTACTACTATTAACAGTTCCACAAGTTGGGAGGAAAGGGAGATGCTATTCAGGGTTATATACGAGCCTGTCAAGGCCATGAATGTACAATCTTATGCTAAACATTCCCAGAACTTGGGATGAGCCTTCCAGATACTTCATCTCCAACAGCTCCCAAGGTGACATCTAAAGCAACGTTTCCAAGAGTAGTCATGTCCCACCAGCAGCGTGTGTGTGTCACTTTCCACCTTTTTGGCCATTGCTTGCCTGGAATGAGGACATCACATGAGTGTGACCACGTCCCCAGCACCGAGCGACTCAGCCGAGCTCTGCCGCCTGCAGCCCAGACAACCACAACCGTGTGGTTTTCAGGAGAGCTCCTTGAACTTCTGAACTCTACTTTTTTTTTTTTTGTTTCTTAGTGGGGGAATTAAGTGGACTTAGTCACACAGAGCTTCAGCCAGGGGTCTTTGAAGAGAGGAGCTGGCAGTGATAACACTCAGTGTGGATGTGTGGGGAGGCATTTTTTTCCTCTTAGTCCTTAATGCCATGTTCGGCTTCTCAATGAGAAATAAAACAGGGATGAGGGCAGCAGCCTTGCCATGGAGATGAAATCACTTCTTCCTAATCACCGTTGGAGCCTCAGCAGCAGGAGACCATCAGGTCACAACCTAATACCTTTTCCAGTCATAAATTTCTAGATACGTCTAATAATGGGATATCTCAGTTTACTGGAGCTGAGCTTTTGTCTGTTAGGTTTTTTTCAGAACAGTGTTATGGAAAAACAACTTCTCCACAAGCAGACCAAGAATTTAGGGGAACTTTATCTCAGTCACTGACCAACCATAAATTCCATATTTACACCTACATCCAGATGGGTAAACAAGTAAGTGCAGTCATTTGAAAAGTCAAATCTTCATTAAGTTTTCTGTAAGTGAAGATGAAATGGAAGTACATCAGCATCAAGTCTCAGCACGCTTTCCAGGAA
Source organism: Zonotrichia albicollis (assembly GCF_047830755.1). Lineage (NCBI taxonomy): Eukaryota > Metazoa > Chordata > Aves > Passeriformes > Passerellidae > Zonotrichia > Zonotrichia albicollis. Next base: position 4,325,101 of record NC_133839.1, on the reverse strand, counting down.
CAAAATTGTGCTGCTTTTTGTTACCTTCCATAAACAAATCAGGACAAAGATTAATCAGCAATAGTTTCTCTCCCACTTTATAAATGGAGAGCATTTCTCCAAGCCAATGCTTTCTGTCATTACCAGTGCCTGCATTATAATCAGATGCCCATTCTCAACCTTCCACCTCAACAAGAGTAAGTCTCAAAACACCCGTTTCAGGGTAGGGTACGTTTCGTAACCAAAACACACAACTGCAATAGGGGAAAAAAAACCAGAAGCACTTGCTCACAGTAATAACTATTTTCCTTTCCTCTTAAAGCAACACAATGAAGCAATTACTGTACTCTGGGCTTCCAAGGGCTTCTGCAGCCAAAGCAATTGGCTGGGAGGCTCGGAGGGGGCTGGAGCTGTGGCACAAGGAAAAGAAACAACTCCTACCAGATATGATTCACTGACAACAAAAACATCCCCATGGTACCTCTTGCTTTTCATGGGATGAGGGCAGGTTTTCCACCAGCGGGGTTTTTCAGATTAGAGGAATTTTTCTGTAATGGGAGTGATGACATAGGTGTCGGTTTGAAAATAGGAAGGACCTCAAAAGTTACAGCTAAGCTGGGAGTCTCCTTGTACCTGAACCATCACGAACCCTCAGAAAACTCCTTGTGGTCCCAGGAGGACACCCTGCATGGGAAACCCTTTAATTTACTTGGGAAAGGAGAATACAGTCATGGGTAATTATCTCTCTGGAATTACGGAGAACGGAGAATATATGAATAAACATAGACTGGTCCTTGTTAGGAGTCTCTTGCTGGACACTCGGCACAGGGAACCAACCCATTAGACCAAGGAACATCATATAAATTAGAAATAGATTAAAGAGCATCATGTAAATGTATTCTGTCTCCAGGCAACAAATTATGTGACTCATCAGACCCACTTTATATGTATATATTCTAAAACATGTCTTCAGTTCCGATGGCCTTTGGCACACAGCTTTGCTATGAGTGTGCCTCTAAATCTGTATTTGTTTTAAAAGTATTAAAAAGGCAGAATTGGCAGCAACTTCTCCATTTAGCTTGCTTGGCACTTTCTTTTAGAAAAGGTTCATTAAGTCTTTTTTTTGGAAACTTCGAAAAATTATGAGACAACCGCTATAAAATTAAATTGAAGGACAGGCAGGTGGGAGAGAAATACTATTACCATTTTTCTCCATGTCAGCAGGCACTAATAGTTCAGTGTTTTATATTATAACACATGAGCTTTCGTAATTGTCTCCCAGAGATGAAAGTCTGATGAGACAGAGCCGAGGCTGGGGGTGTTTGAGGTTTCTGCCTGTCATCCTGTGGAAGTTTTCTTAATATCCAGGTTGTTGTATCTCAGTGGGGAGTCTGATTCCGCAACACTGGATGCAGTTAAAGGTTGTGTTGGTCTGACAAATTATTCAATTATTGTATAATACATTTGAAGCAGGATTTCAACATGAGGTTACGTGTTTTTTGTGAGTTTGACTCACACATGGTGCTCCCAGCTCACGATGAGTTCAACCAGAGATGTGAGTGGTTGGTGTGTCTTGGAGCCAGACTTTTTTTAAACCATCACTCAGTGGGTGCTATTCTTATGAACAACAGCAGATCATTTCTTCTACCCCCCAGTCATGCCAACACAATAAATGGAATGGTCATTTTATACCCAAAATGTGCTTTGGAAGAGTAAACAAAGACAAGCATGAAACAAAGATACAAAATGTTAATATTGCCTGACTTTTTTTTTTTTTTAACAGACAACAGAACAATGTCAAAAAGTATAAACACTAGTTTAACTGCCATTTCAAATTAATGAATCTATAAAAAATAGTAGGTTTAGATTAGGTAATAAGAAAAGAATATTCCCTATGAGGGTGGGCAGGCCCAGAGCAGCTGTGGCTGCCCCTGGATCCCTGGCAGTGCCCAAGGCCAGGTTGGATGGTGCTTGGAACAGCCTGGGACAGTGGAAGGTGTCCCTGCCATGGCAGGGGCAGGATGAGAGGAGCTTTAATATCCCTTCCAACCCAAACCACTCTAGGATTCTATATTTCTAAGAGTCTGCCATGGAACAAAGGTCTATTGACCCCAAATTTCTAGCACCGGATAGAATCAGACCTAGACAGAACAATCCATTAACGAGGAACCATTGGCATTGGCAGGAATAATACAGGCTGTTGAAAAAGGGCAGGAAAATGCATACAAGCTCTGTTATTGCAGCAGTTTTAAAGACTGTTATCTTATAAAAATACAAGGAAATATAAGAAATTACAACAGCATACAAAAGTTAAAGCTAAAAAATTCCATTGCACGCCAACATTTTCTATCCCATCTGATACTGCTCACAAATTTTGTACACTGAGGAGTAGGAAAGCAGAGAAAATGGAAAAATATCTCCTTACTTTTTTTCTTTTCTCCAGATCTCATAATTTTGATGGTATTTAGAAGAATGAGAAATTTCTATCACCTCAGCTCATCAGCTAAACAACAGTCAGTGTAGCCTAAACTTGACATTTTTCATCTGTGGATGTTTCCCCCTCCTAAAACAGATGTGAAGGACCTAAAAGATTCTCATGCAAATGACTGGGACTTAACCCACTCTTTTTTTATACACTTAATTTTGAAAATGGTACCTTGACTGAGCAGCAAAAATCCCACCTGTCTGTTCACCAACACATCACCTGCTAATGTCAGGTTAAAGTGAAGCAATACACAGCACGGTCTTAAAAGATTTTCTGATTCATTAATGCTTATGCTTTCCCTTCAATAGCAAATATCTCCTTTTGTCTCAAATAAACACATGGAAATAAAGCCACACTTAATGTCAATAAATTACATTTTGTGTACTTCATTCTCATGCCGATGGGAAAGATGTTGTGAGAAGAGTAGTTTGAGAATGGTCAAAGAGAATTGCAATTAATCTGCCAGAAAGAGTTATGGTAAATATTATTATTATGGTTATTAATGAGTTGTAAAGCACTGTAAATCTCCATGACAGTAATTATGATGTTTTGTATATATAAATTTGGCATTCTGCATATACAAGCACTTGGGCTTGAACTCTTCCTAGATCATTAGGAAATTAGAGGTCATATCATCGGTCACTTAAAAAGCAATTTCCTGCAGATTTTCAGGCCATTCTTAGATTTATCCTCGCTGTAAAAAGGTATCAATGATTTCTCCCCAGGCAAAGGAGCTCCCACAGAGGCTGTGGTTAACAACCTTTGTAGTTAACAACATTGGGCTCTGGATCCCCTCTGGGCCAGCCACAAGGAAAAACAGGGTGGGTACAGCCTGCCAGGGGTGAGGAGGTGGCAGGCTGAGGGGCCATGCTCATCTTGGTAGAGTTTCCCAAAACAAACTGGATCTGTGGAAAGCATTCATTTCCAGGGGCCTGCTCTAGGCTGTGTGTCACTTGATGCATTGAGAGGAGCAGATTGCAACGATCTGCTGTTCTCATGCCAATCCTCCATGTGAGAAAACTCTCCAAAAGAGGGTTCTGCTGCTTCCCGGCTCCATTTCTCAATGTTTGCACTCAGATCTCTGGAAATCTGTGATTCCAGGTCAGGGATTCCCATATAGAATGACTTGCTGTTCAAAGGGGTGCCCAGAGCAGCTGTGGCTGCCCCTGGATCCCTGGCAGTGCCCAAGGCCAGGCTGGACAGGGCTGGGAGCAGCCTGGGACAGTGGGAGGTGTCCCTGCCATGGCAGGGGTGGAATGAGATGAGTTTTAAGACCCCTTGCAACCCAAACCATTCTGTGCTTCCTCTCTGCTCCTGCAGGGAATCAATAACCTTTCTGCTGGCAGTGCTTCAGCTCAGTTTGGTGCTCTGCCCTCTTTTTTAGTAGATTCCTCCTCTGGTGATAAGTAAAAAGGACATTACAAGTCAATTCCATTGCAGATTAAACCCAATCACCCTCAGCTCAGCTAAATCAGCAGTTTCTTCAGTCTAAATGCCAGCCAGAAGTAATTTCTCTATTCCATCTCTTCCACTAGAACACCCTACCTTTCATCCCAGCCAGAAGCGCTGCTCCCTGCACTCCTGGGAGCAGCCATGGGCTGTGCAGGGGGATTGAGAGTTTGCAAACACTCAACAAAATACAGCTTCTATCAAGGAATGTTCACTCGGAGGTTCAACCCCTGGCAGCAACTTAGAAGCCAAGCAATAATTCTGATGTTGTATCTCACTGTACAGTGACAGGGAATGCCCGAGCAAGCTGGGATCTGACATGACATTATATTGTCTATCAAAAAAATAAAAATATAATAAAATCAAAACCACTGGGAGCACTTTACCCACTCTATTATGACCGAGTTCAATTGCTCTGTGATTCCAAGCTCTGGAGTGATGGCTTTATGAGGACATCAAAAGCACTGAGCCTGACCAAGCCTCCTGGATACACACAGCCTTCTCCTACAAGGAGCCACAGGAGGCTGCAGGCAGTGTCCACTGGGAGCTTCCCAAAAGAGAACCCTTCCTGAATTATGAGGGCCCACACACACACACACACACACTCAACTTCACAGCCCATTGCTTTCCCAGGAGCGGAGTCTGTGCTGTCTGCACCAAGGCAATATATCTCTTTATGGCCTGCCAGTGACTTTACAGAGAGATAAACAAAGCTTTTAAATCAAAAGGAGACGGAGCAGAAGAAAAAGTTTGGCACCCCAGGACATAACGCTGCTGTTTGTGCTTTAACCCTTCATGAAAAACAGGGGAGCAGGGAGTTTCTTGGGCAGGATCTGCCAAGGGAATGACCACAGGAGAAATGGGAAACCCTAGGGTGCAAATTCAAGGAATCCTCCTAAATGGCAACAATTACTGTGTTAATATCTGTGTTCAGCGAAGGGAAGGACCTGCATTAATTTAAAATACTCTGAGAAATGGATATGGCACCAAGCTGAGCTGCAGGATGTGGCAATGGTTCGAGCTGTAGGATAAATGGCCTCAGAGAAGAACAGCTGGAATTTTCTATTAACCAAGGACATGTAATAAATTTGCCTTACCTGTATTGACTGTAAGTTTGTGGAGCAAGGAGGAACATCAGCTTCATGTGCACAGCATCAAGAATGAGACTGCCATCGAGGTAAAATCTGTGGGGGTTCTGTGAAGTAAAAAACAGCAAAATAATATTAAATCACCACATACTGTCCTGATCTGCTTTCCAGCTGTGTAGCCTTTTGGATGGGCAATGTCACGTAGATCCTCCAGTAGCTCCATCAATGTTTAATCATTTCAGAATTGAATGGAAAGTTGAAATTTTAAAGGAATAGAAATCCAGAGCTATACAAGGAAAGAATCAGAAGGACCCAAAGTATTCTAGTGGCTCATTTCTTTAAAACTTTCACTATTTCCATAGCACACAACCTGTTTCATGAATCTGGGCCATAATTTGTACATTTGGTGCCTGGGGAAGGTTTAAATACATTAAAAAACACCTCTCCCTCTTCACCCATACTATCTGAAAACCTCTTCCCCATTTCACTGAAAGTCAATGTGCTTGAGGTTTCCTTTCATTCCCACCTAGAAAATGTCTGTAAAGACAAAGTATTCTCTTTTTTATCCCAAAAGGAACTAGTCCAAATATTGCTCAGCAGCTTCTGCTGTACAGAAATGCAAAGAAAGTTTGTGTGGACAGATTTCACAGGACCAGCTCCCTCAAATTCAGGAAAAAAAATAAGAAAATGGGTGAGAGTTTGTCACTCAAATAAGTCAGAGTCTGGTTTTTTCTACCAACTAGATCATGCCAGATGCTTTGAGAGGTGTGCACAAAGTGTTTGAAAAGCCACATACTTGTGCATGAAAAATGTTATTTATGCTGTTATTTCTTCACCTTCAGCCTGTGTCAGCAGGGGAAAAGCCTTCAATGTACAAGAGAATATTTTCTAAGAAGGCAGGAGCTTTCAATAAAATTCTAATCCATGTGAACCTATCCTACATCCACCTTCCCAACTCCCAGCCCAGGCCATGCTGCTGCATTAAAAATCTTGTTTCAGACCAGGTTCCTGCTTAGGATGATTTGCAAAATTCAGAGCTAGAATGGGAATGAAGCTGCAAATCCTTCCCCACCTGCTGGGATGCTCAGAGCATTCCCTCACTCCGATGCATGGCAGCTGAACCCCACCAGCTTCAGTGGGGACAGATCCTGATTCTACCCAGGTAAAAGTCTAAGACCAGAAGCCTAAACTCAGACCAAATTAAAACAGACTTTCCCTTCTGGCTCTGACCACAAATCTCTCCAGAGCAATCCCATCGCCTCAGCACAAAAAGCTGCCTTTCAGTATTTCTACCTGTTTTCACAAGTCTTCTCATCCCAACTTGAAATGCATAAAAGCAATTCCATATTCTTCTGTGTTTTCTTGCTTTTTAAATTATTATTTGCAGAATTTTGGGGTGGTTTCTTTCTCTGTGATCACAGCTGAACTTCCTACTGGCCCAGGGGGACTGGAGAGCAATAACTTTAAATGGCCTCATAGATGCAGCCATGGCCTCAAGCCAGCACTAATTTCCAATCTTGTTATGCTGAAGAAAGAGGGTGAAAGGGAAAAAAAAAAAGGAAAAAAGGTAAAGAGTAAGAATGCAAACCAGAAAAACCAGAAATATCCCATAATGTTAGTGAGAATTGGAAAGTCCTGTTGGTGGTTTCAGTGACAGGTTTAAGTTTCTACTAAAACAAATAAAAAAAAAGAAAAGCAGAGGAATTTGGAGTATTTAAAATGAAAGTGAATATTTTTTCCTCAGACACAGAACATCCTTGTGACATTCAGGTCTTTGCGTACTGCAGGCAGGATGGAATTTTACTGACCAAATACAGCATCGTCACTACATGAGTACAACAAACATTTGTGAAAACACATTAAACATGTCATAAATTAACTGAATTTGGGAGCTGTAAACACTCACTTGAACTTACAGCTCTTTGATTTCACCAGCATAGCCAGATACGTGGCTACCCAAATTCACCCCTTAACTTGGAAAAGGAGTGGCTTTTTAACTCCTTTTGCATTTTCTAAACTCCACTGGGCCCATTTAGTATGCTCCCCAACCCCTTCCCTGACAGTGGATGAAAATTAAACACATTGGGAACAAGGAAATATTCTGCAGCACTTTCCCCAAAACCTCCCACTTTCCAAACTCAGGATTTTACAACAGCGAGGAAAAAAAATGGATTTTCAGCAGGTGCTATTTAAGACTAACTAAAACTTCATACCACATGAGGAGCAGACACAAATCAAAACAAAACTCCAAGAGGAGTTTAGCAAGGAAGTATGGAGTTACCCACATGTATATTTGGCCAAGAAAATGGAGATACTCTTGTAATAAAGAGCAGTGTGACCGCAGTGCTGGGCTGGCAGCACCGTGGGCTCTGCTCTTCTCTTGCCAAAGGAGATGGGGTCTCAAGGCTGATGGTGCCCAAGGAGGAGCCACATTTCTGCCCAACAGGTCTCTGCCACAGCCAGGTGGCGGGAGAATGGCTGGATTGCTCACAGCACAAGACTGGAAGATGTTGGCATCATCTCCCCGTTGGTTTGTCCCCACTGTGCTGCCTCTCTTCACCTGCAGGGCACATCCCGCCCTCCCATCCAGCACCACGGCCCAGGAGGAGCCAGCACTGCTCACCTCAAGGTGCATGGGTGGACTCATGGAATCCCAGAGTCACTGAGGTTGGAAAAGCCCTCCCAGAGCATCAAACCCAACCTGTGACTGATCCCCACCTCATCCCCAGCCCAGAGCTCTGAGTGCCACCTCCAGCCCTTCCTGAGACACCTCCAGGGATGGGGACTCCCAACCTCCCTGGGCACACTGTCTCAGTGCTTAACAGAGGAAAAAATAGGCAAAAATAGGGATGAAGCAAAAAAAAAAGTTAGAGTTCAGCTTAAGGCTACAAACACAACACAGAGTTAAAGCTAAACTGAGGAGGTCTGGCAGGTAATTCAGATTTGGTCCAAGGGGAGCTACACAAAGCAGCATAATATGCCCAAAGGTGTGAGAAAATACAGAGTATAAAAATTAACAACTCTTTCTATAGTATCAAATAAGGGGTAAGGAAAAGAGATCCCCTGTTCTTGCACTTTGCTCTCTTTCTGTCCTGCCTTCAAGCTTTCCAAATTCACTAGAGAGAGACTCTGACAATAAATGATGTTTTGGTTTGAGGTTGCATGGCTTGCATCCCCTGGAAAAGGCAGCAAGCCACATTGTCTCCTTTTAATCTCAACAATTAGTCTTCCAGGCCTTTTATTGCCTTAGGTGACTCAAAGCTGAGTCTAGATTCCTAAATCGAGGGCCATCAGATCCAAAGTTTAACTGCAGATGAAACAACCCATGTTATATCCCTCAAAGACTGCCACTAAAGTAAAGGAAATTACTGCTACTGCTTTTAGCTCAAAGTTCTTCCTGTCTGCCTTGGACAACCCTGGTCAGGACTAGAAAGAGACCCAGAACAGCAAAACAGTTAAATGTGGTTGGAAACAGCCATACCAGGAGCTCCCTGGAACAGGGCTGTAGGGCTGATGGGACAATTAATGCTGAGTGACAAAGTGCTCCTGCATTGTCAATGGCACACGAGCCACTTCAAGCCCTCAGCAGGAGAGCAATTTCCAGGCATCTCACCCCTATTGATTTCTCACTGATCTGAATTGGAATCAGAGCCCAGGGAGCAGTCAAAGGGTCCCTTCAGCTCCAAGTGCATAATGAACATTTCAAACATGGGGACAGGATAATCTCAGGTGCCCAGTTCCCTGCCCAAACTGCATTTTGTTTGCCTGCCTTCTTTCCTCTCAACTTATCTGACAGAGAATAACAACTAAACCTGGTCAGGGTACCTAAACTTCCCCAGAGATCCCTGTTAGCCCACAGAGACCCAACCCCACATGCAGGAGGACAGTGCAGAGGCAGCATTTCTCCTCTGTGGCAGGAACATGTGGCTCCAGGACCAGATGTTGCCTCCTAATGTGCACATGCATCTTTTCCCTCCAAATGCCGATTGCTCCTGTTGGTCTGATGCCAAAAAACCCCTCAGGAGACACACACACACACCCCCCTCTCCCCTGCTTTTCACCTCCCTGCACTGGGGTAAGCTGGGAGTAATTTTTTAAACATCATAATTGCCCGGGTACAACTGCGAGTAAATCCAGCTTGGTATGCCAAAATGAACTGCAGGTTTAGGAAAATATATAAATAAATAAAATCAAAACACCCAAACAACAAAAATAGTCATAATTTCTCAGCATTTTATATCAGCTGTGGGCCCATGCAGCAACTAAGGCAATTTGGTCAAAAAAACAGATGTTAACTGAGGAGACTCATCCTGCACTGCAGGTCCTTGGCAGTAATGAACAAGCTGTGCTAAGAGTCTTGTGCATCTAAATTGCCTTTAGAGGAAAATTATCCCTGAGAGTGAAGACTGGAAGATATTTGGGGCAGGGACTGACTCAATTGCTCTTTGTATAAGGATGCTGATGTCCAGGCATTCATTCCAAATTGCAAACAAACAAATAAACAAATTGGTATAAAAAAAAAATCCCATTGTAGAGACGTTCTGTGAAGGAGGGTTGGGGGTTTGGAGGTGCCATTCCCAGTCCTGCAAGCACCCTTTAAAAATCATGTGAACACTCTGAAGAGGATGTTTTTGTGCAGTCTCATCAGATGGCCTCACTTCACTGGAAATCTTGGGAGATTTTTGCTCCCAATGTGCTTTGAGATCCCCAAATAAATGTGCTCAGAGTGCACAAACAAACAAGAGGGTAAATTACTGCTCACCAGCTTTAACTTTCTGCTTGTAAACCAGCCCTGGGGAGCACAGGAGATGTTGCCATGTGAGGGAGAAGGAAGGAGCAGAGGCACATCCACCACAAAGCCCCGTTCAACCAGGAGCCCCCCTGAGAGCAGAGATGTTCCTGGGGGAACATCCACCTCCACCTCTCTGGTTTTTGGAAAGTGCCTTCCCAGGTCCTTACTTTGCCAGGCTGATCTGAGGGTAATGAGGAACATGGTAATTGTTCTTTTTATATTTCATCTCTTCCATACATCTCCTCCCTAACAACCTTGGCTGCAGCCACATTCTATTTTTTCCCCCTTACAATTGTTTCAATAGATTCTTTATGGTTTATGGGTTGGTTTTTGGTGTTGCTTCCCCCCCCTCCATTTAAGCTGAAGCCTGAAATATGCTCTGAATTAAGAAAAAGCTCCATGTCACTGGGGATTGGACTGCTGCTGAACTGTTCCGTGTGTGAGTGTGTGTGTGCACACAACCTCCCGGCCAAAAATGCCTCAGGGGCTCTCCCTAACTGTTGGGGTCCTAAAAAGGGTCCATTTCTCCCGATTGGCCACCCCCTGAACGGGCTGGGAGGGGGACAGAGCTCTCTCCCCCTCTCGCACATCTGTCCAAGCTTGCTCACTGCTGGCCCTTCCCTTCCCCATGTGCTATAGGCGTTTTTGGCCTGCCTGAATCCTCAGTGCATTAAGCAGGAGGCCCCTGGTTCAAGAAATCTCCCCCATTCACAATGTGAAGTGCAGCAGAAGTGATGTGTGCAGCAGCGGGGTGAAAAGGAGGGATCAGCAGGGAGGAATGAAAAAAAATAAAAATAAAATAAAAAATAATAAAAATTAAATTTAAAATTAAAAATAAAAATAACTTAAAATTAAAATTCAAGTTAAAAATAAAATAAAAATAAAAATAAAAATAAAAATAAAAATAAAAATAAAAATAAAAATAAAAATAAAAATAAAAGAAAATAAAAATAAAAGTAAAAATAAAAATAAGGTGTATGTGGGGAGGGGGAATATCTCACCTTTTATCTTTATCTGAAAAGCTGTAAATCACCACAGGGAAGTAACACACAGCTTTGGCTTTTGACCTCATGTGTTCCCCAGGCAAAGTGAGATTATTTTAGAGAGCTTTGCACCAATGAGAGAGAGCTTGGGAGCACCAATGCAGGGATCCATAGATCTCCTCTGTCCACAGAACCTGGCTCTAGTTAGGATGGTTTATTCTGGGATAATGCAGCTGTGCAGCAAAACACCCATGAACACTCAGTGCTACCCCCTCCAAACTAGGAGCATGCTGGATATTGCTGGTCCCTGCTGGTCCAGGTTTAAAGCTGGAATTTTGGAACTGGTCAGCACAGCTGGACTGTCCTGCTCTAGCCCTAGTGAGGGTCATGCTGGGGCAGCCAGAAATGCTGCAGCACCTCCCTCCAAGCCACCATCAGGCTACCTAGGACTGCATCCCAGGGACAAAACCAGCAATCCCAAGGCTAAACACACACATCAGGGCTGAGCACCCAGCTCTTGCTTCTCAGACAAAGGCTTCCTGCTCCTCAGACACACAAATAACACCACCAAGGGGTGACAGGGTGCTGTGGAAGCAGAGGAGCTGCAAACTTTGGCTGCTTCTCCCAGATTGTCCTTAGGGTGATCTCCTAACAAAAAAATAATTAATTCAAACATCCAGGTATCCAGCACCCTCTCAGTGCTGCGCCAGGGCATTTTGTAATATAACAAATATAATTTATATATAAATTATATCATAATTATATAAATAATTTCTTCCCAAGCTCAGACTGAGGTCCCTGGGGCAAGGCAGTTTGGAGTGGGATAACAGTGCCAGCCTGCCAGCCCTGCTCGGCTCCACCTCACCTGGAGATCCTCCCCAGCACGGCAGCACAGGCCTGAGGAAACACCACACAAACATGTCATGCTGAAAGGTCACAACTGTGTTTTCTTGTTTGTTTTCTCAACAGCATCGTGGAATTTCAAATGCCGATGGTTTTAGGTATCTGACCTTTCTAGAGGCTGCTCCTGTGGTTTGACTCAAAACCATGAGCAACAACTGCCCACGTCTCCTTTGTGCCCGTTTTAGATTTTGGGGCATGAACAACAAATCCCATCCCATAACATATATATTCCAGTCACAGTCCTACAGTTCTAAAACACATCCTAAATTATCCTCCTTTCAGCAATGAGCTGTTCATCCATCTCAAGAAGTTGTAGCTCTCTGTTTATGTATCACTGCACCCCTTCCACTCTCCATGGTTATCTCACAGTCAACTTTAAATAACAAATTAAGCTATTTAAAAACATAAGCATGTTAATTACCAATCACAGCAACATGAAGAAGTAAAACAAAAGGTGGAGAAGCATAAGGAAACTACAAATGTAAAGGAAGACTGTGTGAACAACTATTCCCAATTATCTACTGTCCAAATACCCAGAGATAAAGAGCAGAACTCTTCTCACAAACCTGAGGATATGTAGATCAAAAGACACGTGGCTGGCTTACACAAACCAGTGAGATGATATAATACAGATTAACCTTTATGAAACCACTTACTCTGCCTTGTTCCTCACCCGCTGTGAGAAGTGCAGAATTCCCCTTGCACAGATGCTGCTTGAATAAAGCCTTTCATGATTGTATGAACTCAGCTGCAACTACAGCATCATGTCCCTGGAAAGCAGAGTGGCCAAACAATCAACCCTCCAGCTACCTGTCAGTTACTAATATTACATTCAGCCTGAGCTTTAAATGCACTTACAAACTAACATATAGGAGCCAGCAGATAGCCAAAGCTGCAGGCTGTTCCCTCATACAGAGGGCAACACCAAATCCTCCCAGGCCATCCCTGACAGATGAGTAACTTGTTTTTAAAGACCTCCAAGGAAGCAGCTCCAGTAACCTTCTCACACAGCTTATTTTAGTGCTGAAATGGCCTTGAAGCTGCGAAGCTTTTCCTAATATCAGAACTAAATATTTTCTGCTGAAAATTATGTGAATTCTCTCCTCACTGCTGCTCTGAAGACACAATTTATCACCATTCTCTTTCTAGCAATGTTTTACATATTGGAGGAATGTTCTCACATCCTGTCAGTCTTCCCTTCTCTAGACTAAACAAATCCAATTCCTTCAATCTTTCCTCATAGGTTGCGTTTTCCAAACCTCTTATCATTCCTATGGCTCTCCTTTAGTCCCTCTCCAATTTGTCAAGATTTTTCTTGAACTGCACAACCAAAGGAGAGCATAGCCAAGGCTGTATGAAGGTTGCCTGAAAAGTAAAATTTACCTCTTTTCTTTAACCCACAAGCCCCACTCAAACTCTCAGTTGCATTAATTTTTCATTTCTGAAGCAATTCAGCATTTTCCAATACTCTGCACTGTCTTCATTGTCAAACACTACTTCTCTCGCAAAGTATTTTCTGGTTTGCATTCTATTCTGCACTTGCATTTATTTCACTAGCTACTAGGATTTGGTTTTATCCCATTTCAGGCTGCAAATTTTATATAACCAGGCATAAAAATTATTCACAGCTCTGCTTCTCTTTTCCAAAATGCTGAAATGCCACCCAGCATGACCTCAGGTAGTTTTATTAATGTGCACTTTGTAATGCCACTAAAACCCTGAGCTCTTCCCAGCCCAGGGCAGACCCCTGAGGGACCCCCTTTGCTGTGCCCTCCCACCTTGACAAGAAACAATCACAGCTACTTTTTGAGCCTTAATTTACACCTGGCTGTGCTCTCTGCTTTGAAACAGAGAAAATACCTCCATTTAGACTGTGAGGATGCCACAAATTCAAACTCTGACTAAAATACCAACAAATATCATATGCACCTCTTGGTTTTTATTTACCAGTTCATCTCCCCTGCACAGAAATTGTACTGGTTTGACGTGATTTGCTCTTGACAAATCTGTATTTGCTGTTTCTTATTAACTTCTAATTCTCTGAGTGCTTGTAACAGCTAATTCTAGAAACTTTTTTGGGTATTGAAGTCAGTTTTACTGTTCCATAATCCCCCTGGTTCTCATTTTCCCCCTATTTAAAAATAGACCTTGTGATTACCCTTCTCTGGGCCTCTGGCTCTACCTTGGTCATCTTGAACTCTGAAAGATAATCTCTAATCACTCTGGGATTGTTGCAGCTAGAGCCTGAAGTACCCCAGGGTCGATTTCATCAGGTCCTGCTGAATTGCAGAACATCTAAATTACCCAAATTTTAGCCAGCATAGTCTTTAGCTATTTCAGATGACCCCCTTGTTAAAACTTAATGCATTAGTACACAGCCACAATCAACCTTTTTTTTTTTTTTTTTTTTTATTTCTGGGAGAAGCAACCAAAAATGGCATTGAATACTTCATTCTCTGCATTTGTTATTTCCTCTCCTTCCTTTTTAAGTCACAGGCTTTCTTAACTCTCATTGTTTTTATATTTGCATTTATGTTTTTAAGGGGTTTTGACTCAGAGACAGATTTATGGGGGGTAATGTAATGCGAGAGCAGGATGTGTATTATCTTGAAACTCAGATACTGTGAGCAGATGAGTTTATGCTCGATTTTTGGCTTCAAAATTAACTCAGAGCCATTTAAATAAAAAAAAATAGACAACATTTCCTTAGAAATTAACAGAAGTTTAAATAATATAAATACAAAAGCAAAAGCCTTTGCTGTTCTTTAAGAAAGTTTATCATGCTGTTTTAACCAGTGTACACAAGCCCATGTGTGTGTTTGCATCTCTGTAGGAGCTGATGACCCAAAGCATTTGGAAACCCAAATTTACACGCTAATGTACTCAATATATAATTTCTCATCTAACTGACCAAATCATCTCCAAACACATTTTGTCCACAGATGTCACAAAAAGTAAAGGAAGATGAGGAAAAAAGTACACAGTGCACTTGGAAAGGAAAATAACTTAAAGCACTTTTCTTTTCTTCCAAGTGTGGCCATTAGCAAGACATCCTTGGAAACCTTGAGGGTTTTATGAGGTTTGATGAGCTCTTAATTAGAAATGGCTGAAATTTGAACTGAGGACTTCTGAACACTGTGTCTGGCTGGAAACAGAAGGTTTGTTTCTGCCTGATTTCCTACTTTAAACAGGCTTGTGTGCAAATTTGAATAAACCTGGCTAAGAATGATGATGGTAAAGTGGTGTGGTAGCACAGGGCCACGTGTTTCTGATAGAGACTGACTAAAAATAATTTCTTCCCAAACTCAGACTGAAATATTCTTTGATCAGAAAAACAGGTAAATGGTTCAAGAAGCAGGTTAGAGGCACCGAGAAAGGAAAGAAAGATGAGGCTGGGTCAGAGGAGGCCAGGGGGGAAAACGTGGAATTTGAGAAATGGAAAAGAGTCAGACAATCACAAAAAGCTCTGAAAAACATCTGGGAAAAAATCCCAGATTCTCAAAACAAGCGAGGTGCCTCACTTTGGAGGTCTTCAGGCTGAAATCCTCCAAAGTGGTGCCTGGAAGGGAGGCAGGAGTGACCCTGCTGATTTCCAAGGCAGCCCTGCTCTAATTCCTTCAGACAGCCTGTATCCTAGGCACGGAGGAAATCTGGCAACTGAACTTTGCTGGCCTGCAGCAGGGTGATGGAACATCCTCTATCTCCTCTGTATTAACTCACAGACCCCAGATTGAGGAACCAAGATGAGGAGTCCCTGAAATGGCTGCAGCTTTCACAGGATGTGCTACAGCAGCTCTAAGAAAATTCCCTCATGGATCTCATTATTTTTTTCCAAGCTGTACCTGAAATCAATACATTTATCCCTTGCATGAGCATCTTAACTGTTCTACTCTTCTTTGAATTTCAGGTTGTATTTGATTAACTCTGCAAAATATTTTGGGATGTAGTGTGTCTGGAAAAGCACACAGAGAATGGATGATGATTATGCAGGGTGAACTGAACATGGGCCAGATTAGCAGCTACACCAGACAGCCAATCTATTTAAGTCCTCTGCATTTCATTGTGATTTAATTTAATTAAAATATGGTGGGGTTTTTCCAGACTATTATCTAAAAATAGGATTTCTTATTTGTCTGGAAGATTTGCCTTATTAAAGGGTCCTGAACAAAAGCACTTAATATTTTTGGTTAAAACTCTACATTTTCAAGTAATTTAATCTTCTAAAAATTACACCTCTGATGAGGAGGATTCTTTAAGCTGAAACACAAAAGAGTCTTAGATACTCAATGTTAAAGTGATAGTTAGTGAACAACTTCTTAAAAATATTACAGGCCCAGAAAGGAGATCTTGTTATCTCCAGTAGAAATATTAATGAAAACTATTTGCTACTTTCACACAGCCCTTTGGTGCTGAAGAGCTGCACTTGATGATTTTCAGGGCCATCTGTATTTTACAAACTTCTCCACTGCACTCTGATT
Source organism: Zonotrichia albicollis (assembly GCF_047830755.1). Classification (NCBI taxonomy): domain Eukaryota; kingdom Metazoa; phylum Chordata; class Aves; order Passeriformes; family Passerellidae; genus Zonotrichia; species Zonotrichia albicollis. The sequence continues at coordinate 4,308,944 of NC_133839.1, read as the reverse complement.
TTTAAGGGAACCTTAAGGGAAAGAATCCCAGATCAGTGTTTCAATGATAATGTTCCCAGATCTCCTAAGGACAGAATTGTCCTGTTATGGCCTTTCCAAACACATTTTTTGTTCTTTGTTCAGGGCACTTTATCCCATTGCAAGCTGCTGGAGATGGTTTGGGGAGACCCACTGTGGAGCAAGCTGGGGGATTGCACAACCAGCAGAAGCGCCCTCCTGTATTTCTGGATTTCAACCTTTTCCTTCAGAAAACTGAAGATAAGCACCAGCAGCTGGGCCCTGAGTAAATCGCAGCCACGGAGCTGTGTAAATACTGAGGTTTCTGGAGGGTGAGCTCATGCCAAGGAGGTTTGTGCCGGGAAGGGAGCAGGAAAAATCCGTGTTCAGAGAGAAACTCCCTCTTCTCGAATGGTCAGTGGACATGTCCGGACAGGCCCGAGCTCGCCGGGCCCAAAGCCAAACAAATCTCTGCCCTTTCAGAGTGGCCCCTGTGCTTAAATCGGAGTGGTGAGATCACAGGGATGAGGGCTCGGGATGGGGAGAAGGAGGGAGCTGCACTGCAGCACTCAGCAGCTCTCACACACCAAATACTTTGGCTTTCACTCCAGCGCAGGCTGGCAAGAAATCCAGCGTTCAAACCATGGCCGGAACAGAAAAGCGATTTGATTAATGAGCAGAGACACCAATGTGAGGGGAAGGGAGATGAGAAAGTGTGCTCTGGAGGCTCGGGATTAATTAAGGACTGCTCTCCAAAGAAATACCCACCCACAGAACCGAGTGCCTCCTGTAGCACTGTCAGCATCTCCTGTCTCTGCTGCTGCGGATCTGCACACCAAGGCAGCCAAAGCTCCCTGCCAGCACCTCTGTCCCCGGGCCATGGGGTCACACAATCATCACGTTGTGTGAAATTAGCAAATAGTTTTAATTAATATTTCTACTAGAAATAACCATATCTCCTTTCTAGGCCTGCAATTTTATTTTTTTTAAGAAGTTTTTCACTTACTGTCACTTTAACCTTGAATATCTGAGGTTCTTTAGTGTTTCAGCTTAGGAGGGAGAACAAGAATCCTCCTCATCAGAGGTGAAATTTTTAGAAGATTAAATTATTTGAGAATGTAGAGTTTTAGCAGGGAACAGGACAGCCCACAGGGAACACTACAGGGATTTTAGGGCAGAGGGGCAGTTACAGTCACTGCAAACCAAGAGCCAACAATCAAAGGCAAATGGGAGTCAGGCTCCCAGTAAACATCAATCAGAACTGTGGCATGGGCTTTGCTGTGCTTAAATGTGTTCTCTGTAGCACACGGACTGACCTATGGAAGTCTTCTCCACTACAAGATAAACCCAGTTATACAATCTACAAGTTTATTAATTTTCTCTTCACTCTGGAAAATCTTTAAGCCTCCCTTGGTATATTTGGGTACACACCTGCACCTGGCTGGACCTCCTCTCTGAAATCCAAAGGAATCCTTATGAGAACAGGGTCTCCCAAATGGATCCTGTTTCAGGTCCTCCTTGGCCTCATGTCAAAAAAGATTATTCAGTTGTTGGAATTTCATAAAATTTCATTTTACCAGAGTTTCCAGCATCCCCTATGATCATGGTAGGATTAAGCTTTACCTGTGTTCTAACATTTGCTCTGCTATTTTGCAACATGCTGAGCATTAATTACAATATGAGGGGAACTAAGCCAGCTCCTTTTTTGTATTTTTTTAATTATTTTTTGTTTCTTATATACAGACAACAGACAAAATCTGCTTTAAAGGGCTGCAAGACAAGTTCTACCCTTTCATGTAGAATACAGTCCCTGAGAAAGTTGCTCTGGTCCAAAAAGGTCACTTTTGTGTAACATTATTCTAACTCAAGAGCTTTATCCTAATTGTTTTGATCAGTAATAACTTCTTCTGCATTGCCATTTTATGGATATTATGTAAAATAAAAGGACAATGAAGTAAAATGGATTTTGTCAAAGCCACCAAACCATTACAAAAGATTCATTGCATAATAGATGCCCTTTTCCCCATAGGGAAAGAAAAATACCCTGGCTTCAACTTAATTTTTTTGTTTTGTCTGTTTGATATCTGATGCCTACCAGAAGGATTTGTAAAGAAACCTAAGGCATTTATCCTCCAATTTAATGGGATTTAAGCATTTACTTCTGCTGGAAATGTTTGAAAACAATATGCTAAGGACCAAATGAACTATTGAGTTTTAATCACCTTCAAACTCTGATACCTTCAACAATAACACATTGAAAAGAGTAGAAAATTATGGGGCTGGAGGTAGCAGAATGCAGCTCATGCCCTGACTTTCCAAAACAATTCAGGCTATTTAGTCTCAATAATTTCAACTGGGGCTGCAATTACTAAAGACTTCTGAAAGTCAGCTGTCAGTTTTTAAAGTGTTTTGTGATGTTTTTTCCCCAGTAACAGCAGATGGTTTTGAGACACAGTGGCTTTAAATGCACACTTGAGGGGAACCTGAAAATTCCAGAAGCAGGAGATTTTTAAAGCTGACAGTCAATTGATAAGATTTGAGACTATTGTGTGGAGCTGAGAAAAGGCAAAAAGATCAGGAGGAGACAGCGAAAGAGAAAATATGGACAGGCTCTCTCAAAATAACCAGAGCTCTGTGGCAGTAACAGGAGAATAACAAAACCTGCTCGGTGCCTGCCTCGGCTCCTTCTGCCCTCAGTGTTGTTGAGTAGCAGCATTAGTTTCACTGAAATCAATCAGGCTGCCCCTGGAGCTGGCTGTTATTTAATTTCACCGAAGAGAAAAGGGCAGAATCAAGCCGGTAAATACTATCACGTTTATAGATATGTTTTGTTATGTTACATGAGAAATAGTAGCATGGGACTGCTGGGAGTTTTCAGACTGATAAAGCTGTTATCGGATTTCCATTTTTCACTGGGGAGCTGCAGCACCAAGAGATCAAGGTCACGTTTAGTAGAAGGAGCTTAACGGGTATTTTACATATGAAGAACTTTAAGCGTTTGCTTAAGTGTTTATCTGAACCAGAGTCTCTGCAAAGGGACTCAGACAATAGAAACCAGGCAAAGTCCACAGCACAGACCCCCAGGTCGCTGTTCTGGGCTGTAATTGCAAACCCATAAACTCTTAAGCAACCCCATAACTCTTATGCAAACCCCTAAGTTCTATTAATGTCGCCATCTTCTTGCCCCTAAAGAACATTTCTGTCCCCATAGCCCACTCGGCAGAGAAAAATAAGGAGACACCAGCTCCCAGTTACTCTCCATTCTTATCTAAATGCAGCCTCTTAGTTCATCAAGAGCATCACACTGTCCTAAGCCTCTCATTTAACAAGACATGAGCTTTACCTGGAGTGCTTCAGCGACTCTCTTAGACAAGTCTGAAGCTCTTGAGACTAGTATTAAATGCACTAGGTGTTCCTTGTGCATTACTCAGATCCTTCAAGGAGTCAGAGGGAGAAATGAATATGTATTCTATATGTCAGCTGGTTATATCACAGCCTATCTATGCCTAATTATGGAAAACAATCTGCCTATGGGAAGTTAACGGGGAAAGCTCTAAACAGATGTTGATTAAAGAGTGCCTCTGTAGAGTACTTTTTGAGAGGTCATTTTGCTGAGTTTAGATTGAGATGGATGAAGGTGAGGCATTTGGCAGGGAATTGCATCTTTGAAGTGAGTGACGAGATCAGGTTTGGGGATGGCAGCACAGAGGTTGCGGTGACATTCAAGTGGAATATTATGGGAATGAACAAACTAATTCAGGTGAGTGAAAAACCTCTCTGCAGTTAGTTGTTGCTTTTCCTTTAAAGCTACATAGGGATACAAAGGTCAGTCCGAGTTCTTTGAGAGAAAATTAAGGAACTTTTTACTGGATATTCAGTTTGAAAGTCTCTTAAACAGTAAGGTTTTAATTCAGAATTAATTCTTCCTTACCCTGTCCAACATGAGGGGGGAATACATTCCATTAACATCTCTTCCCAGCTCTGAAGATACTCTCAAAGGCCAATCAGCTTACCCAAGAAAAGTATGATATTTTAGTACCCTAAACCACTGAAAATAAAGCATGGTGTCACCCTAAACACTTTGCAGAGGAATTACCCACCCCTTTGGTGCTGGAAAATGGTAAATCTGCTCGGAAGAGGATTTGGTCTGTGTATTCAAGCCTTTGTGAAGATGCCCGAGATGGAACAAAAGAAATTCCCACAAGTTCCTCTCTCTCAAGTGATATTGGCAATCCTTGTGACTATCCCAGCAAATTTATTACTTCTCTGAAAACATCCTCCTGTGCTTTATACCTCCTTGTGGAATTGCCACCATTTACTGGCAGCCAGAAGCCATTAGGTGGAGATGTTCCTTTCTCCTTCCCTTTGGTTTCCACAAACAGAAATCCAATGTACAACAAAGAGCTGTGGATAGGAACTCCACTGAATGTTTGACTGTAAATGAAACCCTCAGTAGCTCATTGCTTGGAAGTAAGAGCAGAGGTTGAAAAGTAAATGCACTTTGTTCAGGGCAGAGCATTGCTAAAATAATTTCTGACAGCCCGTGCCAAAAAAACTGAAGTCAACAGACTTGGCTAATCCACCCTGATAAATGCAACAGTTACAAAAATAAATATCTTCAAAAAGCAGCTGGGAGCTGGCCAAGATGAACAATCAGACAGCCATACTTGACACCCCTAAACCCTGAAATGGGAGACAGGGAAAATCACCTTTGCAGTGACATTCCTGTCAGCCACGGGCACCTCACTTGTGACTCTCCTATTTCTGTTCCACAGCACTTTCTGTGGGTACCAGCTGTACAGTCAGGGTTCATTTCTATGAGATCCTGCATCCAAACAATCAGCAGCTCTAAAATAGACCCAGTATTCCAACTGCTCCACAGGACCTCCTGTCTGCTTTGCTGCTTCTTTGGTGTTGTTGTTACCTCATAACTTACAGAGATGGGCAAAACAATTTGAGGTGGTTTCTGAAGCCACCGCAACAATACTGGAAAAAACATGATGCTCATATTCAGTAATTCCTGCTGTATTATTTCACACAAATGGAGAATGAAAATATAACTTTTTCTGGCAGTTAATCCTACTTTTTTGGCAATCCAACTTACTTCAAAGCATATTTGACTAAGTACAGTTGCCATGGGGAGAAGTGTATAAAGAAGAAGAGTGAAAGAGATAATGCATTTAAGAACTATCTTTCCCTTTGGCCTACTTCCCATGGAGTCTCCCCACCTAATTTATGTGGCACTATGAATCTCCAAAAAGTCAGTGGACCTCTTTGCAGCTTCCAGAAGAAGCCAGGAAAGAAAGATGCAAGTACTTGTAAGGAAATCCTTGAATTTCCAATAGCTTTTTATGCACTGGCCTAATGTCTAAACTCTCTTGGAATGAAGGCTGTGGGTGATTTTCCTTTTTTTCTCCCCTGCATGATGACCCAGCCTCTCTCAAACTGTACTCGGTGCTTTCAGTAAACTTCTGTCTCACTTTCAAACTTTATGAAGTGGGTTCCATGACAAAAAGATATATGGAAATCCAGAAGGATATTTTAATCACCACAGATCTTAGAATTCTGACTAATTTGACATTAAACAAACTTTGAGAATATCACCATTCAGCAACTGGGTACCCTCTCACAAATTGGCCTTTGTTTCATGAATGATTTTGTACCTTTTCATATAGGATTAAGATGTAGCTCTCCACACAGTGCTGTTAATCTCAAATTCATTGTTTTAGAGCTTGCCCCTGACAACTACTTCAGCTGAAGTGGTTGGTGTTGGTGTCAGCCTCCCTGAGTCCTGCTGACACAAGGCTTTAGACCTGCTGCTGCACTGGTTTTGCAGCTCCACTTCTACACATTAGAGAGGATGAGAATGTGCCACAGTTTTGCTCAGACATCACTTTTTTCATCAAGTGCTAACAATTCCTGCTTTAATACTTCAGAAACAAGCACCCAACCCACTCCAGCTCAGGTTAGCCCTGGACAAAAAGCACTCTGGTTGTCACCAACAGTTATCTGACCACTATCAATCCCCACCCTGACCCTTAACTCCTGCCTCCAACTATGAAACCAGAATATATGGGCATGGTAGTAGCAGGACACACCATTTGTTATTTCTCAGTAACATTCATTTGTAGAAAAAGATGAAAAAAATCATATCCAAACCCCCATCTCCAAAACCTCAGCAGTGCTACCCCAGCACATCCCTGCTGCCCTCACAGAACTGGGTCCCACCAGAATATCCGAGCCCTGTAAAGCAGTTTAATAGACATTGGCAGTCATGGTGTCACTGTGTGTCCCCAGTAGGAGCTTGCGATGATTTAACAACCAGCCGTTCCAAACTATTATTTATTTTTCATGGTTTTCAAATCTGAAGTGTAGAACAAAGTCATGGTGGCAATGGGAGAACATGATTTGTCAGGCAGCCCTAAATCTGGGATGCATTAATGGTGGTTGGAGACAGACTATTTATGAATTCATACTGGAAGTTCAGAGAGTTGTTGTCTGCTAATCTGTCAGTTCAGGGAGATGCTGCTCTGAACTTGAAGGAGTGTGGGATCATCTGGAGAGTGAAAATGAGAGGCCTAAATCTAGACAAAACCTGTGTCAGCTGTGATGGAGGTGCCCATACTTTGGCAGTCCTGCCTTATTCTATCTTTATGACTCCAGCAGCAAAACTTTGCAGAGGTTTCTCAGCCATCGCCTCCCTTTAGTCACAAATCCTTATCTGGGGTATTAAACCTGAAATAGGATAATGAAGTTATGAAAGGCCAAGTCCAAATTATCTCCTGCCCATAATGCACTCCTTGGGATGAGCCAGAGTGCCAGGACAGAGCCCTGGAACGCATCAGGATCATTTCTTGCCTCTCAGACACTGCATTCTGACATCACTCCTTCGAAGGAGGCAGGAGAGAGGCACTAATATATGCATGTCTTAGCACAGTGTGTAATGCAGCGAAGGCCTGACCTTGTTCAAAGTTACTAAGTGCTATTAATATATATAATGGAAATAAATATTAGCCTTGCTTTGCAGAGGGAACAACCCGAGACACAAGGCCCCCGAGTGGTTTGTCAGGACAGACAGAGGAGCCAGGTATCCTGACAATTCCTTTCACTCTGAGCACCTGACAAAGTTCATTCCCATCCATCCCAGGGCTCCTGCAGAGGGGGAAAAAAAACACCTCTAAAAATGTTCCTGCTTTATCAGCAAAATGAGGGTGATAACAAAAACAGCTCAGGCCAGACAAAAGCTAATTGAAGCACACGGGCTCGTGTAGATCCACAGAAGCCTGGCCTTAAAATAGCCCAGCCAGCCTGGGATGAATCTTCCTCGAGCTCTGACAAGGAAGCAGCAGTCAGCAGTAAGGCTGGAAATGAACCACAAGAAAGCACATAGGCAGGTCAGGCACCTGCTTCTGACTCGGGGAAAGGAAAACGGCCCAGGGCTCTGAAAGAGCAGTGACAGAGGGCAATGGATGTCCTTAGGGTAGCCCACACCTCCCTGGAGGGCAGAGCAGGAGCTGCTGATCCCCACTCTGGGAGCCAGCAAGAGGACATGAGGAAAGGGAGTGGAGCTGCATCTGGGGAAGTTCAGAGCAGATATTAGGGAAAGAGTGGTTGATCCCTGGAACAGGCTCTCCATAGCACTCTGTCCAAGGATCCCCTGTCCAAGGATCAAGGAGCATCTTGGATGGTGCTCTTATCTAAGGAGGCCAAAAAGAACGGTGGAGAAAGACTATTGATAAGAGTATGCAGTGACAGAACAGGGGGAATGGCTTCAAAACTGACAGAGGGGAGGTTTAGATTAGAGATCAGGAAGAAATTCTTTCCTGTGAGGGTGGTGAGGCCCTGGCACAGGTTACCCAGAGAAGCTGCGGCTGTCCCATCCCTGGAAGTGTCCAAGGCCAGGTTGGACAGGCTTGGAGCAGCCTGAGATACTGGAAATTGCCCCTGACCATAGCAGAGGGTGGAACCAGAGGTTCCTTCCAACCCAAACCATTCTGTGAGTCCCCTAGGCAGTCCTGGGAGAAGTAGAGAGTTGGCCTCAATGATCTTTATGGGTCCTTCCAACTCCACATATTCTGTGATTCCTCCATGAAACAGCTGCCTAAACTTCCTGCTGGATACTCTGAGTCCTATCACACTCCTGTGTTAGAGCCAGCCTCAAATCCATGTATGAGATCACAGGTATGGAGATGCTACTGGTGCTCCACTGGAGTGACCTCCCCTAGAACCTTGAATATAAATGTAAAACACCAGAAGTGACCAGAGAAAAATCTGTCCCATTGCCTGGAGAGACAACAGACAGTTTCAGTGCTTGGAGCAGGAATGCTGCATGGCAGTAAGCAATAGGCAGCATCCATTAGGCAGGATCTCTTCGGACACAGATCTGGGGGATAAGTTTTCAGTGTGACATTGAATTCTTCAGACACTGTAGAAGGCTTAGCTTCTTTAAAGGAAATTTGCTCAGTGGAATATAAGCCATTTCCAAGCATGAACAGAGTACATTAAAGCACTGACTCAGGCTTTGATTCAGAAAAGCACTTAAGCACCCTTCTTGTAAAGGGATACTGCCTGGTGCTCGGACCTTGGAAAGGAAGGTGGATTGTGGTCTCTTTGGCTCAGCGCCACATTTCAAGCATAAAATAAACCTCAAACTAATGCAATTAAGGAAGAATCTTTCACAGTGGACATATTTAATCCATTACTGCCCACTGCAGCAGTTCTTGCACCTAGAACTGGTCATGGCCAGGAGCACATGCTGATTAGACAGAAGAATGACCCATTTTGATAAAAGCATTGTCTGAAATATTTAAGGAAAAAAACCCACCCTATTGCTTTGCTATGCAAATTTGAAAGGAATTACTTGGCTCCTCAGCTGTGACAGTTTTGCATAACACAAATAGTTTTTTATGATGTGACACACACAAAAATGGAGCTTCCATGGACAAAGGAGCTTCATGCCAAGGGAACTGATGGGTAACAGAGTCCCAGGGGTCTGTAGAATTTTGTCCATGAGAGGTGGGGTGTGGGAGGAAGAAGCAGAGGTAGAAAAAGGTTGACTTGATAAAAATCATGAGATCTAGAAGAAGGAAAATAAGCAAGGATGAAAAAGAACAAAGCCATTCTTATTTCATAGCTAGCTGAACTTTTTGGGAAAAGGATTAATAAGAATCTCACCAAAACTTACTTTCTAAAAATTGTGCCAACACTCCCAAAGTAGAAGGAAAATCTGACAACTGCAGTCCTTTTTACCATGAAAGCATCAGTGCTATTGATGTCAAAGCTTCTAAATCACAGACTCATTCATCTTAAGAGCAAAACTCATTTGTAATTCCCCAGCATTTTATTTTGCGATGCACTCGTAAGTGTTCAATAGCGCATTTTGCAATAATAATAAACTAAAAGCAACATGAGATGTGTGCTCTAGCTTGGCTGTTAAATCTTTCCTTGAAAGTGCTATGAGCTTGCCAGAATACTCAGTAAGAGATGTCAGGGTTGCAAATTCACACAAAGAATGGACCAGGTTCTACTGTTCACTACAGATTTTCTTTGAGATGTTTCTGCTGTGATTAATCTCCCAAATCCTTGTAGGTGTTTTCCATTACAAACATCATTGTTGAAATTAACATTCTTAGTGTAGGACACTTATAGTATTAGCAGAAATCCCAGTTTGAACGTGATCCTCACAAGTGGTGCCATAGACACAACTTCCTTACAGCTCTGTCCCTTCAAAACATAATTGACACAGCAACATTATGCAATAAAATAAAATTAATAAGGTAGGAAGAAAATTCCTTTTAGATGAGAAAACTGATCTTCAGCGTCATAACCAGGGTTCCATGAAGAGTTAAGAGCAGAATTAGTTATTCCTGTTCCAGTGGCTTAATGATGCAATCATCCTTCCCTGGCAGTTTAGCTCTCCTCGTAATTACCGTGTGCAGTGACGCATGTTCTGAGAGGACAGACAAGCACTGAGCTAAGATCAGGGTAAGTGGGCTCTCAAGGAACTGCATCAACTCTCTCCAAGTCTGTGCAGCCAGGGAAGCTCTCACAAGAGTGTGACCAGGGCAGCTGTGGATGAAGTCAAAGTCTTTGCAGCCTAATTCAGCCCCTTTCCGTAGTTCCCAAGGAAACAAAGAGGGCTGTCTCCAAAGTGTGAGGAGGGCAGTGCAGTGCTTCCCCTAAGAGCACTGGTGCAAAGTCAACTGATGCTTCTCCATGGAAAAGAACTCAGATTAAACCATGCCCTGGGAAATGTACGGGCTGAGCTCACCCATCTGTCACCAGCCGCTCATCCCTCTCCAGCTTGTTTAACGTTTCTACTTTTGGCCCTGGCTGCTGCTCAAGAAGGGCAGTTTGGCTTTGAATTCCTGAGGATCTGTCCCCTATTTTTAAGTTTACATGACAAGACAGGGCAGTGCAGCTGAAGGTAATGTCCTGTTCCACGAGCAGGAGGATCCTCTTTCACCAGCAAACACTCCTGGGCACAACCTACCTGCTGGTGAGAAGTGCCAGCTTAACACTTCCTTCAAAGTCATGAACGTTCCTGCCTGCACTGACTTTCAGCCTCTTGAAATACTGTGCAAAATTATTAGCATTTCTCTTTTAGATGCTGCTTTCGAGCAAGGCCTGGCTGGACAGTATCTTCCCTTCCATGCCAGCCTGCCAGGACCATGAGCTGCAGGTAAAGCACCAACTCTCACCCTCATTGGCCTTGGTGACACCTCCTTCAGCTTCTGGACACAGACCTCCTTGCAATTTAAATTTGCAGCTTCCTGTCCTGTTCTTCTCCAAAGATAACACGTTTTTTCTTGCATGTACAAGGCTTTTATGCATTTGAAGGCTTGTCATATTCTATATTCTTTCTTCCATTTTTTTTTTGCCCTTAGCTAAAACAAGCCTAATTTTTCAGGATTTCCTCAGAAGTCAACGTTCTGTCTGACCACCCAGCTGACTAAACCAGATTAACTGGGGAAATGGGATAGGAAACCATTCACATCTTTGCTGAGTTATTAAGGATTTTTAATGTCTTTGCTGCCACTCAAGCTCTTGCTAAAGGTCTCTGCAGAACAGTTTCTTTCTAATTGAACTTTTAATAAACTCTTCATGCTTCTGACTTGGTCCCCTGATCATTAATGGCCATTTGTCTACTTCTGTAAGCCCAATGAACAAACATTAATAGAAACTACTTGATCTGCACAAAATGAGATTTTACTGCTATAATAAATGGATACCATAATAAAGGCTGAACCAAGTTATATTAAGTGTGGTAGAAATACATGGAAAGGAGAGCTCCTTCTAAAAGATTTAAACTAAGTCAGAAAACACAGGAGATTTAAATATCATCATCACTCCAATTTAGCAGGTGAAGAACAATAGAATATTTAAAAGGCTTGTAGGCAGTCAGGATAACAGGTAATTTCCTAATTGGACCGTAGCCTTAACAAGTTGCTTTGGTGATCTACTCAGTCTCAGATCAACACTTCAGCCACACGTTATTCAATCCTCTGCAGTTTCAAGGGAAAAGGTTTGTTTGATTCTTCATGAAAACAGTTCCATTTTCAAAGCCCAAAGAGGCCGTGAAGGCCATAAACTCTGTGAGGACCACACTGAGGAAAGGAAAACTCTGCTGAAGCAATGAAAGGTATGAAGATCATCTTGTGAAAGGCTGAACTAAGATCATGCCCCGTGTGTCAAAGAAAACTCTCTCAATTTATCTGTCAATTTTTATATCCCATTTCTTCGGGCTTTCCGAAGCTCTGCAAACCAAGTCCAGAGTTTCATTATTTATTTGGGATGCTGTGTGTCACAGTGACACATTGAGAAACTGGCATCTGCAATTTTCACATGTCAGAAAGACTGTAACTTGAACTGACAAAATAAATTGCTGTTCACACACTCCCACTGACTTTGTTATGCCCCTGAAGCCCCAGGCCTATTTTTTCAATTAAGATCCCCCCTTCTTTCATCCCCCCTCTTCCTACTGCAAAAGCACAATGAGTGGCTGGCAGGAGGGAACGTGCCTTCCACAGCTGGCAGTAGTTGACTGGGAAAGGCAATGGCATTGCTGATAGAGAGAGCAAATAATTCTCCTTAGCTTTTCAGGAAAAGGCACACGTCCTTCCTCCATCAGTGAATGCCACCAAACCCCTCTGAGAAGACAGCAGAGCTGTGTTAGGTTTGCTGGAGCTTTTTGGCTCACAAAATAAGTGGAGCAGTTCTACCAGGACAGAGCAATTCCCAATTAAAACCAGTGGAAGTTTTCCTTATCAGGAGATTAAACTGATTTCTAGATCACAGGAATGTCAGAGATGTGAGTGAGTTCAGGGAGAAACTACATCCATCTCCCTGGGAGAGGAGGAAATAAAACCTCACATATGGGGACATCTCATTGAATGTATGGTCCAGCATGAGGAAATAATCTTAAATACCTTAAAGAGCTGAGAGCCCCCTAAGCCTGGCTTAGTGAAGGCTCAAGGTGAACATGAATCCTCTGCCTGATTTCCCTGTAGTGAGCCTGAGCCATGACCTCACTTCCAACTCCTACCTTCATGCCTCCTTGTCCTGTCACAGCATGCAAAACATTCCCTTCTCTGCAGCACCACAGGCCAAAGAAAGCAAGGAGAAACTAATTTCAAGCACCAGAACTAGCAAGGCTCATGAAGAAACTTACTTAGGCCTGTGTAGGTTAAGCCTCACCTGAGCCCCTGACTTAGACTCCACACTGTCTTCTCCCTTTGGCAAAATGCACCACACACTCCTGGATGCTACTGAAGGAAAACATATTTTGTTTAACACTCCAGGTTGACCCAAGTTGTTCCCTCATTTTGTAATCCTTTCCATTTATTTGAGCTGAATTTGGAGCAGCAAAACCACATGTGGCTGGCGTGACATTTAATTGCAAGTACTTCACACACTCCTAAATTCCTTCCTTTTGTGTGCAAGCACTACATATTTAGTCAAGGACACATTGGGGAAGGTCAGTGGGAGGGGAGAGAGAGGAGAGGAGATCTTCTGATGCACTGGCCATCCCAAAAAGAGCCTTGCTCACCACAAGAGCAGTCACCCATATGAACAATCCCATATTCCTACAGGCTGTGGGGGTGAACTCAGCTACCCAACAGCAGCCACTGGCTGGGCAGCCATCAGCTCAGGGATGTATCTGGGTGTCTTGTGGCCTGGGAAGTTCTGAGAACATCCCTGGATTACAAATGGGGTCACTCAGAGGCCTCAAGGTTTGCGGTCGTGACTAGCTCCCAAAAAAATCCTGCTCTGGGGTTCTGGGACTACAAACAACAACACGGCTCTGCCTGTCCCAGATGAGCCATGAGCACTGGAAAGAGCCAGGGAAGCAAAGAGGGAGAGAGCCCAAAGTCTCCACTCCAAAGCTGTGCAGTATCAAATACAGGAGAAATGGGTGATATTGAGCTAATGGCAATCATTCAGTGAAGTGTGCAAGAACAGTTATTGTGTTTCCTAATGGTAATTCTAAAATTATATGGGCAAAACCAAGGGGAAAATCAAAGAAAAGATTTCATGCTCCTGCACAGCTAAGCCCATGCCTCAGCTCAGATTTCTAAGCTCAGGAGTAAATGATTTAGTCTCTGTCACCCCACAATTTCCATGCTGTCAGCTCCTCCTTAGCTTCTTAAGGACCAGCCAGGAGCTTCCCAGCTTGTTTCCATTTCATTCCAACATTTAAACACATGGGGAGGAGGAAGTAAAATGGAAGCAATTGTCTTCCATGAAAAATTTCAGGAAGTAAAATGGGAGCCATTGTTTTCCATGAAAAATTTCACATTTCTATAGTTTTGGTCCAAAGTAGATGCAGGTTTTCCTTCCCTCAAGGCTTTTCTACCTAAGAGTTATTAACCTCAGAGTAACTCTTGTCCATCTGAGATTCCTGAGCTGAACCTACCACTACCCAAAGAGAGCTCCTTCCCCGTGCTCCTCCCAAGCCCAGTCTCAGCCAGCTGGGTGTGCACAGACAGATCTCCTCTGGCCTGGTTCTGCCCTGATTTCCACCACAATAAATGGGAATAGACAACATTTTTAGTCAACTGAAACTTGTAAAGGAAGGAGGGGACATGAGTTATGAACAATGTGTTCTGCTCACCAAAGCGCCTGAGCAGGAGCTCAGTACCAGCAGCTGAGCAGGTGCCTGAGAGAGAGAGGAGAGTTCATGGGCAGAGACATCTCAAATGCCAGCAGGAGCTTCATTTCACGCCATGGGAATGGAACTTTCTTCTCAGGAGGGCATCAGCAGGACCTTGGAGACTTTAGCAATGCGCTAAGGAAGAAAGTTTTCTCTGCCTGCAAACTTGAAGTGAATCTTGCAAGACCAGAAATTGCCAATTTAAGAGTGGATGAGAAGCTATTCCTCTGTACCTACACAGCAGGCAGGACAAAACCAGCAATGGTATGAAGTTCTAACCATCAATTCTCCTCTGCTCATCACTCACCTTCAAAATACCTGTGGGTTTTTACTGTGCAGGGAAGGCTTGTCTGTGTTCCCAAACCCCCACAGGGATGGTGGATCAGAGGGACCTGCACACAGGGGAACCAGAGGAACAAGCCCAGAGTGGAGCAAGCCCACAAAACCCCCTCCTGCAGGCAGGCCAAGGCTCTAGAAAATTCCCTGAGAGCTTCTGAGGTCAATGTGTCACTGTTCCCTTACTCACCCCCTCTCTGATGCACATGAAAAAATTGTTCCCATATGAAAGCATGAACAGCAGATGCACAATAGAAACTTAAACAAAATTCCTCTGCAGGAGGACTGCCCAAGGAAGAATGGTCTGATTCATGCAACTTAATGATGACTAAAGCCACTGTTTGTGCTTTGAAAATGTGCTGAGGTATTGGCAGCCATCTCAGGCCTTTGTAGTGTGTCAGCAGGTTATGGATTTGAAGACCAACATAAATCTTTCAAACTTCCATTCCAGAGGAAGGCCTTAACATTTGACCTCTGCAACATTCACTAGAAATATTTGAAAGAAAATACCAATTTGTCTAAACCAAAGCTATTTTCCTGAGGTTCTGCAGAAGCAGAGAGATGTTCCTTCCTGCCCCCACATTCACATTAAGCAACAGTAGCCGAGCAATTACAATACTCAAATTTGGGCAGGTTGAAGATCTGTCAGGTTTGCAGACACCACCTGAATTCAAGTGTTCACCATGATATGTCAATGTCCTGACAGCCACCACAGAGCTTATTGAGCTGGGGAGTGGGGGGAAAGAGCAAAGATCCTCTTTGGAAATAAAAGGATGGAAAAGAAAAAAGCAATCTGGTTTGCGATCTCATTCTGCAGCAGAACACGTCTGAACCTCTGTGACACCCAGCAAGACCAAGTGTTGTTCAACAATCCCCTGGAGCAGAGGCAAAACTTTTCCATTAAGAGGGCAGTCCCTGGGAATTCAGCAAGGCTGAGACTGCCCTGAGGT
Source organism: Zonotrichia albicollis (assembly GCF_047830755.1). Taxonomy (NCBI): domain Eukaryota; kingdom Metazoa; phylum Chordata; class Aves; order Passeriformes; family Passerellidae; genus Zonotrichia; species Zonotrichia albicollis. The sequence goes on along the minus strand of NC_133839.1, from coordinate 4,293,509 downwards.
GCTCCCAGGCACACAAGAGATCCCAGCATTACTGGACAACTTCTACCAAACACATTCACATCATTTTCTCCAGGATGCAGCAAATCTTGTTTTCCTACTGCAATGTAAGTTACACACAGATGGTAGTTTAAACAGCATTTCTTCTCCACAGAAAACATTCATCCTGTCCCAAATTTTCCTTGACCACCTCCTCTGGAATACAAACACTGTAATAAAGGTCTCTGTTCCAGGAGAGCTAGGCTTGCATCTGTTCATCTCCAGAGATCCTGCTAAATCTTATTACTGCTTCCCCCCTCTCCTTCCAGAACAGAGCTGATTGAAGAACAAAAGAGAACTTCAAGGTGAATAAAAGCCCTGTGTTAAGCATGAGGTTATACACAGGGGTTGCAGTACCACAGCAGCCTTGGAAATGTCCATGAATCCCCAAAGCTTTGATTTCAGCATTAAGTAATGCTGGCCTGAACATTCATCCGGAAATGTGCACTGCACAGAATTTTTTATGCATAAACTTTTCTTTTTCAAAAGCTTCACTTCTCCCTTCAGGTCGGGAGAGTTAAAAAAAAAAGCCAAGAACATCGGATTCACTATTGGGGTCAGTCCAGCAATACATCTCCTTCGGCTCCCTGCCTGACAGATGAGGTGAGCCAGCACCAGCTGCTCCAGTGGTAAATGTGAAACTCTGCAGTAGGCAGTTATGAAATAACCTTGGTGAGAGGAGCTTTCTTGCTAGCCTCATCCTAACCCCTATCATTTAGGAGTTGGCTTCCACCCAGAAGTCCTCAGCATGCAGAAGGAGCATAGACACCTTTTGAAATTATCCTAAAAGAATTGGATGTCCTCTCATTAGCCTCACGCATTTCGATCGTGGTCGATCACCCTAGAAATCAAAATGCCAACTACTTATTTACATTTTGGGGCAGAACATTCACAATATTTAATAAACATCAAGTGTTTATATTCCATCAGGCCTGCCAGTCCAAGTCTGGCCATGCTTTGCACAGAGTGGGAGACAGTGTCTGCTCAGGCAGGAATAAACTGTCCTGCCCGAACAGCCGAGCAGCATCACCCCGGTCCAGAAAGGAGGCACAGGAACATTCTGGGCAGGATTTGCTCTTCACACAGCAAGAAACTGGTCAAGAGGAGCATTTCCCACGCCATCTAAACCAACAGCATTTTTGCACACTTTTTGTGGCCACCTCACCACAGTCTCTGGGAGCTGTTTCCCAGCCTGGGGACAGCTGGAGTGTGCAAGAGCCTTCCCACCCTGTGCAGTAACCCTGAGGCAGACAGGCAGGAAAAACTGGGATGAAATTATGGACAATTTAGCAAAGCAAACAAGGTTTATTACACCAGGAATATTTTTCAGAAACGGTTCTGATAAAAGCTGGTCACAAAATGGAATCAGACTTGTCAAATATATCCAGAAACTCCTATGCACACACGCGTGTGCATGTGTATATCTGAATCTATATGTATTTATGTGCCCTGGCTTTCTCAACCAGGTGAAAACTGTCCAAGCAAAACTTCTTGGTGTTTTTCTCTGCTGTCATGTGCATGTTGATGTTGATGAAAGATTTTTGCTGCTTTCCTCCTTCTTAGAAAAAAGTTAGAACTGGGTATTTCTCTTGCGTTGACAGTTAAACACTGTCAATTACCCTCCATTTGTCTGCAAAACTCCTAACAAACACTTCTAGTGGGTTTTGAGCAAACTTTTTTTATTTTCTCTGCCTTTCGCTTCTTCTCCAAAGCAGAGGTAAAAATAAAATTATTTTCACTGTCTTTCCAAAACAGGTAAGATTTTCCTTTGCTGGCTGGGTGCTCCCCCACTCCATTTAGCACTTTTTTCCACTGCTGGGAAGATCCATCTTCCAGCAGAGCTACTTTTCCTGGTTTACATGGAAAGTATATACAGACAAAGACAACAAGCACTGATAAGAAGAGTTGGGACCAGAAAGAATCTATCAGATTCAGCATGAATATTAGATTTATATTATATTATTTATATAATATTATAGTATTTATATTATATTATTTATATTCCTCCATCCATAGAGGGGATGGAGGAAAAACCAGAAAATTCCTGGGACAGGAATTTGTAATAAAAAGAGACAGGGAAATAAACCATTGAAGCCCATTCTCATTGTAAGAAATATTTCCAGAGTGAGAAACTTGGTATCGTTTTTTTGGGGGCAGAACAGGCTTCCTAAGGATTCACTCAGATCTCCTAAATGCCTTATTATTTCATCCTGACTCAGAGGAGCAAAAATCTTTGAATATCCTGCTCTGAGTCTTCTTGCCCTGAACATAAAAGGCTGAGCCCTGGATCACAGAAAAACCTGGAAAGTACAGAGAGGGTCCAGCTACAGCAAGCTCAGTTCACCTTCCTCTCTGTAAGAAAACAAATAAATAGCCCTTAAAGCTTTGTTGAGATCCAAACCATTGTTAGAGGGTTTAACTTCACTCTCTAGAGTGGGTTAATCTTTGCAGAGAAGCCCAGTTTGAGCAAAAATTGTGCATGCATGGAAAGCAAGAGAAATGTGACTGGAGGAGGGGGAGCAGGAGGATGGGGAAGAAAGAAATGAGTTTTCTTCAGGATTTAAACACACAAACTGAAACAAAAGAGACTGCGAGGTGCCACCATCACCCTTGTCACAGCTCTGAAGCTGCATCAGCTCCCAGGGCAAGGCAGGAACAGCTCTGAACAGCTCCGAGATATTTGCAGATGCAGAATCAGCTGAAACACCCCATGGCCATAACACCGCAAACATCCCACTCGCTGCCATCCAAACTGCAGCCCTGGGAGCTGAGAGCAGAACTCTTCCTTGCATCTCTCCAAGACCTAGAAGGAATTTCAACTTGGCTGTATGGGTATTTTTTATTTTTTTCCAAGTCTCCCACCTCCCTCCCGCGTCTCTGCACAACAAGAGCTGTTTTCCCTTTAATCTGCAATGCCACCTTGTGGCTCTAAACAACGAGAACACGGAGACGACGGCACCAACGCTTAAAACAAAATTCTAGGTCACTTTGACCACAGATTCCAGCACTGTATCTGCAAAGAGAAGCCCCTGATGGAGGGGGGCAGAAGCCGTCTCAGAATGGCTGTGTTCTATCGAAGCTGGTGTTTGTGGGTTTTGCAATGACCCAAATTCACGGCAGAATGTGGAAAAGCAGCTTCTAACAAAAATCCTGGCATAGCTGATTTCATTGCATGGAATCATGGGGTCCCAGAATGGACTAGATTGGAAGGGACCTTACAGGTCATCTAATTTCAACCCCAGTGCCAAGGGCAGGGACACCTCCCACTGTCCCAGGCTGCTCCAGCCCTGTCCAGCCTGGCCTTGGGCACTGCCAGGGATCCAGGGGCAGCCCCAGCTGCTCTGGGCACCCTGTGCCAGGGCCTGCCCACCCTCACAGGGGAAATGTCCTTCCTAATCTCCAATCTCTCTTTCAGTGTGAAGCCATTCCTCCTTGTCCTGGCACTCCAGGCCATTGTGAACAGACTCTCTCCATCTTTCCTGTTGGCCCCTCCAGGCCCTGCAAGGCCACACCGAGGTCTCCCCAAAGCTTCTCCTCTCCAGGTGCACAATCCCAGCTGTCCCAGCCTCTCCTCCCAGCAGAGCTGCTCCATCCTCTGATCCCCCTGGAGCCTCCCCTGGATCTCTGCAGCAGCTCCAGCTCCTCCCTGTGCTGGGCAGGGCTGGGGCAGCTCTGCAGGTGGGGTCTCACCTGGGCACAGGCACAGGGGCACAATCCCCCCTGCCCTGCTGCCCAAGGATGTTCCCCTTGTAAAAGCAACAAGGACAGACACAGTTTTTAGCTGTGTGCTGCATAAAGCCCCAGCTCCAGCCCTCTCCACCCCTCCTGGGTGCAGGTCCCATCAGCCAGGCCGGACATCTCCTTCCTCCATCATCTCTGAAAACATCTCTCTCTTTCCATCCTCTCTGAAAACAGCCTAATTTTTAAAGTGTTTGTGCCTTCATTAATGGTTCCCTCAACCCCAGACTGAGTGAAACACCCCCAATCCTTGTTCTGCTCTGCTGGGAGAGGCCCTGGGTCCCTCTGGACTCAAAGGCCTGGCTTAATCCCAGCTGGACACTGCTAACCTGTTGCAGGGTCCAGTATCTAAAAATCTGAGCACAATTCAGCACTTTTCTTTTGAAGGCCTCAGAGGCATATTTTGAAATAATTCAGCATGTCTCTGAGTTGCCTCTTGAGCAGACAAGTATTCTTCCCCTCTCACGGCTGGCAGGCCAAGGCACACAAATACTAAACCCTTCTGGGTAGGGAGTAGCTGCCCTGCTATGCACAAAAATTATTGTATTTTTAAGCTTTAAAATATGATTCTCTCAGGAAAATTAGGAGCAGCTGTCCCTCCCTGGGACAAGCTGGCTTCTCACAAATATTTGGCATTTGGAATACTCTTGTCCTTTGACCACTGGGCCTGGTTTTCAATTAAGGCCTGATTTTAAGAGTGAATAACCAAGCTATTGCTTGGGGTTGCTGGGGCACAAGAGGCAGCACAAGGCTAAATTCAGCAAGAGTGCAAATCAGGGCATTTATACAAACTGGAGTCACACCTCAATGTTACTCTATATCCCTAACCCAATAGTGGTTTCATTCCCTGCTCCTTGCACCCTGAGGAGCAGTTGGCACCTAGGGAGAAGCTGGTACAGATTATTTCCATTCACACTTCAATATCTACTCAAGCAAGGTGCCTTCACCCCCTGGCAGCAGGGCAAGCACAGAACACCCACAGAGAGGGTTCCTCTCTCCTGGGGAGCATCCAGCACATTCTATACAGGATGGAACATGAGGAAATCTCCACTCATGGTTCTGCTGGGAGCTCCTTTTAAGTGACAGCACTAAATACTGGCCTAGATTTATCCCTTTTTACTTTATGCACTTCCTGAAGCCTTTAAGTAGAAGGTCCATGAGGCAAAGCCTGGGGTAAGCCTCCTAGATCCCCACTCTAATCAATAAAGAGACAATAGCCCTCCTGAAAGTAATTAAGATCTTAGGCAGACTAAGACAATGTTTCTGTAACTTATGATGTCACTGAGAGGCTGCCAAAGCCCTCACTGAAATCTCAATACACAAATCTGCTGCTGCTCCTCTGTGCACAGAACCGAGTGCTGCCCTGCACAAGGAAGTTGGATGGCTTTGATGAGATTTTTGGCATTTTAAAAAGGTTGCTGGAGTACTTGTTCATGTACTTTTTCAGAAACTGATGTTAAGTTGGTGGCTTTCTAGCTCCCCAACTCCTCCCCTTTCTTCTTTTTTAGGAACACTCACTGTGCTGGTCTTTTCACAGGCTTCTGATTCTCTCCTTTGCAAGTTAACCCCACTTGCAAGACTGAAATATCTTTTCTTTTTTCTTTTTTAAGTATTCTAAAATTAAATTCACAACCCCAACCCATCTGAAAACACCTAAATCATCCAGGTTGGCCCTAACCCATTTTCCCACACCTAGGTTGGGACCTTACTGCTTTATAACTAGTCCTAATTACAGAAATCATCTAATTAGTGTTGAACCTCGAATGAAGAGAAGACATTAAACAATTATCTGCAGTGCTGATGTGTTGATATCTCCTTTACCTGCCTGTAGAGCAGAACAGCCTCCTGTAACAGTGATACAGAGCTGGATCTCCTTACTGCCAATGGCTCTTGAATGCTGTATCTTTATTTAGTTCTTTGGCCTTTCTGCTTCTGTCTATGCCCCTGCTCCACTTCTGTTCTCATTCTGGGAGCCCGACCTAGTTTCTCCTTATTGCATAGTTCTTTCTTTCAGCTGAGGTCAGCGATGAGCTCATGATTAAACCTCTCTGGTCACCTGCAAGAGCTTCTGAATGGGATAACTTGAACTTGGGGCCTTGAGGCTCCCTAAGGCTCTGCCAGTTTTCCTTATCTAATTTTTCCCTTAGCTCACCCTCTCAGGAGATATTTTTTCCCCAATTCTTACAGTGTGTTCCAGTTATCTTTGCTGCTGAAAGCTATTTTAAGTTTTGCTGTGATTTTTCACCATATAATTACACCTGTTTTGCCTTTACTGTCCCTATAAATGGCAAACAATCAATAAACCTTTATTGACATGTAATACATGCTTAACAAAATGCAGCAAGGAGGAGTGAAAAACAACGGTAAAGAGCAGCAAGAGGTGATACTGTGAAAACACCTGAGCACTTCAGCTCACCAGTAAATGACATTGTAAAAGTGCACTGTTTGCCAGAGCCATTTGTTAGGCACACACAGAGAACAGCTTCAAACTGGCAGCTTGCAGTGCTCTGGCCAGAGGCAAAATCCCCAGAGAAGGAATCAGTCACACCCCTAACTCAGGCAGTGTCACTCTGAACTGATATTGGAAGCAAACTGTGCAAGAGCAGAGGGGGGGAAAACCCCACTGAAGTAATTGATGTAATTAATCAATTTACCAATGTTATTCTTGCTGAGCATCTGAAGAACTGGAGGTGAAGTGAATTTTAACAATGCACACGGTGCATATTTAAATCACAGAATGGTTTGGATTGGAAGGGACCTTAAAGCTCCTCTCATCCCACCCCTGCCATGGCGGGGACACCTCCCACTGTCCCAGGCTGCTCCCAGCCCTGTCCAGCCTGGCCTTGGGCACTGCCAGGGATCCAGGGGCAGCCACAGCTGCTCTGGGCACCCTGTGCCAGGGCCTGCCCACCCTCACAGGGGAGGATTTCATCCCAATATATCCAACCTCAATTTCCCCTCTTTCAGCTGGAACCCATCACTCCTTGTCCTGTCACTGCAGTTAATGATGTGAAGCCACTCCTTGGTTTCCCTGTAGCCCCATTCAGATACTAAAAGGAAATTTGCCCACATTTAGGGTACACTGGATACACAGATCTACAGAAAAGGAAAAGGCCAAGAGTAGGAATGGGAGGAATCTGAATTAAAAAGAGCACATGGTCTTTGTCAAACTATTCTGCATCAATCCAGAACTGAAACATGAGGAGTCACCCTACTCTTTGAAGGCTTATTCCACTTGCCCTCCTCAGATGCAAATAATCTCACTGGCTGTAGTGGAACCAGCAATCCCCTGTGTCACCTGAAACTGCCACAAGGCTGTCAAGAAAGAAAAGGAAAGCTGGGTAAATTCCAGCTTCTTTTGACAAGACTGCTGTGGTCCCAAGGTGGCCCCTCTGCCCCACTGATTCTCTTTGCAGCCACCCCTGCATTCACCTCACTGGTGCTACAGCAATTTTCCTCTCCAAGAGAGCAACATCTCGTCTCTAATTAAAATCAGTAAGGTATTCAGCTCAGCTCACCCATTTACTGTGATTTTGTGCCCTAGACATGAGTAAAGCTCCTGCTTTCCAGGTCTCTGACCGAGATGGCGACAGCCTTTCCTTCCTCCACCACCTACTCCTCACTCTGACCCTTACAGCTTTAACAAGAGGGTTGATTGCCATATAATTTAAAGTTCACAAATTAAAAACCACCTTCAGCTGCTGTTTTTATTATTTTCTTGCTTTCTAAAAGAACCCCCTCATATTTTACTCCTTATCTTCACTTCATGCCAGGTTGCTCAAGCTCTCTTTTCCCTCAGGGATGGGGTAGCCAGTGCTCAGCCCCAGGTTTGGTGGGACCCTGAATGAGAATCCAGCTTCCCAATTCAGGTGATCTGTGCACCAAACTGCAAAATTTACCAATTTCCTGTGCACCACCAAACAGCAAAATTTACCAACTTCCTCCAACCTCCTTCAATAGCTCCATCTTTCAGAGGGATCACAGAAGCAGCAAGAGCAACTGCTTTTTCTCACTTATTCTGTGATTAGGCATAGATGCCAAATCCTAGACAAACACATGAGTTATTTGGATAAGGAAAATTGAGAGCCACTCAAACTGGCTCAATTACAGCTGTTGTCAATGAAGCATCGAAAAAGTGCATCTGGGGCTATACACAAAAGTCTCTGCACTTTACAGTCACTGAACGTCCTTTAGCCTCCCCAAAGAGGTCAAGATGAGATCGACAAATAAAGGCCAGTCCAGCAAATGAGCCTATTTACTTTTTCCCAATGTGTTTTTTTTAAGTGCTGGATCAGCCTTGTAAACTCTCTCATGCCGAGTGCACTTATTTATGCAAAGTTTGATTGGTCTCAGCCTCCCAGAGACACCTGAAGGGGATGCTGAGATAAGCCAGCTCTGGCATTCTGCTGCATCCCTTATAGCAAAACACGGAGCAAAATGAAGCATTAATCCTGAAAGCTTCAGGAGAATGCAGCAGGATAGATTCACTTGTCAGTAATGTCCATACTGATTAATATAAATGCACATGGCAGCCAATATCAGAGTGTGCTATGTGGATTTATTTACATAATTATTTGAGAATTCACCCTCCCCTCCTTGACTTTGATGCTTGGTACATATTTATTTACACAACACTGCACTGCCAAACAAGCCAAATGTTTCCCAGAAAGACATCAGAAGAATTGCAATTGTTTGAGCAGTGGTTATTTCAGGATGATAAAAAACAAACTCAACTCAAATCCATTTAGCAACTGAAGTGCTTTCCCCAGATGACAAACAATGCTGCTGCTGTCCTTGCATGGTCACTGACCTTGAGTGGCTCTGAAGGCACCAAGGCAGCTGAGGAAGGAGCTGCTGTAGGTGCAGCTCAGGCAGAAAACAACTGTGCTGTTCAGCAAGGTGAGGATAAAGCCCCAGTGCCCAAAGGTGGTTTGGACAGGGAGGGAATTTTGGGATGTTCCATCGAATCACAGGGAATAGAGAGACAAGAGCTGAGCAGTTTGTATGAACCTGTGTCTTTACCACAGGTAATCTGCAGATCTCCTGGACCCTGCCAGCTGATTTAGAGACTAATTTCCATCAGTTTCCAGATAGACAGTGGCAGAAATAGATACAGACAGAGATAATACCTCACCAGCTACCAGTGGGCTCCCATTACACAGCAGAATTCACTGCTTATCTCTGGTTCTTGACACCTTATCACATAAGACCCAGCTGATAAGGGGGCATGCTGTCAAATGCCCTTTCTGCACCCTCATCACTGACAGGGTGGCAGAAACCCACTCGGATGGGCACAGCCCCACATTTACAGCACACATCAAGCCTAAAGCTTTACCCCACCCTTACCCCAAAAAAATCCAGCTAAGCTTGCAGGGCTTAGTCCTAAGCAGTGTGAACACAACCCTGGTGCATTCCTGTCATGACACTGAGAGGTACACCCAGTCAGCACTCACTTGATATTCCATTATTTTTATAATGTGTCTCACTCATTTACTGAAATTAGAAAAAAGCCGCCCCAAAAACAACAAAACAAAACATCAACTCTCAGAAGTCAAATCAAACATAGGGAAAAAAACTTAAGTAATCTTTACAGAACTTCCCAAGGTATCACTTGGGGTTTTTTGGCAGGGAGGCTCTGTTTTACATTCATCTGGACACAATATGTTTTTTTTCCAGATCCTAACAGATCACTAGAGTTACTCAGCACACAAACAATGCCTGTTGTTTTGGAGCTGATTTCTCAACCTATTATGTGTATTCCTGTTTACAAACAGTGGCTGAAGCATGCAGAAAATCTGCAGGCAACTTCACTGCACCCACTTAACTCTTCTGCCTGCATTTGGGCAAGCCTCAAGTAATTTTCCATGGTCACAGTGATCAGAATCCCAGGATGGGTCAGTGTGGAAGGCACCATAATGGGTCATCTGGTCCAAGCTCCCCACTCAGGCAGGGTCATCCCAGAGCACAGGGTTGAGTCCAGCTGGTTCTGGAATATCTCCAGTGAGGGCAACTCCACACCCTGTCTGGGCAGCCTATCCAGGGCCTGGGCACTGCACAGGGAAGAAGTTCTGCCTTTTGTTCAGGTGGAACTTCCTGGGCATCAGTTCTTGCCCATTGTCTCTTGTCCTACTGAGCAGAGCTCGGTCAAGCCTGTGACACCCTCAAAAAACCAAACACTGGGCCCACAAACCTCAAATGGTGGAAGGAGCTATGAGGAGTAAAAGAAGAAAAGAAACATTGCAAAGCTTTTAATAATTATAACAATTGTCATATTTACACGAGATGGTGGCACATGCTTCAAACACATCAGGCAATTTATACTGTGGAGCATTGTGGGCTTCTGGGGGGGAAAAGACAACCAAAACTTCAAGACATCCAACCTAGAGCTGGAGACAAACAGGGAACAAAGCTACATCCATTTGCTGGAAGTTTTGGATCGTTCAGGATTGCAGGCCCAGAGTTCCATCCTCGGCTCAAATGAGAACAGAAGTGCTCAAAAGCCGAGTGTGAAAAATCAGCCAGAATCATGAAGTTTTGCCTGGCTCAGGAGAGGGATCAGATTCACGTAAAATTATAGTTCAAATTGGTTTCCACCCAACATCATAAATCCACCTAGGTTTGCCAATAGGATTCGGACTGTCAGCAAATCCTTTCTTTTGGCAACGCTGGATAATTTCAAGAGCTTCAGAGGAAAACTCTGAGGGTTTGCCTGAGCCATTGGTCTTTGAGGGAGAAAAGGGGAGAGGACCAAGGACATCCCTGAGGACAAACACCCCAATAGGCTCCCCACACTGTTCCTAGAGTTTCTGGGGCATCTTTGCTCCTGGGCAGCTGCCAGAGAGGACATCTGGGGACCAAAGCCCTGCGACATTAATCCTGAGCTTCTCCTATCTCTGCTTCACCACTGGCATCTCCCCTTAGGAGGCTGTACAGGTAAATCAACACTTGACTCCAAGGGGAATTAGAAAGCCACATTTTTAACCTCTCTGAGGTCCTGTGGATATAAATTATTTAGGTTGGAAAAGACCTTCAAGATCATCAAGTCCAATGGTGAATCAAGTACTGTTGTAATCATCACTAAATGGTGTCCCCAGGGGCCACATCCTCACAGTTTTTGGACCTTTCCTGGGACAGCCACTCCCCTGTTGCCCTGACCAGCCTGTTCCAGTGCCATTCATGGAAGTGGTGGAGTAAAATCCCATCTCTTATATTCCACCAAGAGACTTTCATCCTCAGAAAAATACATCCAGTGCAATCATTCCAACACAGACCTGATGCATTTGGCTGGTGACACAGGCCAGCCCTCAGCAAGGGAAATACAGATTGGGCCAGTGGGGAGAAACTGGGGTTTTGAAATGAAGGGATGATTAAACAAGATAAAAAAAAATCACTTCTCAGAGCTGCAGGGATTTACTATTTTGCCTGTAGCTTTGGAGGCTCAGGGAAGAAGCATTCACAGTAGTATTCTCTCCTGATAAGTGCAAAGGGCCCTCTCATATTTCTCCTCCTTTCTGCAGTTTAATACACGGGGGCTGAGGCTGTGACCATGACCTCAGCTGTCTTACAATGCTCCCCCTCCCTGGGGAAACCCCACACTTATCCTTTAACCAAGAATTAAGTCTGCACGCAGCTCTGTGCGCTCAGGAAAATCCCAGCACACATTTCTCCTCTTCCACCCAATGCAAAACGAGGATTGATTTTGCTCCAAGCAAGGAGGAGCATTTGGAATATAATGAGGCTGGAAAGGGTGGAGTGGGAGTACAAAGAGATGAGTCCAAGCTCAGCATGACAAATGGTACACAGGACCGCTTGGTTTTATTATACACTATCAAATATCCCTAATTTAAACAGCAGAGCTAATAAGCATGCCAATGTATATATTTACATTGCCTGAAATGTGCACAACCCTGTACAAAAATTAGAGTGCAACTGTTATGATCAAGCCATTAGAGAAAACAAAATCAATCCAAAGCATAGGCCAGCCTTGCTAACGAGCTCCCTGCTTTGCTGCCTCCCCTTTCCTCAGAAACTTTGCAGCAGAGTGAAGATTTTCTGACCTCAGAATGAAGGAACTTGCACAGGAAGGCTGAAGAACTAATTGTAATGCTACTTCATCGAGCTAAAATGAAAATAAAACTGCAGTGCTGGAAATGCAGTCCATGAATCAGCATCCAGGGCAAGAGGGAAGTTAATTTTCTTTGCCATTCTGTAGACAAAACTTTGTGGAGTATTTTGGGCAGTGGACACATCCTACCTGTCCCCTCTCCGTAAGCCAAAGTGATTTCTCTCTTTCTCTTAGATCCAGACAGAAAAGAGTTTCAGCATTTTGAAGATTCCCCCATCTCCATGCCCAAAAAAGTTGAAATTGCAGAAAGTTTCTACGGAAAAAAAGCTGATGAGGAAAGGGAGAAAATGCAGTTTGGCTAAAGTAGAATGCTCTCCTTTTAAAGTTTAAAGATATCCTGTTTTGCTTTAGATCACTTTTACTTCATGTCTCTTTCTCTATATTTAGCTTAATTTCAGCTATTATATAATTTAGAATTCTTTGTTGTTGGATAAAAGAATATCTATAAAAAAACCAGAGCCCTTCTCATGAGAAATTTGGAAAAATCCAGATTATTCCTGCCCATGAAGATATTAATATTTTTACTGAAAATTTTCCAAACCAGTCCTGCCTCTCTAGGCAGAGGGAGAGCTCTTCATAAGCTCAGTTTTGCAAGCCCACATGGCCTTTCAGTTCTTCGGGCTTTTATTTGCAGTCAGTTATTTAAACAGTGCAAACCTGTCAATAAAACCCTCTCCAAAGGGGCTGAGGGGCCTGAATGTTTTACGGGTTCACCTGCAGCTCTGGGGAGCGTGGGGAACTCCAGGCAACCAGGACTTGCCTGGATAATGCTCTGGAGAGTGAAACGTGTGAGGAGAGGTTGAAAGGGCTGGGAAGGGGCTCAGCCTGGAGAAAAGGGGGATCAGGGGGGACCTTGTGGCTCTGCACAGCTCCTGACAGGAAGGGACAGCCAGGGAACAGAGACAGGAGGAGAGAGAACAGCCTGAGGAGAGGCTCAGGATAGACATCAGCAGGAATTTCCCCATGAAAAAGGTGCCCAGGGATTGGAAGGGGCTGGATTCCCCATCCTAGGAGGTGTCCAAGGAATTTCTGGGTATGGCACTGAGTGCCATCACAGAATATCCTGATCTGGAAGGGACCCACAAGGATGATGAAAGTCCAACTCCTGGCCCTACAGGGTACCCTCAGCAACCCCACTCTGTGCCTGAGGGCATCATGCTAACACTTGTTGTCTTGTATATATATATTTATATCAAGAGATCTATTATCATTACAGTGCAAAACTTCCATAGTGTCGCCTTATACGTTACAACAGTTCTCTTATCATTATAGTGCAAGGGTTCCATAGTGCCAGAGCTTCATAGCTCCTCAATGTTTCTCATAGGCAGCTCATCTGAGCACTGCCTATTCTTGACCCTTGCAATAGACATCTAGCTTCTCTCACTTCAGTTTCCACCAATCCACTCTTTTATGCCACTTGTTCTTATTGGCTACAGGTGTGGCCTGTTAAGATCAGGCCTGCCCCTAATCTTTAGTAAAAGGGTGCAGCTGCACCTCTTTGGGGGATAAGATTATATTCTGCATTACCCACACTGTGTCCCCCTACAAACACTTCTTGAGCTCTGCCAGGATGGTGCTGTGGTCCCATGGTCTGGTTGGCCAAAGGCTGGACTCAATCTTGGAGGTCTTTTCCAACCTGGATGAGTGTGTGATTCTCATTTCTCCTGATGCTGCCATGGGAGGCTGATAACCTGCCTTGCTCTAGGACATTGCCAGGCTGTCTTCTGACATGAAGATGTTGCAGCCTCCACACAACAGAGATCCCTCTGTGCCTGCCACAACACCACACAAGGCGCAAATGGAGAGCAATGAGCAATTTTAAAGGTAACTGTCTCTTAGGCCAGCCAAGAAAACCTCCTCTGGATTCAGAAGATGGTTCAAATGAAGGAGCAAGTGCTTGACAAGGAAGCTGGTGACATGTCCCCGCCTGCTTACACCTTGAGCACTACCACTGAAGAGATTCTAGAGGGACTACTGGTAGATAGATATGGGCGTTCACCAATTTCCATCTCCTGAGGATCCACTTCTCTGCTATCATGTCAGCTGGGATATATAGAAATCTAATGTAAAGAATACATTTCCATGGTATTTTTATCTTCAAGGACCCCTATGGAACATATTTAGCATTGTTCCATCAAAACATATTTGCCACAAAGGCCAAGTGCAGCAGCTTCTCAGGTACAACATGATGGGTCAAGTCCATCATCTCCACTGGAAACTGCACCAAGGAAAGATAGCAAAAACATAGTTTGTACCTTCTGGAACTCAGCAGGTACCCTGGGACTAAATCCTTGACATTTGGAAAGACCCCTCTGCAACCTAGAGGTCAAATTCTGATTTTACAGATTTCCAAGGTAACTGCTACCACCAGATCTATTGATGGAGCATCCAACCATGAAGGAAAATAGTTTTGCTGCTCAGTAACTCGTGTTCCCCTCAACCCATCCATAGCTCATGCTGCAAACATCTCCTGTCCCAGTCCTGCACTGGCCCTGGTTCAGGCTCATGTGCAAGCTAGGCAAAACAAAACACATTTTCTCCTGGCTCCAGCCATATGCCAGCAGATGTTTGAGCTGAGATTTTCAAGATGCATACGGACTTTTGGGTACGTAATCCCTCATGCTCCAAATCCCTTGCTTCCTAAAGCAAGCCTTTGAGCCCTGGAATCACACAGTGTCCACAAAGAGGCATCCAATGCATTTTAAGGACAAGGTGTTTTTATCTGAAGCACTAAATCATCTTTTCACAGCAGTAAATTACTGACACTGCTATTGAGCAGTTCCTGAAATGAAACAGAGTTCTGACCTCTACAACGTCTCCAGCAAACGTGAATTCAGGCCAACGAGGTCGACCAAGAATCACTTGAACCCTTTGCATTCTCCCAGCTCATCAGGAAACGCTGCTAAAAGAACCCTACAACAAGCTAGCAACTGATAGAGGAATTGAGGGGAAAAGAGAATATCAGGTAATTTCATCTGATTCTTATCCTCAAGGAGTGCAACTCCCAGAACAGGCCCTTGGCTCTGAATTCAGAGGTGCAGTGAGAAGGGCTGCAGGGCTCCCAGAGCCCTCAGAAGCATTTTCCATCAGTCACTTTAAAAAGCTTCCACTGGTTACTTTTCTTTGACTTCCTGGGTCATTTCCATCTATTACCCAAATTGATCTAACTTGCTGTCATCCCTATTTTTGATATATCAATATAGAATCACAGAATCATGATGTTGGAAGAGACCTCTAAGATCATCAAATCCAACCTATGCCCTAACACCTCAACCAGACTACAGCACCAAGTGCCATGTCCAGTCTTTTTTAAACACACACAGAGATTGGTGATTCTACCACCTCCCTGGGAAGAGCATTCCAGTACTTTATTATTCTTTTGGTGAAAATTTTCTTCCTAATATCCAACCTATACATAAAACCATAATATCAAAATCAAGCAAAAGTGTTTACTGTAACAATGAACAGCAGAAATAAAAAGAGGTGGTGATCTTTACTTGACTCTTAGTGTTCCTATAGAAGAGTTTAAGGCCTGTGTTTCTACAGATTAAAAAACATTCACTGCCTGCAAAGCCAATTGGAATTCTGTTTTCAGGAGATTCATAAACCTAAACAACGCTGGGCAATGTTTGACTCACATTTTTTGGCATTTCATATGGGTTTTTCATGGCATTAAAGGTGAGAAGTAAATTAGCCATTAAACCATGCATTCTGAGCAGATGTCATTTATCACTTCCACTAGATCTTGGCCACAAAGAATTTCTTGAGAGCTGGGTTAAGGCAGACAAAAAATGTCCTGATATAACCTTAGTGCAGAAATAATTTAGATAACTGCAGCAGGAGTAGCTTGAAAATTCAACTTTTTCACAAATATCTGAAAGTCTGGCATTGCAAGGACCTTCCTGCAAGATATAGGGTTGAGATATTTCAAATATGATTTCCTAAATGATATTTTCACACCAATCTGAGTCCTACTGGTGATACATCTAACTCAAAAGAAGTGGCACTAATAGCCCACACTTTGATCCAGCTTCGCCCTTATTATGGCTTTTTATCTATAAAGTATTTATAGAGTTAAGTTCTAATAAATGTTTAATTACTGCTTAAAATTAAGCTAAACCAGCTATTTAACAGCTCTCAGCTGCTATTAATATTCATACCAGAGCTCTGTGATTAATGCATACAGGGTTTTTATGACCTTTAATTCAATTTCTGAATCACTGTTTGATTTGGCCATTGTTAACATACTTTTTGTTGGCTACTCACAGCTTGTTTTACAGTTTTGAAAGCATTTGAGAAACAGTGTTTCTCTGTGCAGAACAACTCAATTTAATTAGCCCTCTTTTAAGAATGTAGTCTGCTTAAAATTTGAAGTGTCTGAAAGGCAACAAGGGACAATGATTGTTATTGCACAACATTTCTTTCACCCCAGTCCTAGAAATCAATCTGATCAGGATTTTCACAATGCTAAGAGCTGTATAAATACATAATAAATGCAATCCCACCTTGCAAAGAACACATCTTCTGGAAAGAACACAAATACAGAACGTCTGCTGAGACAGCTCTGCCTTGGGCTGGGCTTGGCAGAGGCAAAGGACTGGTATTAAATGTGACTCCAAACAGAAATGGTGTCTTAGAACACACACTGGCTTATAAATATGCTAATACCTTAAATTGTGCTGCTATCAGAGCAGGGACTTGACGGTTTACAGAGGATAAATGGAACAAACTGCCTTTTCTGATGAAAGAAGAATGGCTGGACCATCACCCCTGATTGTATTTAGGAGTGAGGAGTAACAGCAAAGAATACATTGGGCTAAGCCAGCACAGCATCTGCATGATCAATATATTGAGTGCTGCATATTTCACATACAAATATACATATAAATCTGTAATTGTGCATAAATAATGGTCTCTTATAGATGCCTCTTTGGCCTCAAGAGGTCTAAGGCCCCTCTTCACGGATCCACCAGTTTGTGAACAGGATTCCTGCTACCCCAGGGTCTGTTCCTGAGCAGAAAGGATCCCATCTGTGGAGCTCTGAGAGTCTGTGCTGTGGGACACCCATGGGATTGACTTCAAGATGAGCATTCTTGGAAAAATCAGCCTGCAAAAAAAGTGGGTTTGGAGTCACCTAACTATGGCCATCCAGAACGTGGAGGGAGCCTAAAAAAAAATTGAGAGGGGCTGTTTAAAAGGGCCTGGAGTGACAAGACAAAGAATGGCTTTACAGAGGGCAGGGCTGGATGGGATATTGGGAATTAGGAATTGTTCCCTGTGAGGGTGGGCAGGCCCTGGCACAGGGTGCCCAGAGCAGCTGTGGCTGCTCCTGGATCCCTGGAAATGTCCAAGGCCAGGCTGGACAGGGCTTGGAACACCCTGGGATGGTGGAAGGTGTCCTAGACATGGCAGAGCCTTGGAATGAGGTGAGCTTTAAGGTCCCTTCTCACCCAAACCATGCTGTGAGACTCTGTGACTTTTGGAGGTTTGATCCTTGCCTCTCTATACTCCATTACAACCTGCAAGTTATGTAAGGAAATAAGTAAGTAATTCTTTCCAGATATTTTTTTTTTTCCAAGAGAGAATGCAGATGTCAATATCTATACAAAAAATAAGTTATTGAAACACAAAGCAGTGCACTTGTAGGAACAGCGTAGGAGGAACTGTGAGAAACTATGTCACCACATTGCTCTCTGGTTTTAGGCAGTTCCAAGTTCCCCTCCCAATTTTTGTTTCAATTCTAAGCATTTTAAGACTCTCAGCATTAGATGAAAACAATACTCAGCATGCCAAAGGCCAGATTCCCATCTGGGACTCAATGATATTGTAATAATCATCTCAATACTGAGTGATATTATAACACAGAAACCCAGCACGATGGATCTTTTCCCATCCCTGGAGGTGCCCAGGCTTACAGATAAGAGAAACGTGGGAATTCAACTCTTCAAACTTCATGTGTCTCATTAAAGAAGTAATTTATAGTCTCTCATTAGAGAAAGTGATTTTGTTTTAAATTGTTGTGCATGAGAAAAAACCAACAATGAGCGAGGGAATTACTGAAGGTTATGCTTGCTCCTTTATCCACCAACTCCGAGTGGGATTAAATTGCCTTGATACAGATTCAAATTTAATTTCAGAAGAATGCAGCATATTTCTCTGTGCAATACCAATCTGAAAAAAAATTTATAATAAGCAAAAAGGATATAAAAATATGATATCAGATACAAGTTGTCTCCACTTCAGCTGAATGACTTTATTGTTGGTCAAAAAAAGAAGTTGAGTTATTTCTCTGTACACTGAACTTCTGACTCTGATGCAAAGGGATGGAGCTCTGGGTGAGTCCATCTGCCTCCCTTCCTGGAAAATGTTGAGGTTTTGATGAGGACTATAATGACAGCAAGTTTGCTGGTGCTATTTATTCAATCATCAAGTCAAATTTCCCCTCCATAGCCATAAATCTGAGCAGATTCTGTGAAAAGGCTTGACTAGTTTAGCAAATGATTGGCACTTTTCACCACCACAAGAAGTGATTTAAGGAAAAAAAAAATGTATTGCCACAGTAATTATACTATTTGTGTGCTACTACTGGAGTGAATAATAATACTTCTTCATGTTTAGAAATATTCATATTATTCCTTTCCAGTTCAGACTTTGATTTAATTCATGATACAGTTCAACAGCCTCAAAGAACTGCAACTAAAACAATTTACATTTGGAATTGCCATGTTTGAAGTATCTCCAGTGTGTCCTTGGTCCTGCTTCGTCAAGTTAACGATGACACTGGAGATTGATTTTAGAGCTTTTTAGTTCACTTAAGGACAGGATTATTCCTGAATCCTAAATCCTGATTATTCCTACCTCAAACCCCTTTGCTCCAGGAGCTACCTGAGTGAAACTTTCCTGTCCCACAGAAAATGCAATTCCATTCCTGTTCCCTGCTAAAGGGTATTAGTTTAAGCCAAGTAATTCATGGTTTTAGTTTCTCCTTCACAGTTATGGCCTCAAGCTTTTGGATAGAGTTTCAATTTCTACTAACAGCTCAAATTGTGTCCATCACAAGTGTGGCTGTTGCAGAAAGAGAATTGCTGTGGAATTCAGTAAATTAGGATTAATTTCTTTTGCCTAAGAGAAGCAATAATTCCAATGTCTGGAAAATATTTTCTCCCACCCCCACAAACCATGTGCCATGGAAAATCTCAGTCAGTCATAACAGCTAAAGTCACCTCCTAAATCAGGATGCAAAGACACAAATTTTGATCCCAAATCCCACTATTCACAAGCAACATTTGCACATCACCAATGGCTTTTCCATTTGATTCTCACATCACCAGTGGTTTTGTTCATACAGGATAAACAGCAAGGCTCTAAAACAGATAAAACTAACATCACACCAATGTTTCAGGATTCAAACCCCTCCCTGCTGCTGGGTTGCACAAAGATTCTGTCCTCGTTGTCTGCACTCTGTAATTAATTGCTGTTTCTTTTTAAACAAACATGCAGTAGTCTCAGAGAGGAGATAATAGGAATTTTTAGTTTGCAATAAACTCAGTGTTTTAGGTTGCAAATGCAAGATGTGGTTGGGGCTGTGTGTTCTATCCCCATCTATCAGAGCTGGGGCAGCTCTCTGCTGTCCATGGGGCAGTTTTTTCTTTCTCTCTCCCACAGCCAACCCTCCCTCCAGGAGATCTCTGCTGTCCATGGCCACTGAGTGTCCCTGCAGGGCTGATCCCATTCCAGCATCCCATGGGGAGATGCTCCGCCCAGGGGAGGAGCCAAGCATTCCTACTGGATCCAATCTGAGCCTGGCACAGCACAGCAGCCTTTGCCCCCTGCATTGCCAGAGGAGCAGCTTTCTGCTGCCCTGCATGGCCAGAGGGAGCCCAGGCCCATCTGCAGCAGCCCTGGAGCTGCAGAGGAAAACTCCCCCCTTGTGCAGGATCCCTGCTGCAGCAGAGCCACAGCTGGCACTGCAGGAGGGCTGAGCCCCCATGGATGGGGCTGGGACCACCCTGACACACAGGGGGGCAGGTCAGATTCTGTGGTTTGTTTTCTTTTTTTGTTCTATTACATTTGTATTTTTAATTTTCCTAGTAAAGAACTGTTATTCCTATTCCCATATCTTTGCCTGAGAGCCCCTTAATTTCAAAATTACAATAATTTGGAGGGAGGGGGTTTGCATTTTCCATTTCAAGAGAGGCTCCTGCCTTCCTTAGCAGACACCTCTCTTTTCAAACCGGGACACTCAGGTTATTGCAGGATGAGGTTTGTATAATACCAGAGATAGCTGAAATAATTTCTCAGATTAAACACTTTTCTTATGGCTGGTGGTGCTAAGTTAGACTTGATTAACTTAAACTTAATGATTCTGTGATTCTAAATGCTTTTCCAAATACAAATATTTTATTTTGTTGAAAATTGTTAACACTGTTAAATGTTTTCATTGGGAAGAAGAATTTCAGCTTCAACTCTGAAATCAAAGTGCAAAGCTCTGTAGAGGTTTCCTTCTGCTCATTTTGGACTGTTTTGCTTTTAACTGCTTGGACTCCTCCTTGGGTTTTGTGGCAAGTGTGATGGAAGATCCACACCCAAGCTGTGACCACTGCTGGGAAGTATCTGCAGAAGTGAGAAAAACTAATCTCTAAGAAAAGGTATGAATATGCACATATGTGTATAAAAGGCTCCATATCCAGCTCTAACCCACCTCTGGAGTGGTCTGGTGGGTCAAAACACTTCAAATTGTGGCTTTACATGAGGCAGAACCATAGAATGGTCTGGGCTGGAAGGGTCCTTAAAGATCAACCAGTCCCAGCCTCACCTCCCACTGTCCCAGGCTGCTCCCAGCCCTGCCCAGCCTGGCCTTGGGCACTGCCAGGGATCCAGGGGCAGCCACAGCTGCTCTGGGCACCTGTGCCAGGGCCTGCCCACCCTCACAGGGAAGGATTTCTTAGTTTTCCTGATATCCAATCTAAAGATCCCCTCTGGCACCATGAAGCCATTCCTCCTTGTCCTGTCACTTCAGGATAGTTTTTTCTATATAGTTTTTCTCTCTGTCTTTCCTGCAGACTCCCATCAGGCACAATTAGATCACTCCAAAGGCCTCTCTTCTCCAAGCTGAACAATCCCAATTCTCCCAGCCTTTCCTCATAGCAAAGGGTGCTCCATCTCTCTGATCACCCTGGTGTCCCCCCTGAAGTCACTGGGTGGTGGGCAGGAGCCCCATAGATGACCAAAGCTTACATTAAAAAGTAAAAATGTTCCAGGCCCTTTGCCAGAAGGAGCAGGAGCCTCAGAGTAAGATCCCCCAGAACAGTTGGAGATCACAATAAACTGTGCAGCTCTCAGCACTAGAAATCTAAGTTTTGGTGCATTTTACTGAGGCATGTGAAGAAAAAGCTGCTGTCAGAACTGCTGCTCGGGTCACAAAGCCCCTGGGGCACAGGAGGAACAGGGTGGCAGAAGCCAGGAGCTCTTGCACATCCCTGTATAACCAGCACACCCAGCCTCACAGCTCCCAGTCCTTCCACAGGCAATTGCTGGGGAAATCAGGGCACAGCTCCTGAGGGAAACAGGAATATTTTCATTCACAACACCCTGCACGTGAAACCAGCCTGGGTTTAACCAGCCCAGGCAAGGCTGCCTGGCCATCACTGCCCTGACCCTGGGGATGCTTCAGTCCCTGGGCCACCACTGATGTGTTGAAGATGCAGTTCAGGCACCAGAGAGGGAAAAACCCCAAGGAGCAGAGGGAAACAGCCTGACAGGATGCAGAAAGTCTGTCTGGCTCTTTCCAACAAAGCAGGAAACTGCCCCCTGAAGCTTTGCCTCATGCACAGACTCTCAGAAAATGCAGGGATTGGGATTAGCAGCCCCCAGAAGGTGGCTGGCAGCTCACAGGCAGGGCTGCAACTTCCCTCAACTCCGCACTCTTTGGCTCAGAGAGAATTCTTTGTGCACAGAACATCCAAAAGGAATAAAACCTCCTGGTGCTCAGAACAGGACTTCTCCCCCTCTTTGCTGCTTTGTGCTCTCTTCCTCCCTTTCATACTTTCAGAAATAGATAATATGTATTTTTAATAATACAGATTTCTAAAGAACTGAGTATGCAACATTTCCTTTTCCCCCAGGAACGCAGCAACCCCTGCACTAACACTGACGGAGGAGAGCGCGTTGGAAATCCATCTGCCAGGAGAGGCAAATCAGAATTACATTGACCATAAACGCTGCAATTATGCCTTGGAGCTGAGCATTAGTGCTCACCTGAACAGTCTGTGCACGGCAGGGATGGCGTGACTGCAGAAAATCCTCCGGCTCTGCAGCGAGCTGGGCCACGGAGCCATGAATGTTTCATCTCCCTGCGGCCCTGGAGAGGAGGAACCGCGGGAGCTGCGGCTGGAACCGCGCGGAGCAGCTGTTAATGAGCATCGCCTTCAAAAACCCTTCTGCTGCTCCGAAGGGGCCTGCAGGGACCCAGAGAGAGCCCCAAAACAGGGGGGAGATGTGCTGGGGCTGAGCCCCTAAGCTTAGGAGATGGCTGCACGCTGTGGAGAGCGACGCCAAAGAATTAAGCTCCACCTTACAAGGCTAAGGCTTGACCTGAAGCTTATTAAGGTCAGTGGAAAACCTTCCACTGATGTCTCTGAGTTTTGGTCCAGGTACACAATGTGCTAAATCTCAACTACCATCACTATAATTTATTTTTGCCATTGCGATTTCATGCATTTAATTCAAGTTGTAGTTGTTGGGTTCTCGTGACCTTCCTAAGCTAAAATTCCAAGTTGTTTAGATAGGAAAAAAATGGCTTCCAGATTTTCAAAGGCATTTTGGTTGTAAGGAAAACAAAGAGCTGAAACTTTTACCCAAGATAAAAACAAGAAAACTAAGGGAAAAAATAGACATTAATCCTAAAAATCTCCCCTCTCTGACAAAGAAAACAGAGAAAAAAAACCCAAACCAAGAAACCCAAAGAAAATAAACCAATTATTTTCTCTGGTATTTGGCTAAGGAATTGGTTTCAAAGGTTCTCCTAAAGTATTTTTGTGCTTTTACACTTCATACCATAGATAGTATTGGCTCAGTGCTTCCATACCAGAAAAATAGACTAAAACACCTTTTAGCACATCATCAATCCTGATCAGAAAAGGACAAATTAGACAAGTTGCTGGGGAAGACTCCAGTAAACAAACTGGAAAACTTCACTCAGCTGAGATTTCAACCCAGCCACCTGGGTACCAGTACAGAACAGGCAACACTTGTGTGACTTAAAAGTAAATGCATATTTTTTTTCTTTGGGAAAGAAAAATCAGACAAATAGATACAGTCTGTGCAAAATTAAACCCTAAATTTGAAAAGACAGGAAGAGGGAAATGGGTGGGAAGAGACAGATAATTCTATACAAACACAAATATATGTCAAGTAGCCAGAAAAGAGTTCTGAGCTTGGAGAGGAGCATGGGGCCAGATCCTCAGCAGAGATAAATCAGCTCAATTCCATCAAAATCAAGGCAGACACAGCTCATTGCACCAGCTGCCAATCTCATCCACCAACCAGACTCTCCACCAACTTGCATTTTGGGTCCTGCAAAAAAATTTCCTCTTGGAGTATAAAGCCTGTATTTATCCATTGGCCTTAGAAAGTATGCACAGCTGTGACATAAGTAACCCCTGCTCTGTTTTTAAATGTATGCAAACATAAAACGAAGAAGAAAAACGACATTAAAATAATGTTAAGGATTTGGCTGGGGGCCATCAAAGCTAGGACATTCCAAGTTAAAGCTGAAACGACATCCTTAACCTTAAGTCACCCCATTGTGCCTGGGTATTGCAGCTGCTGAAAGGGGAAAATCAGAGCGGTTACGGTCTGGCGTGTGAATGAGAGCTGAGGGACTCTTAAATCCAGGATTATTTGGCTGCCGCACACCATGCACTGCAGCCACGTGCTAGCAATCCTTATGCAATCTTCTCTGGGAGAGGGGGAAAATGAAATATCCCTCAGGCTGCGTGTGCACACTGAGGGGATTCTGGAGAAAGCAGAAAGGGCAGTTTTTTAATTAAGGAAAAAGCTGTAGCTGGGTTTGGGGAGCGTGTGAGGAGCAGCAAGGACCTGAACCACCAGCTCAGTTACCTGAGACTGACAGAATCACTCCTGCACCCAGTGATTCTGTGGAAGCAGCAGGTGAATCCCTCACCATCCAGGAACTTTTCAGAAGAGGATCCTTCTGACAAAAAAAAAATATAATTCCACTTCCCAGAATTATTTTTTTTTATTCATGGTTTCGACACACCAACGTCAAATTTCCTGAAAATCAGAACTGCTTTTTGTTTTCAAAAGGAACACATTGAGACATTGGACACCCTGAGGAATTGGTTGGATTGGATTTTTTGCTCCTAGGCATTTACTAGTTTGGGCATAATTTACTTCTCTTTTCTCCCATTTTCTTTTTATACCAATGCATCTCTTCCTTCTCTCTCCACCCCTAAAATGGCAGAAATAAAGACAGGGAACAGAAAAAGCAAAACTAGAAGAAGCCATCAAGGAAATCCTTCCAGTCCAAACTTGGTCAGTGTCTCAAGAGTGCTGGAAGCTGTAGGTAAAACCAATTGTAAAAACCACTTGTACACGCACATCTGCACGCAAATAAAGAGCATAATACATAAATATTTGTAGTTTAGACTAATATTTGCTTGACTTGTGCAATAAACAACTGGAGAAAAGCTGGTTAATATAGACTTTATATTTTCTTGAAGCAGTCCAGATAGTCCTCAAGTTAAAATAGTGGGTGAACTGTCAAGCTCAAAGGCTCCCAAAGCCCTCTCTAGCCCTGGTTTTCTGCAGTTCTCTGGCCCATGGGTTTAGCACATCCAAAAGCACTCAGGTTTGTGAGGACAGTCATTAAGAGCTGTGGCTGAAGTGCAAACTACTATGACAGTCTCCAGGAACTTGTTTCTACATCCAGTTTGCCTTTGTTTCAAGCAGCTGCCAGCACCCACTAAGGGCAGAATCCTTGGCCCTGAACTCTTTTTTTTTTTGCCTTGAGATATAAAGGAGATGCTTTCCAACAACTGTGTTTTCACACTCAGTGTTTCATCTTGCTGGAGAAAGCACAATAAAAGGTAAAAATGTTATTTTTATAGAACATGTTACTATGTCTGAGTGCATCTGCTCCACAGAGATAGGAAAACAACCAAATGGGTACAATAAACTCTCTCTATATTCCTCTGCTTCACAGTGTCAGTACATTTCTGCCCATGTAAACTCAGCCCTGATCTCAGGAGGGACAAGAGACAAGGAGGAATGGAAAGACCTGAGGGTTCTGATATTTTGTTTTGCCACAGCCTCCAGAAGGATTGTGTCCCTTTGAGTGCTGTGGAACTGGGATTGTTCAGCCTGGAGAAGAGCAGGTTTTGGGGTGACCTGACTGTGGCCATGCTGGACATGAAGGGAGCTGACAAGAAAGATGGAATGAGACAATTTACAAGAGCCAGGGGAAATGGCTTCCTACTGACAGAGAGGAGAGTGAGATGGAATATTTGAAGAAATTTGCTGAGTGCCTGGCACAGGGTGCCCAGAGAAGCTGTGGCTGCCCCTGGATCCCTGGCAGTGCCCAAGGACAGGGCTTGGAGCCACCTGGGATGGTGGAAGATGTCCCTGATATGGCAGAGGTGGAACAAGATGATCTTTAAGATCTCTGCCAACCCAAATAATTCTGGAATTCGGTGAAATTAGAGTCACCTCCATGACACCTACACCCTGTTGGGTGACACATTTACAAGGACTGGTTCATTCATTTGAAAGATTTGTGCAGAATCTCCACCATCTCCTCACTATTCTCCCTTCCCAGTCTCTGCTGCTGCTGCTGAGAACACTTCATTTCAATATGAAGGTAGGGGAATGGCATAGGATGGATTGCAGTAATAATTTAATCATGAAAAATAAGCTCCACTGGAAAATACTGATGAGTGGTCATATTTAAAAGTCTGGCGATTATGTTTGATTAAAGTAGAGTGCAAAAATATTAATTAATTGGGCTAGTTACATAGACAGCTTTATGTCCTGCAGCAATTCACATAATAACAAATTGATTTTTAGCTAAGCAAGCTGTAGGAAAGGAGGAACTGAAAACACTGCCTGAATGCATTAAAGTAGCCTGAGAGAGAAGTTATAATGTATGTGTGGCATAAAAGGCTGGGGAGAAACACAGAGAACAGTTCCTTCAGTGAGAGAATGAAAGTTAATTAATTTAGTGTCCTTTGCCTGTTTAAATTCCTCCATTTCACATTCATGTCATTTTACTCTTGCTAATATTCCATACTGGGCACACTGTGATATTTAAACCCCTAAAATAAATTTGGAATACAGCGACAAGTTAAAGAAGTTTTCTGTGTAAATGCCTCCAGCTGGAGTAAGGGACAGCTGTATTTCAGCTCTGCACAACCAAAGTCACTTCCAAAAATAACAGCACCTTCCACCACTCTTGACAAGCAGAGCCAGAAATAAAGGTTATATAGATAGAAATTTGGTCCAGGTCTCTAAATCGAGTTTAATGGGTTTGTACCATGATTTCAGTGGGATCCTGAGTGAGTTTCATGGTAGGGCTGCTGTGCAGAGACCTCAAAAGAGGCTGATGCCTGCACACAGGAATCCCATGCCAGGTGAGGTGAAGCTGGGGCAGCAGAGCACACCCACAAATCTGGATTTTGCTGCATTTATGCCCTGATCTGCTTTTGAGCTTGGCCTCAGCCTCTGCCCTCCATCCCTTGAGAGCACCTGAGGGAAAACCCCACTGTTATCCAGAGGGTGGGAGATGGATGGGGACCAGTGAGAAAAGCTGCAGGATTCTGCAGAACTGGAATTTACAGGGAGAAGGAAGATGAGAACAGATAAGCATGGTCAGGGCACAAGGCAGCTGCCTCACTGAGACATTCCCCCAGCCCTGCTTCTGCTCCTCTGCTTTCTATGCTTTCTACCAGGATATAAGTTTTTGGTCTTTTCTTGTTTTTTTGTTTTTTTTTTTTTTTTTTTTTGAGAGAAAACAAAGAGCACTGAGAGGCCAAAGAGAAAAGTGAGGGGTTTCAGAAGAAAGAGAGCACTCATGTGAAAAGTGTCACAGCTACTTAGGAAATTGAAAATATTTTCCATCCTTGCCTGAATGATCATTTCCAGATTTTAATTATTTCCCGATTGTCTCCAAGAAGGATACATGGCCACTGACCTCATTTGGGCCTGAGGAAATAAGACTGTCAACATTTTAGGATAGATCTGATCAGATTAAGAGATATTTCGGATATTGAACATAAGAATTTGACAAGCAAGCTAGAACAGTGGATGTGTTTGGATACGTGCAAAACCCCAGAGTATTTCTGCAAGCTCATGCCTACTTCCCTGGGCTGCTTGCACTGAGTTATGAGAACAAACAGTTTGAACACATTTTCCTCTATATTTGATTCTTTTCTCTGCTTCTACTCCCAGCAACAGCCGGTTTCAAACAATCTGAGCAGAGCTGAGCATTAGCAAAATGAAAAGACAAGAGAAAGAATTTATACTCAACTAGAAGTGGGTCTAAGGCATAACCATGGAAAAAGAGGGAAAACCAAGGTCAGTTAATTGAGGCTGAGCTCAGAGAAGAGGTTCTAGGATGGTAACAGAGATATTAGCTAGAAATATTAGAAGAAAATATTAGAAGAAACTTGCCCCTGCTGAGGCCCTGGCACAGGTGCCCAGAGAATCTGTGGCTGCCCCAGATCCCTGGAAATGTCCAAAGCCAGGTTGGATGGGGCTTGGAGCACCCTGGGATAATGGAAGGTGTCCCTGCCATGGAAGGAGTGGAAGAAAATGATCTTTAAGATTTCTGCTAGCCCAAATAATTCTGGAATTCTGTGAAATTAGAGTCACCTCCATAACAAGAGCTACAAAGAGCAGTGGGTTTGCCCTCTTGGAGCTAAAGGCCCATCTTTTCAATCTGCAAGCACTGAGCAGGGGAGAAATTATGAGAAACCAAGTCAAACTCTTCCAAGATGCACCGAGAGCAAGAGGAAACACACAGGTTGCAGCAAGAGAAAGTTCAGCTGGAAAAGGTGGGGGAAACAGCTCTAAGAGCAAGCACTGGAACAAATCTGCCCAGAGAGACTGCAACCTTCATCCCTAAAGATAACCCAAGCCCAGCTGCACAAAGCTCTGAGCAGGCCCACAGAGCCTCATGGGGTCCTGCTGGGAGCAGGACCAAACTCCCCCCTCACACCCAACCTAGTTACACTCTGTTTCATCTTCTATTGAGACAGTGCTTTTCCTAAAAGAAGAGAGAGTCGGTCTTTTAGCAAGAGAAATGAATTTTGAAAATGCCTTGACTCAAATGCAACACAATTGAGTGCAGCCCCCCAAGGCCTCTGATGTTGCTCAGTGAACAGCAGTGCCCCTGACTGTGAGTACACTGAACAGAGCCTCCTGTGAAATCAGGATTCTCTTTCTAGTGCAATTTGATGCCTTTGGTTCGGCGATACAGACAGGGCGAACAAAAGCAATTTGAGGAGGGATTGGCAGAGCAGCTCAGCTCTCACATGTGCCTAACAATGGCTCAGTGGTTAGTTCAGATCCTCTCTGAACAGCGAGAGCACAAAGTCCAAAACTGCCTGGGCAGGCACTGGCTCCACTTCAACAGCAGCCAGCACAAAGGGAGGACATTTAGGGAGTAAATGAACATTTCTGGGGGCTCAGCATCCGATGAGTTTGATCGGAAAGCAAACGGTAAAGCTTCCATGCTCAAGGCTGGCCCGCAGCAAGCTTTCCCAGGGAGCTCTGATGTTTATATATAAAGTCCTGTGCAGGGAGGAATGTAGTGCTGGGGGTGCATTGCACAACCCCTGCTCCCTGCACCCTCCTCCTCCTCACACCAGCCCTTCGTTCCCCTGAGGAATTTTCCAGTCTAAGGAGCAAAACAAGCCAAGAATGTGTTAAAACAGGTGTTCCAATCAGCTCTGGGTGCAATCTTAGCACAAGTGAGGTTAAAAATATTTGGGAATGATGTCATATGAAGATAATCAGTTGTTACTGTATATTCCCCTCCACCCACCTGGAAGGAAGGTCTGTGTGGAGGTTGTCTCTCGTTTCCCAAAGCCTGAGCTCAGGTTCAAGGGCCAGCACCAGCTCTGAATTTTGCCATATTAGGCCAGACCAGCCAAGGCTGGTGAGGAACCAGCAACAGCGAGCCCAGACTTGGAAGGAAGGAGGAACTCTGTGATAGCCCAGCACTGTCTGTGCCCTCCTGTGCTGGCTGCTCACACCACCAGCAGCAATAACCAAGTAAGCATTAGAGCTGGAAAGCTGTTTCATCAGCAAGGAATAGGGAGACACCCAAACACACCATGCCATGAATTCCAGCCCCTGTGTGCTTCAGTTTCAGCAGCCAGCCATGCCCTTTAGGGAAAACGTGATGCTCCTTCTCCAGTCCCACTTATTATGCTGCAGGAGAGAGGTGCTGCTGGCTGGCCTGGTTAACATGCAAGTGTGCTGCTGCTCACATCACTGTGGCTGCTACAGAAACCCTGGCAGTGCCTCAGGGATGATCTCTGTGCATGCAACTCAGGCAGAATAACAGCTCCTCATATTCCCCCCTCTCTGTCACAGGAGATGAAATCCTTGCAGTCAGTTTTCCTGGGGTGGGTAATTTGCAAGTCACAGTGTACCCCTAAACCAGACTGAGGGGCTGTGTGCATTATTCCTGCTCCATTTGTTGCCCCCATAGCTGAGCTATTGTGTGTTCTGTCGTGGCAAAGTGCTTGGGGAGACTCTCAGCACAAAAGGCACAATAGCAAGGCCAGTTCCAGCTGAAATGAAGGCTGTTAATAGACAGATCATTTCCACCCTGTATCCTGATTTCATGAAAGATCAGACTGCTTCACTTGGAAAATATCACATCACTTTACATTCCACTCTCCCCAGCTATAAATCATTGGTTAAGACCTACCTGATTTAAATTTGGAAAGCATCCATCTGTCAAGCTCCACATCACCAGCACCTTTTGTGCCAAACACCCCCAGGTGCTCTTATCAAATACTCACATTAACAGCTCAATTAATTATGAGTTAGCCAGATCAAACAGGCCAGTCTCAGGCTTGACAGGCATCTGATGTTCAGATATCCTACGTATGCAAACTTCACAAAGTCAAGCAAATTCAAATTCCACAGGGCTCAGATCAATACCACATTAAGATGCTGAGCTTATCTGTTCACTTGAAAAACTCGTGAGAGAGTGTGGAGAATCTGTTTTTCGATTCATCTGTGGAATTTAAATGGAAAAACAACCCACTAGATCTTAACAGTTTGATGTGGTAGTAAAGGACACAAAGCAGGAGGCAGAGAGGTACAAAACTCCGTGAAGCCAACAGAAAGCAGCAAGTGGTGCCTGCAGAATGAGTACAGGGATGAGAGCTGTTCTCAGAGATATGGAGCAGCTGGACAGGCACAGGATCTGCAATGAAGGCTGCCCACCCAGCTCTGCTCCCCTCTGCAAATCTCACCCTAGAGAGAAGGAAAAGCTCCATAGTAAAGTTCTTTACTGAGCACCTTCATCTACTTTTCCTACCTAAAACACCCACCTGGGGGCATTTCTCTCCCTGCTCACCAAAGCTTCAAGAATCAATAAAAATCATCTCCTGAGCCCAGCCCACTCCCCCTCCAGGCTGGTGATGCTGGGAAGGGGTTCAACACAACACTGCTCCAAATTTAACCTCTGTACATGGGAAACAAACATACAGGCTCCTGCAGATATCTACTGCTTATGGCTCTGGGGTCCTTGGAAACCCTCAATGCTCACAGAGTTTGGGATATCCCTTTGTTTGGATAAGAAATCAGATAAAAGCCAAACTATTAATCCTGGCTGCAGAGAAATTGTAGGAAAAACATAGATTGAGATAGAAAGCTCAAAGTCCTCAGCATTGCAGAGCTCCAGGTCTCAGACCTATTCAGAAATTTGAGGATATTTTTCCAGCTCATGCTTTTAATTACTTAAGCTTTGTCAATTCAAATTTGTCAGCTACAGATCCGTAGCTGAGTAAGCCTTTACGCATTTATTTTGTTGTTGTTAATGACATGGGCTTTTATTTATTTAAAACGAAGGAACTGAGTCACAGATGCCACAGTAAGAGCTGTACTTGGCATTTATGGCAAATAACGTTTCCCAGTTTCCCAGAATTTTACAGGCAAAGAACTGATCAATCTTCCCAGCATACATATGAGATAAGGAAGTATTATCTTGATAATGTATTATTGGTCAGATCTCACACACTTAAGGGTACTGAGCAATGTTCCTTCATTTCAGTCACTCTATCGAATTGCACTGAGGAAAACCTCAGGGGAAATCACAAGTGTTTACACATTTCCATAATCTGTTACACTGTTTGTGTTCTGCCTCCCAGCTGCCACAAACTGAAGGTGGGACTTGAGCAGGAACTTAAGAAAGGGGGAAAGACCTGATACCTCAGGTTTTAGCTGTTATATTTTCACATTCTGTGCTGCTTTAGTGTGTGGGTCTGAGCTTCACATCAGGGATGGTGAGCTCTGTGCACAGAGCAGGGAGACAAAACAATTCCTGCTCCAGCTGGGCACCAAGGACAAATGATCCAAATCTCAGCCCAAGAGCACAAACACCGTGGGCTGGAGAGAGAAAAACAAGCAGGGTGGGACTGCCTGGGCTAAAGCTGGAATGGGACAATGAACTGCAAGGTGCAAATGGAGCAGAACTGATCAGAGGGAGAGACCCCGTGCCCGGCCGTGCATTTTGGGACAATTTTGGTTCATCTTGGGTGCAGCCCTGGCTGGGCTCTTGTGCTGCCCAAGGTGGATCCATGGAGGCCTTTTAATAAATCCCTGCTTTATTCTTTAGCTCTGTCCAGCCTCTGTTCTAGGGCAGCTGTCACAAGGCATCAAACCCCCGCTGTGGCTGTGGTTGGTGGGCAGACACAGCAGCAGAGGGGCTGAACTCTGTGGGGACTGTGATTCCCTCCTCAGCCTCACACCTGGCACAGCCCTCAGCAGGTGGCTGGATCCAGCCCAGCCTGCTCCAGTGTTTCCCAAAGAGCACACCTGCACTGACCTCAGGTGAGATCTGTACCTGCAGCTCATCCTGCCACACACCTGTGCTCCTGCTGAGGGAGTTCCAGCTGCAGAGCTCCAGCCTCCTCTGTCTGCCTGGATTTTATGGTAGAGACCAACCTCTAATCTGCCCAGAAAACTGAAGGAGTTGAGGAAGCACAGAATGTTTTGAGTTGATAGGGACCTTAAACAAAATCTGTTTCCACCCCCTGCCATGGCAGGGGCACCTCCCACTGTCCCAGGCTGTTCCCAGCCCTGCCCAGCCTGGCCTTGGGCACTGTCAGGGATCCAGGGGCAGCCACAGCTGCTCTGGGCACCCTGTGCCAGGGCCTGCCCACCCTGCCAGGGAACAATTCCTAATTCCCAATATCCCATTCATCCCTGCCCTATAGAAGAAGCCATATATAGAGAAGCCATTCCCCTTGTCCTGGCACTTCAGGCACTTTGTCAATTGTCTCTCTCCATCTTTCCTGTCAGCCCCTTCAGGCCCTGCAAGGCCACAGTTAGATCACCCCTGGTCTCTTCCCCAGGCTGAACAATCCCAGCCTCTCCTCCCAGCAGAGCTGCTCCATCCTCTGATCCCCCTGGAGCCTCCCCTGGATCTCTGCAGCAGCTCCAGCTCCTCCCTGTGCTGGGCCAGGGCTGGGGCAGCTCTGCAGGTGGGGTCTCACCTGAGCACAGGCACAGGGGCACAATCCCCCCTGCCCTGCTGCCCACGCTGGGCTCAGCCCAGGGCTCAGGGGGGTTCTGGGTGGCAGCAGACACTCCAAAATCTTTATTTTGTGTGCTTTATTGCAGTTACAAACACCTAATTTAATAGAGCTCACTCAATACTTGGATTTGAGTCCCTCACAAACAGAGATGCAGAGAAAGCAGTGATCAACAGCTGAGCACAGCAATGTTGGGACTTCTTCAAGGTCACCCAGGGATTCTATAGCAGACCCTCCATCCATTCCCAAGGCACTGGTGTCCATTGCTTTGATCAACATCATCCCTTCTCCTAATTCCTAGGATTTGATGCCACTGCTTTTCACTATTTAAATGCAATCAAATGCCAGAGCACTTTGCTGGATCTGGGTCTCCTGACTGACCCTTGCCATTGGCAGCTGCGTGCTGAGATAACAGAGAATGAAACACACAAAGGCTGGAAACATCAAATGGGGCTAAGGTATTTTTATGGCCAATTTTTGCCAAAAAAATGTGGAATCCCCACTGGGCCTCTTGAAAATTTCAGCTCAAAGATTGCACAGCAGGGCACAACAGAGGCATCAAACCAGCCTGGACCAGAGAAAGTTTCTGCATTACAGTCAATAGAGAAAGAGAAAAGATTGTCCACGGGGTGATTCAGAGCTCTGGTGGGCCCTTAAATCTCTTTTAAAAAGTACATTTACGACAGCAAAAGATAGTCACAAACATGCTAATTCCACCAGAGACATCAATTTCAACTGCCACGGGAAAGTAAGTCAAGTGAAATGAAAATAAAAGGAAATAATTTTCTGTTAAGTTTAGCTTTTCCTCATTCTTGGTTGTTTGTTTTATGATGCATTGTCTGTTATGATCCTCCACTAAGAACCTCGACTTCATCCACCAGGGCTTTCCTCGAGGCTGAAAGAACCATGGTAATTGTTTTCCTCTTCCATTATCATTTATCTTTTATAAAGAGGTGTTAACTATGACACTTGCCTATGAAGGGCAGTTTTTCTTGCTGAAAGCCGAGCTTCAGAATAATGGGAAAGATTAGCATACCTTTAAGTTGTCTCATTTCTTTACAAAGCCATGACAGATAAATGATACTTCACAGAGCCGATTCCCTCATTTTAAGTGCTGCATTTAATTAAATGAAGGAGCACAACTGTATTTCTTAAAGGAAGCTTCTGAGCTTCCCAACTACAGGTTACTCTCAAGAGTCTCCATCTTCAGTTTGCTGGTCTCTAAGACACAGTTCTGGAAGAGAGAGCTTTTTTTTACAAAAGTCAGGAGTAAAAAAAGAAATTATCTATGCTTCTGTGAAAAATACAAAAGGCCAAAACCCTTTTTGAAATGGAACAAGCAGAATATCTGTTTCTTCCCCACAGAAGATTGTGATGACCAGACGTGAGTCTTTCGACACACGCTCCTTTAGGTCTGTCTTTTAATCAAAACCATCTAAGATGAAATCTTCCTCAAATTACCTTTTTTCTTTTCGATTTGGGGTTGTTTGTTTCTGTCTCAGGAGTGGAAAATTGAGGTTGTACCACTTGAGGAGTAGCAGCTTTGTAACTAGATACATCAGACTAGCAGGAAATAAAGAAATGGGAATGTGATTTACCCATGCACCTTCTCCAAGGCACCTAAGCAGGACATTTCCTTTAGCAAATCTGAAATCCTCATGTCAACTCAACCCAAAAAAACATGCAGAACTATTTGTCACAACAATTCCTAAACATATAGAAAATAATGATAACAAGGAAAAAAGCAATGAATTGGAAATTTTACTTGTGATTCTTATGGAAACAGAAAGAATCATATTTGAGACACTCAAGAGAAGCAGGAGTCACAGTTTACACAAAATCAGGATAGAAAAGATGTATTATGAATTGAAGCTCATTGCTAAGAAATTTCTTTGATGGACATCACGAGGGTGGGAAGCCAAGAGCTCGGATATAAAACTGATTCCAGACACAGAACAGGAGCAAACTAAAAAGGCAAAACCCCTTTTCCCTCCAAACCCTGACCCATGGCAGCACCTCTGAAGGTCATTTGTGTAACATTTGCAGACCACAAAGTGTTCCTGACAGATGTGTGATTTCCAAGTGGGCTCTGTGTCTCTCAGTGCATCTTTGTCCATGAACATTGTGTTACAGTTCTAAGGCACGAGGCATTGTGACTTTTAACAATGGGATTAAAAATCACTGAGATCGTAAAAACTCTGGAGCAGGGGGCATCTCTTTGGCATTTGTGCCAAGGACAATGTAGGGGTCTTGTCCGTGGCCAAAATCCCTCAGAATGACTGCACAAATGGAAGTTAAAGTCCCAGAAAAGTCCAGGTTTCAGCAACATCAAGCACCTGCAGCTCCAATTAGCACAATGGGGCGGTGTGGTACTAATTACTGTCATGCTTGGAATGTTTTGGTTGCCCAATGGGGGAGCAAAAAGGATCCCATGTCAGGGAGGGGAATAGGAAACACATTGGGGCCCCGAGCAGGAATGGGACCCCTCGGAGCTGCCTCCAGCAACTGCACAACAAATGCTCTGCAACCAAAGCAGCCCTGATTTGCAGTCTCTTAACGACAAGAAAAGTTGTTAATCCTGGTTGTAATGAGGGGTTTGGCCCATTCTGGGCTTGAGCATTCAGGGCTCTTGCAAACAGCTCCGTGATCCCTGCCAAGCTGCAGCTCTGCTAATTCCTTCCTTACATCCCTACCTCCCAATTCCATTATTTGTAGTAAGTCAAATGCTGAGCTGGAATAAGCCAGACCAGATCCATTCGTTTATGGAAATACACTAATTTTTACCAGCTGAAGCCTCTGCTCTCTGTAATAGATGGTAACTACATGAAAAATGACTTAAATTAAGAGAACCAGTGCTGGCTTTTTTAAAACGTAAAATATTCATCACTTCTTCTATTCTGCGCTTCCAGAAAATCTGAAGCATTTTCACTGAGCTAAAGCTCACGTCTCACTTCTTTTCTTTTTTATTTTTTTCCCCTGGATATCCTTATTCACAGCCCAGTGGAGCTGGCACATGTGCTGTGCTCACCTCAGAGGTGACTTGGAACCACAGAGGCTGAAAGAAACTCGCTGTGTGATGGAGCTCTCACTTCTACACGGGGTATCAGTTTTCATCCTGCTTCAGCTGAAGCCAGGAGCACAGCAGACCCCAGAGTTTCTGTGGCTCTGAGTTGTTAGGCAAACCACAGGGCCAGGTAAATAATGCCATTAATAGGAATTAGAAAGAGCAGGCAAGAATGAAGTGAATAGGAAGAAAGGCCTGGATGGGCAGGAGAGGAAGTGGGAATCATATATTTGACTGCAGAGATTTTATGGTAATTCTTCATTGATTTCTTTTTCCTTTTTTAAGCACTCAAAATTATCTATTTCAGTATGGGGCTCTTTTGGAGAGCTTCTTTGTTTTAGATCTTTCTGGAAATTTCCTTGAAATTTCTGTATAATGTAGAATTAGTTAAAAAAAAAAATTAGAATGTAGAATTAATAAACAAAATATTCTTTGAGCAGTGCTAAGATGCTTCTCATAGCAGAGAATTGTGTACCAGGACAAGGGCCACCCTTTATGGCTTTCAGTTTTATGCTATTTCAGAGCTTTATATGTCTAAATTTCAGTGTAGAGAGGGGCTCAATATCCACCCAAAACCTGTAACATCACATATTAAACACAGCTAAGGGAAAGGGAAAAATGTTCCAGAGCTCTGATTATGCAGCTGAACACAAAAGGATCAGGAATTATTGGAATATGAATCCCAATATTACCAGTTAGATTGTGCCTGGGTCAGTGTGACCCTCGCTGCTGAGCCAAAAGGCGGCTTCTGTGGTGCTTTACCCCAGAGATACCTTGGCTGCTGGAGATTGCAGCGGGGCACTGAGCAAGTCCAGGCTTGTCAGGGACTCCGTTTACCTCAGGAGAGAGAGCTTCTGGCAATGGTGAAGAGAAAAAGGAGAGGATTCTGCTGGAGGGTTATATCCAGATGTTTATTCCATGGTTACAGAGGTCTGAACCGGGGCAACTGCTCCAACAGAATCCCGGCCGCATGGTCTGATTAACCTTTTAAGCTCGGGGACAGGGGAAGGGGAGGGGACAGGTGAGCCACCAACCAGGTGAAAGGGGCAGGGTCTCAAGGGACTAGGGACACCTATACGGGCCAATGTCCCCCAGGCCTGAGGAGCATCCTTTGAAATCGACCAACCACTCGACGCCTTGCTGGTATGTTAGCCTGATTGACAGGGCACACTCAGCAAGGGGCGAGGGGGAAGGGAGAAGGGAATATTGGCACACCTGAGAAAGGGACCCGGCAGCTAAAAACACACCACAACAAGGAATTTTCTGGTAGGGCTGAGATCTAGGGAGAAATTCACCTTTTCTCCTGGCAGACACAGCTAGGCTGCTCTGCCCAGGGCTGCTGGAGCAGCTCGAGCACAGGAGTGACTCCAACGTCTGCTCTGTCACCGAGTGCTGCTGGCCGAGCACTTCTGCCTCTGCAGCTCCAACTGGAGCTCGCGTGAAGAAACGAAGGTGAGTGTGAGGATTCTGCTCAGCTCTGAACAATGTGAGCTGTCTAAAGGCCTCCTGGCACATTCCACACCAAGTTAAAGCAGCAATAAATAAGAAAAGTACAGCCAAAGCTATAAGGTACAGACAGTAATACAAAAACAAACAATCCCACTCTACCACTTGGCAACACTGCTGTCCCTACCACACTCAGTGTATTCCTGCTTTAAAGAGACTATCTCCACAACTCAAAACACCTTTTTAAACTATTATTATGAATGCCATTATTGTTTTAGAGCACCAAAGCATTTCAGGGAACAAATAAAGCCTTTGCTAAGGTTTCGATTAGTGATCCATGATCACTAATCGTCAGTCTCACAGAATTGAAACACTTCAATATTCACCCAACCCTTATGCCATCCCTTTTCAAAGCTGCCTTTTAGTGCCTGTCTCCCATTCCCAGGAAACTGAAAAGCTACAGAGAAAAATAAAGCAGAGAAATAATGAACATCACACAGTCCAAACAGAAAGAGAGGAAGTGATCCCCATTCTGGAGTAGCCCAACCCTGTATTTCTTGTATCCACGATGATTCTTTCTAAAAGTCTATCAGATTCCAGGAGCCCCTGACATGGCAAAGTTGAAGAAGCATAATTTAACTTCTGGATGAGGGAACAGGAGAATTCCTTAGCTCCAGAGGAAAAATGTGAACCCTCACCCATGAAGAGGAGTTCCCCTTAATGTACAGTCTGCAGGGAGAGTTCCCCACACGTTTTTGGATCCTGGCAAGAGGCTGAGGGTCATGTTCTTGCCCTGCCATGGCCTTTGCATGGCCAATGTGGGAAATGAGTAATGGAAACCATTTTTGGCTTCTCTCAAAACCAGCTAAAAATAACAAATAGCTTCATCAACTGACTAGAGGGAGAACCCCCCTCCCAGAGGATATGAAAACATGAAAACTATGGGGACAAATCAAGTGGATTCCCCCAATGACATCCCTGCTCCTCCCTGGAAACTCTTCCATTTTCAGAAACAAGAGTCACAGGGTAAACACAACACTTGCTACAGTGGCACCTCTCCTCATTGAAAATTGACATTCCTGGAGTCCCTGAAGAAAATGAGGGAAAAAAATAAACACATGTGAGACGTCAGCACTCGGGGGTAAAGGCAACATAACCAGAATAGGATCTTTATAAAGAAAAATATATAGGGAAAAGGACTTTCCCTCTGACCTACAGCATCCCATCAAGAGAGATGCCTGGAAAAGCTCCCCAGTCTTCCTATAATGAAGTTACAATATAAAGGATAAAATAAAATAGTAGGTTTTAGAAAAAAAATCTTGGAGAAAAGATGCTAAAATAACCCCATGGTGCCTAGAGGAAGCCCCAGGTTTTGACCCATTCTCTGCAGAGAGGTGCACAATTGAGTATACACAGAAAAATCATTATATCATTGCATCCAGCTGCCATCCTGGGGATGATGCCCAGATCCTAAAGGCTTGAAAGAGCTGCTCCAAGCCACATCCATACCTGAGGGCAAGAAGGAGGAAAGAACTAATCTCTGCCCTCCCAAACCAGGGAGAACCTCACAGTGATTTGCTTGTGGCAGTGTTGGTACAACTCCTCTGGAGTGTCAAGAAGCACATTCTGGGCAGGACAGATCACCCAGGTGTGTCACACAGTGGGACAGGCTCCTGACACCCTGCACCACACTGCTCCTCCCTCTGCCCATCTGTCTGGGCTTGAAAAGCCAGGTGTGTGCTAAGGAAGGCAAGAGCTTCTCTTGAAATGGAAAATGTAAACCCCCTCCCTCTGAATTATTAGAATTATGAAATTGAGGGGCTCTCAGGCAAAGATACGGGAATATGAATAACAGTTCTTTAATAGGAAATATAAAAATTAAAAAAGGAAGTAATACAAAATAAATGGCCAGAGTCAGACCATGCCCTGACCCCCTGTGTATCAGGGTATCAGGGTGGTGGCACAGTCCCATTCCATGGTGGGTAAGCCCTCCTGCAGTGCCTGGAGTGGGATACAGTATGGGTAAATGAAGATGGTATAGAATGTAATCTTATTCCCTAAGGAGTTGCAGCTGAATCAATTGCTAAAGATTAGGAGCAGGCCTAATGTTACACCTGTAGCCAATAAGAACAGTGTTATAAAACAGTGGATTGGTGGGATCTGGAGTTAGATGACTACTGCAAGGGCTAGGAACAGTCTGTGCTTAGAGTAGCTACCTACAAGAAACATTGAGGCGGTATGAAACTCTGGCAACATGGAATTCTTGCACTAAAATGCTAAGAAACTCTTGATATATAAGACAACAGTGCCAGCTGTGGCTCTGCTGCAGCAGGGATCCTGCACAAGGGGGGAGTTTTCCTCTGCAGCTCCAGGGCTGCTGCAGATGGGCCTGGGCTCCCTCTGGCCATGCAGGGCAGCAGAAAGCTGCTCCTCTGGCAATGCAGGGGGCAAAGGCTGCTGTGCTGTGCCAGGCTCAGATTGGATCCAGGTAGGAATGCTTGGCTCCTGCCCTGGGCGCAGCATCTCCCCATGGGATGCTGGAATGGGATCAGCCCTGCAGGGACACTCAGTGGCCATGGACAGCAGAGATCTCCTGGAGGGAGGGTTGGCTGTGGGAGAGAGAAAGAAACAACTGCTCATGGACAGCAGAGAACTGCCCCAGCTCTGACAGATGGGGATAGAACACACAGCCCCATTTCCAACTTGAGACAGTCAGGAATGTTGAGTTTCCCTTGTCTTGTGCTTCACTGCTGCCCCTGGCCCCCATAGGCCAAGGGTCAGTGCCTGTGTGTAAAGTCTGAGGCTGCAGGCAAGGCTTGCACAGAGGCTGTGCATAAACTCCTCTGGTTAGTGTATTATTTTATTTATTTTTTTCA
Organism: Zonotrichia albicollis; assembly: GCF_047830755.1. Classification (NCBI taxonomy): domain Eukaryota; kingdom Metazoa; phylum Chordata; class Aves; order Passeriformes; family Passerellidae; genus Zonotrichia; species Zonotrichia albicollis. Next base: position 4,253,432 of record NC_133839.1, on the reverse strand, counting down.
TAATCTGACTGTATTCTGCTTTATTTCTACCCTTCTTATGGGTAATATGAGCTATATTTTTGCTGTTTTTCTAGGGAATACACTAACGTGCAGCAGAGGTGTGAAAAATATTGTAGGAATGGCCATAACAAAGTTTCTCCCAAAACAGTAGAGTCTGCATAGACCAGCAAAAAGTTCACCTTTTTGCTAAGCACGTGAAGCTGCAAAATGTGCAAAGGCTCTGCTCTTAAGCATTCCCTCAAGAGCAAAAAGCCCTTCGTGGGGAGGTTAAAATAATGATACATACAGGCTTATTCAGAGTTTAAATTTCACCTCTATCTCTCTGCCTAAGCTCTATCAAAATCCAGGCACTACTGAAATCCTCAGGAGACCCAAAGGAAGATCTGAAGACCTGAATTTGAAGCCAGCCAAGAGGCAAAGGGACTCGGGAGAAATCTCAGCAGCCTGAATTGTGCTCTTTAGTGCCTATTCACCTCTCATGTGTTCCTCAGCCAGAACTCACATCCAAGAGTGTAATATCCTCCTCCAAGCTTCCCCCTCTCTCTGTCCAGTCCTGCAGCCCTTATGTGAACTTTAAGTAATTCTCATCAAAGTCAGCTGGTTTGCTGAGTGAACTTCAAACCTCCTTTGGCTCTGGTTTTGCAGGTTTTAAGTCCTGGTAATAAAAAGAGGTTGGGGAATCTGCAGATAATTAACAAACCACAGGCCAACTGCATATCCTGCTCCCTGCCTCATCAGCCCTTTTCTGAAGGAAAGGTAACTCTGTCCAGTCTTCCCAAGTCCACTATAGAGACCTCAAAACCTGCTACCTTCCAGCTAAAGATCTGCCTGGAGATCCCCTTCCTTAAAGCGTGAGAATAAATTGTACTGTTCCTGTCCTAGCAGGGCAGTTAATGAGATGTTCTGAAGATTGACAGCCTCTGACAGCCCTCATTGCCTCCCTTTGATGCTCTCCTGACAATAGTTTCCAAGGCAGTAAATTAGGGCTGGACATTAAGCCTTCAGTGAGAAATGAAGGCTCTATTTTCTGCTTACCAACTCTAAATGCAGAAAGAGGCAGTTTTAAGCAATACACTTATCAGGCTTAGCTTGAGCAATGATTCAGACTTCCAAGAAAGATACGGCTTAAGTGGTTTTATTGCTCTAAATGGGACTAAAATTCACTTTTTATCAGAGAAGTGACGTCTCTAAGCATCCTCAACATATACCTCATCAAGAATATTACCTGTAGTCAAGCTGTTCTATTCCTAAATTCAGAACAGAGTTTAAGTGAACCTGGTGTGTGCTAAACCCAAAGGGCAAAAGCCTTGGAAACACATGACTGTAGTGTTTTCCTGGCTCCAGAGACGTAGCCGTGCTTTCTCTCCCTGGAATGCTTTTGGGGTTTGAAACTACTGAACTTTAGTGGTCTGACAACGTGTGTTAATGGGAGATTCATCAGAGATTAACCCAAGAGGAGGTGAGAAAGCCCCTCTCCCAAAAAAGCCAGCCAGCTTTGGAGCAAATCTGAATTTCATGCCTCCTTTATTGATGTTCCTGAACTGCATCACTTCTCCTGCCCAGCCTCCAGCTCAGGGGATTGATGGCAATCTGAATCCCTGTCTGGATCCAATATCTGGGGTTTAAGATCAGCTCATATAAATACAGGCATTGCTGAGAGATGTCTTACCAGGGGATGAGCACAGGAAATGCCAGCTCTAATGCAGCTTTCTCTCCTCCCTACTAATTGTTTTAGCTAATGAGGGAGAGGAAGCACTCATGATGTTTGAGCCTAGAGGGTTGAATCCCTGCAGAGTTGACTCAGCTACTCATCTTTGTAAAGCAGATAAGCTTGGTTGTCTGTGTAGTAGGAAATTTACCAAAAGGGGGAAAAAAAAATAGCTTTCTGTGGTGGAAAAAGCCTGAATATGAACAATAAATATAAGAATATCCCTCCCCCAACAGAATAAAGGGAAATCATTTGTTAGAAATTATTGCATGTAGTTGGAATTAGAGTATTATATGGTTTTGACCAAGCTGAAAAGAATTAAAATAGTCCCAAGGCAGGAGAACCCCCAGCACAAGGAGGGGAAGCTTCACTGCAGGGTGAGTGATGCTCTGTGGCACTGCTGCTGGCTCAGGAACAGCTCCCACTCCAGCTTTTCAATTTCCTACACTGGAGCTGCTGCAGGGGATTATCTTGCATCTTTCATACACACTCCTTTTATTTACTTTGCTAAAATACTTATCTGCACATGGCAGGCTCCTGTTTGCTGGGGCCTGATGGTGTCCTCATGGTGATGTCCACAGAGCCCTAGGTGTGATGTGTCTCAGGTTACAAAATTTGCCTGGGGTGTCTGTTCTATCCCCATCTATCAGAGCTGGGGCAGCTCTCTGCTGTCCATGGGGCAGTTGTTTCTTTCTCTCTCCCACACCAACCCTCCCTCCAGGAGATCTCTGCTGTCCATGGCCACTGAGTGTCCCTGCAGGGCTGATCCCATTCCAGCATCCCATGGGGAGATGCTGCGCCCAGGGCAGGAGCCAAGCATTCCTACCTGGATCCAACCTGAGCCTGGCACAGCACAGCAGCCTTTGCCCCCTGCATTGCCAGAGGAGCAGCTTTCTGCTGCCCTGCATGGCCAGAGGGAGCCCAGGCCCATCTGCAGCAGCCCTGGAGCTGCAGAGGAAAACTCCCCCCTTGTGCAGGATCCCTGCTGCAGCAGAGCCACAGCTGGCACTGCAGGAGGGCTGAGCCCCCATGGATGGGGCTGGGACACTCCCTGACACACAGGGGTGTAGGTTGTATTCAGTGGTTTGTTTTCTTTTTTTGTTGTATTGCTTTTTTATTTTTCCTGATAAAGATCTGTTATTCCTATTCCCATATCTTTGCCTGAGAGCCCCTTAATTTCAAAATTATAATAATTCAGAGGGAGGGGGTTTACATTTTCCATTTCAGGTGAGTCTCCTGCCTTCCTTAGCAGACACCTGTCTTTTCAAACCAGGACACTGGCCAGACTCAGCATTCCCAAGGCTTTGCAGGGAACAGGAGGTTTGAGAGCCATGAGTTCAGGGCCACTGTGCTGGAATTGAGAAAGAAAATATGATTTAAAAAGCTTTATGTTGCCTGGTTTTGATTCCCACCATGAGTAGCAAGCACTGAAAGAGCAGCAGTCTCACCCAGGTGGGGTTTATCTCTGTACACACTTTGCATCCATGATTAGCCTGATGTTTTCCAGGAATTCAAGGAGATTAAACCCGGCTCTAAGAAATTCACAGTTGAACAACATAAAGGGATATGTCAGACACAAGAGAAAGAAAAGGTGGCAGTGTTTGCTTCACAGTAATCACCACGGTAAGTCTGCATGAAAGTGTATCTGTTACAAGGAGGGGGAAGGTGTTGGAGCAGAGATACACACGGTATCCTTAATCTGGTTTGCTGGAATACTGGGAGCAGCGAAGCAGGAGCTGCCAAAATTAATCCTGCACATGCACAAAGCCTCTCAGATCCACTCTGTGCACCTGGCACTGGAGCCTGGACCACTGAGGCACGGATTTATCAGCCCTTGAGCTGCCTGGACTAAAGGCACTCTGTGTGTTTGATTCCAGACCTGAGTCCCTTTCACCACAGCTGGAAAAGAGGACTTGCAGTAACTGTGCTGAATACATTTTGCAGTTTAGTTAACCTTCCATTCACTTATTTTAATGTCTATATTTCTCTATCCCAAACTCAGGCTGCTTTTTACTAACCATCCTGACACACAGGGAGCTTCCACCAGCAAATACCTGCCCAGCACATGGGTTGGACACCTAAAAGAGAAAGAAAGGGTTTTCCCCTCTGGTGCTGGATGTGATGGAGGCCTCTGCCCAATGGCAGGTTCAGTAGCAGCTCTTCTTGTACCCTGAAATTATCCTTGTCACCAAGAGAAGGGCTGCTGAGAAGAGCTGTGCTGGCACTTTTTGACAATTGATGCCACAATAAAACATTTGGCCTGGTTGCTGGGGAAGGCTCTGCACTGCATGCAGGTACCATGGAATTCTTTAGGTGCTCATGCTCTTTGGATCCTTCCTGGCATCTTTTATGGAGACTCTACACACAAGCACACATCTTCCCAAGAGTGTCAGAGCTCAGTGCATCCCTCTGGGTGTCCAGAGTTGCTGAGGACCCCATCAGGGGGCTCGGAGACCCTGGCACACAGCCCAGAGCACCTGGGGATTTGATTTTGACCCTTGGAGTGAGTTACCAGCTTTGTATGAGGACATGAAAGTCACACAGGTTTGAATAGTGTAATAACAAAATGATCACAGGGTGAAAATGTAGATTTTAGGATTTTTGGTATTGCGACAAGATGGAGGAACTTGGACGTGTCCAGCCTTTCTTCTTCTTGTTGTTCTCCATTTCCTGCAGTGATGGTGGCACTTTGGGATTGGTTTAGAGTAGAAGTGCACTGTCTAACACAAGTGATAGGTATTAGGAATTAAGTGTAAATATGTTATACACAGTTTGTAGTATAAAAGGACAACACAGAGTGCCTGTGGCTGCCCTGCTGAGCAGATCTCGGCTGGGCAGAAAGAAAATTTTATAGATAAGAATTAATAAACAACCTCAAGAACGAAAAGGGAAGAGTTCAGACTCATTCTTCAGTTGTGCGAGCCGAAACAGAGACATCCTGCACATCTCGGGGCAGCAAATATCAACAGCCAACCTGAGACCAGAGGTTTAAGACAGTGCCATCACTTATATTATTTCTTCAGCCTCTTACATAGCAGACAGCTTTAAAGGAGCCACGTGTGATATAAGTGACCCTCTGCAGACATCCTCACCTGTGTTTCTGACTCTTCTCAAACAGTTCCAACTTCACTGGATCTCCAGTGTGGACCCTGTCACCATTCCCAGTGGGAGAGCACTCACTGCTGTGTGTTTATTCAGGCAAATCAGGAGGAATAGCCCCCAAACCAGGTTATAGAGCTGTACATACTGTTTATGTTTGTTTTACTGCAGAGAGCAGTTTCCTGATTACCCTTTTGCCTCACAAAACCTTTTCCTGTGTGCTGGGGTTGGCTTAGAAAAGCTGCTCTGCAATAGGTGTGCATTGGAAGGTACTCTATCACTCATAAAGGGAATCACTGCCATGCCAGGGTCATGCCAGGCATGAAGGGGTTAAATACACCCTGCTTACCCCATCCCCACACAGCTCCCTCAAGCACAGACAGAAAATGAGTAAATTTTCCTCACTCAATTTTTCCTGTCCTCGCTGTCCTGAGGAAGAGGAAGGCACAATCCTGATTTATTTTATTTTTTTTTCCCTCGAAACATCCAAATTATAAACACACTCTTTAGGAGACAGAACATTCCCTGCAAGAACAACTGATAAATCTACAGCCTTGTTAACCCCACAGATGCCATCAGGACAGGAGCTGACCACCTCTGAGCAAAGGAAGGGCAGAGTGAAGGGACAAGCCACTGCCAGGGTAGCTAAATCCTCTCCAAGAATTCCATCTCTGCCATAGCTTGGTAGAAGCCAGACATGAAAGACTTTATAACCTGGTTTAAATTTAGGGAAAATCTGAGCAAGGAGCTGACTAAAATTTTGGTCCAAACAAGTTTTGATGCCTCAGTTTTAGAAGAAGGGATATTTGCAGTCTGTTTATGGATTTTATAAGTCAAGCTGGGGCATGAATCATTTCAACTGTGTTTTGTAATGCAGTGATACTTAAAGCTGAAAGGAAGAGTTTGCATTTCAAATACTGCACTTCTATGAAAACCCCCCATATTTTCTCTTCTAAGTCTCCTTACTTTCCATTTTCAAAATCCAATAAATGAATAGACACTAAATGGGGCTGATAGTGGGAAGCTATTGATTCTAAGCAACATCTGCCTGTGAAAGAGAGCTAAAATGGGCTAGAAAAGAAGAGAAAATTGCTGTCTGAGGCTTCAGACAGGCAGATTTCCAGAGAAATGTAAGCCAGCCAGGTAATGCTGGGCCAGCAAGAATAGAACATGTGTATTTTTCTGTCTACCTGACCTGCCCTTAACACAAGGTGAACAACATTTAGCTGTGCCTCACACTCCAGCTGCAGGATCAGCTTTTTCAGCCCAGCCCTGCTCACACGTGCAGGGACCAGCAGGATGAATCCATGGGACAATCACAGTCAGGGCTCTCACAGTGCCAGGTTTGCACTCTGAGCCAGCCTGTCAGGGGGTGCAAATCAGCAAAGCTTCCCCAAAACTGGGGCTGGGGTTTTACCCCAGCAGCAGTTTGAGGCCTTTGGTCCAACACAGGCAACAGAACCCATTCTGGCCACAGACCCTTTAAAGGGCTTGATTTGGCTCTCACTGGCTCATAGTGAAGCAGAACTGCCTCAAAGCTCATTGCACAGATTTTCAGCTCATATTCAAAAGCCACGGAATCTATGCTTAATTGTCCCAAAGTGAAGAAAAGCTGTGACAGATCCACTGGTGTTTGACATGCACACAAATGGATGGCTACCACTTGAGATGCTGCAGAATTGTTTGATTTTTTTATTTTTTTAAAGAAGCCTAAAGTACAATACAGCTCCTTTTAACTACACAGGCTGTGCCCATGGAGCAGCACAAGCATGTGAAGACAAGCATTTGAGTTCCTGCCTCAAAAAAAAGTCAGTGTATCCCTCTGTCATTGTGGGTTTGAAGGCTGGGGAAGAACATCTGCACTGCCTCAATGCCTACTCTTCAAAAACTTCTCTGACAAAACCATCAGGTAGCCAAGAAAACTTTCAAGCTCCTTAAATTGCTTTCAGTCCTGGGTTTGATACTTGTTGTTACTGAGGTCTCAGTGCAGAGAGCTGTTCCCACTTTGTTTCTCAGTGCACAGAGTTGTTCCAGTTGTTTTTAATCAAACTGCTTAATTACAAAACACTGGGGAACTCACTGCTTGCTTTTCAAGTTTGCTCATTAATCTGTGTTAGATTCTACCCAAATGACTGTGGCACCAAGCCAGCCTCTGCCTCACAAACCCAACATTTAAGGAAGTAAATAACTGAAAATGGCTAAAAGGCATAATTATTTTTGTAATGCAACATCTAATTAATCCGTGAAGCTCACTGAAACAAGTGCTAATTGACGAGAATACCTTAACAAGCTTTTCAAAAAGAATGATTAGGCATGGTTAGGCGTAGCAGAAATCAAGCTGCAAAGTCACTTTCCCATTTCTATATTTAAGCTGAGTGCAGGCAGGGCTGGGGAAGGCTCCTGTCTCCTTGCATGAGCAGCCTGATGCAGCACTTGGCCCTTTGCATCCGTCTGAGGCGTGACACGTTCACCATTATCACAGACAAGGTCCATCTCATCTGCTATCATTCATCTGCCCCTGCTCGTGGCAGCTCCAATATTGCTGTGTAACATCCCAGGAATGTGATAATGAAGAACTGACTCATGATGAAGCCATCATCTCCCAAAAACCTCCTATGCAGCTAAATGAATCAAGGCTTGCTCTGAGCAGTATCTTGATGTGACTAAGCTCCCACAGATAACTCAGCCATTCAGCCATTAGGAAGCAAAGTGGAACAGCCCAGAATGAGATTTCTGGCAGAGCACCTTCAAGGTAATTTACCCATGGCAGGCGTGACAAGCATGCCCTCAAGAGATGTGATCCTCCAGGAGAAACATCACAGGAGTTATTGAAAATACAGCTGAAATCCTGATCTGCCAAAGCCCCAGGAGCTCTGCCATTTCACAGGGATCCAAAATCCTGTTCTCTGCTGTGCAGCTTGGGAAGATCCAATGGATCTTTTTTAGGAAGTTTATGTGCAGAAAAAGATTACCTCAAGCACAAGCACCAGGCTTGGATGGGGTTTCTTTGTCCTGTGTTGGGGCTGTGCCCTTTCAGGGTGTCACAGCTCTGGGTGCCACTGCAGGGACAGGGATCAGGGATGTCACCAGGCTGTGCTCACCTGCTGCTCCCATGGCTGTACAAAACCAGGGCCAGCTCACACTTTCCTGGGAGAAGTCTTTGAAAAACCCTGATCATTTGAAAGCAAAATAACTGCTACTGCCTGCAAGTATTCCTTTGTATTTTTTTTACCTCAGGAGATTTTCCTCTTATCTTCAATTTCAACCAAGCAGTCTTTTTTTTTTTTTTTTTTTTTTTTTTTTGTAGTAACAACTGACATACAAGATCAAACCAGCCTCTGATACATGGTTCTGATTTCAGCCACAACCCACTGATTACTCCACTTTGCTGCTCCAAGCCAACTATTATGACACAGGAAGAAATGTTGAAGTGAGTTCAAAAAATCTTAGAATACACACCCAAAGTATTAGCTGTTTTCCAAATGAGTAAACATAATAAGACAAATTTTGTTTATGCAGTGCTGGAAATAAGGAGCCCATGGAATCTATGCTTAATTGTCCCAAAGTGAAGAAAAGCTGTGACAGATCCACTGGTGTTTGACATGCACACAAACGGATGGGTATCACTTGAGATGCTGCAGAATTGTTTGGGTTTTTGTTTGTTTTTTTAAGCAGCCTAAAGCACAATACAGCATCTGAATGCCTCATTGTTTTATTGAATTTTTAAGGTGTTCTTTTGTCCGCATTTCTAAGAACTGCTTTCCTCACAATTGCCCTCCCTCAACTGATTCTGTCTGATGGCGAGGATTAAAATAAATGTTTTTTACAGATACAGCTGCTCCCTTCCAATCTCTCTTATCACAGATTATTGGCCATGAGGGCCCTCTCCTTGTCCTGCTCAGCATGGGCCCTTGGCCAAGGCTGGCTCAGGTTTAGCCAAGGCTCCACATCCTCCAAGGATGGCGCTTCCACAGCCTGTCTAGACAGCCCATCCTAGGCCTGGCCTTCCTTTCTAGGGAAAATTCTCCTCCTAATATTCAACTCTGAGTTTCCAAGCAGCTCTTTTACAGCCCCGGCACTCTTGTTTTACTATCTGGCACTGCAGCATCTCCCCCAGCTGGCTAACAGCCCTTCAAGGAGCTGTGGGTGCTCGTGGGGATCTGCTCCATCCCCTCCCTGCTCAGCTCTGATGCCTTAGGATTCAGCTTTTATAATTTTCACATCCTGTACTGATTTAGTGTATAACTCTAAAACTCCATAGCCTATCAGCTACTGTTCTTCCATTTTATTCAGACAAAACAATTTGTCACTAGCCCTGAAGCACAAGGGCACCTCACTGTCTCTGTCTCAGGCCCTGAAAAACAAACAACAGTGAATTGGGGGTTGGGGGGATAACTTGGAGTAATTATTTCATTACTGAAGTTGTAATTGGAGGATTAACTCCTGATATGTAAATGAACCAGATTTATAATTGTGTGAATATTATAATCAAATTTATAATTGTGACCATTGTCCAGCTTGGGTGCAGCCTCTGGGAGGCTTTGACTGCCCCAGGTGTAGCTACTGAAGGCCTTTAATAAATACCCACTTTTATTCTCTTTATCTTGTCTAGCCTCTGTTCTAGGCAGCCATCCTGAGGCATCAAGCCCAGTCCTTTTGTCTCTGATAACCTCAATGGCTTTGTCCTGGATCCTCTCCCTTACACCTGGAGAAGAGCAGCTCCCTCATTTCAAGGGCAGGAAAAACTTGAAAAGGAAGGAAAAAACTTGAAGAGGAAGGAAACAGCACTTTCACTTGAAGAGGAAGGAAGCAGCATTTTCACTTTCACAGCCCCCCCCTCCCCAAAACTGGGTCTCACTAACAAATTTCCCACTTTTTAATTTGGGCAAAGGCAGGATGCCAGCAGCCAGTCCTCAAGCTGGCTGTACCTGACAGTTTGCTAATTGTGCATTATCATTTTACAATTGGAATTATGTTGCCATCGGATCACCATGTACCCAGTCCATTCAGGAATAAAACAATGCAATAGAGCTGAAGTGGAATAAATGAGTCTTTATCCCAGTTTGCTCATATGGGCCTTTTACAGCTGTTACAGTAACATCCATCTGTCTGTCGTATTTCTGATGCCATTTCTCTGCTGTGATTTTTGCAGCCACAGTCTCCTTTCATCCAAATGAAGGATTTGTGTGGGAACAGCTGGACTGCTGCTCACAGCTCCCAGTCCATCACTCCCTTATTACTGTGGAGCAAGGAGAAGGGAGCATAACTTTGTGTGCTGCTTCACAGGACTTCAAAGAGAAACCGGGCCTTCCTCCAAAACGAGTTTATTGTGGTTTTACCAAACCAAAAAGCTGAAAAAAACTCGCAAATAAAGCCAGCCCCAAACCATGAGATTGATTTATTTTGATGCTTCATTCAGCAGCTTTAAAATAGGAAAAAGATGCTGGAATTCTTCAAGGGTCTGGATGCAAATACCTCACAAATGATACTGAAATCACCCTCTGCCAGCATTTAGGGATGTTTTTTTAGTTAAAGGGTTGAGTGAGAAATGTCAAAAAGGTCTGACAACGCTGGGGAAGCCAAACCTTGATCTCTGTGCATCAGTTCAGATCCACATGTGACCCTTCTCCTCACTGCTCCACCAGCTGGAGCCCTGTGCCAGAGACACCCCAGGAGCACCAAACAGCAGGAGAAATAATTGCCCAGGCTCCAAACACCTTTGTGTTCTCAGAGGTGATGTCATTGAGGAGGATGCTGTGCACAAAAGCTGGAGGGGGAACTCACCTTGACCCACCTACAGCAACCAAAGAGTCTCTGTCCAAAATAATGACATAATTCCACAAAATTTGAGTGCCACTGACTGATTCCGTGGGGTGATCTCAGGTAGAACTCCCCTGGATTCCTTGCCATCCTCTTCACCCTGCCATAAACCCAAAACCTACACCAAAGAATGATTATTTTCTACTAAATAGTTATATTAATATATATTCTATATATATTTTTATACACTAAACTACTTTTAAGGAATATTATTAAAGAACTAGAACAGGTATAGCTCAGCTTCATGCTTAGGGGAAACCATTAAAAACCAGTTCAGCACTGGTTTGAGCGGTCCCACACACAGCAATTAATGCTGCTTTCACCAGTCAACACACAGGATGTTTCCCTGGAAAGTTCTCAGCATTTAAAAGTTGGCTTGCAGTTATCAGCTGAGTCTTGTGGCCCAAGGAGGGAACAGAGAGGAATCAAGTATTTTCTATTATTATTTTAAAAGGAATCCTCAATTTTGGGGCCGTCTCCAACACTTCCTCTGAGTTCCTTATTTCCCTTTGAGTGGAGCTAAAATTATGTACTGCTCTTGGACCAGGATTCATGAGATGTTAGGGAAACAAATTCCTGCACAAAGCCAGGCCAGAGGTCTGATATGGGATCCTGAAAGACTGAGAAAGTCAACAACTATTCCAAGAAAAAAAACCACAAGGTGTCCAAGCTTTTACCCACAAAAAGAGCAAATATCCCTTTACCTCCTACTTCCACAATTTATGGTCCAGCCCAAGGATCCAGGCACACCTTGCAGCCCCAGCAGCAGGGGCAGTGCTAATACACAGCTTTTCCAAGAGCACTGGGCACAACTAATGCCGCATTAATTACTGTGTGAGAGCCCTTGTTAAATCAATAAAGATTAGAGCACAAATCTGAAAACTGCAGTAACCAAAAACCTGCTCAATGTGCACTAAGTGATGCATTTACACAGCATGGCTCAGCCTCTCTTACCCTCCCCTGACCTCTCCTACACTCTCCCCATACATATCGTTCTGTAAAACACAAATTAAAATTCCGTTAACATTCCTGGAGACTTCAATCACAGGGCTCCAAACCCCTACATCTCTCAGCAAATGCACTCATCTCCCAGTTCTGAGATGAGCATAATTTTTATTTTTATTATTTTAAATGTTCTTGCCAGTTTCCATTGCAAATTGTGCAGTGTCTGGTGAGCAAAATGAAAGGGTAGAATGTTCTCATGCTTTGGGGAGGATATTCAGTGTGGGAGAAAAAGTTTCTTAGAAGAAGTTGAACTATTTCTAAAAAGAAAAATACAGTACATGCTTGGAATGGAATGAAGAGAACAGAAAAAATGACATTAAGACAGGGGTGCAGGGAATATTTTGATGGCGGCCACAAGAGCTGAAGATGTTTCTATGTTACACTGGTAACGGAGAAACATCTGGATGGGGAAGGAATCAGAGAAAGGAGCCTTTATTACAAACCCTGGCATGAAATGAGAGTGTTTACTTGCTGAAGAGAATACAGCGAGTTTTTATGCCCTGTTCATACAGAAAATCGTGATTGCCACCCTCACATTATGGCTGCCCCAGGCTGATACACTCAGGCTCCAAACTAAACTGAGCTGACAGAAATAAATTGCACTTTTCATGTGTGGCTTTGCACTGGGCTTCCTTCAGCTGTTGCCTCAGCACTTTGTGCTTCAGGATCAGGGAACATCAGTCAGCAGGAGGGATTGAGAGGGTAGGGGCTAAAAAAATTCCTGTTTTCATAGAATTATGGGATGGTTTGGGTGAGAAGGACCTTAAAGCTCATCCCATCTCACCCCTGCCATGGCAGGGACACCTCCCACTGTCCCAGACTGCTCCCAGCCCTGCCCAGCCTGGCCTTGGGCACTGCCAGGGATCCAGGGGCAGCCCCAGCTGCTCTGGGCACCCTGTGCCAGGGCCTGCCCACCCTCACAGGGAACAATTCCTAATTCCCAGTATCCCATCTAAATGTCCTCTCTGGCAGTTTGAAGCCATTCTCCCTTGTGCCATCACTCCAGGCCATTGTAAATTGTCTCTCTCCATCTTGTAGCTCCCTCCAGGCCCTGCAAGGCCACGCTGAGGTCACCCCAAAGCTTCTCCTCTCCAGGTGAACAATCCCAGTTGTCCCAGCCTTTCCTCCTATCCCTCTGATCATCTTGGTCTTTTGACTGCTTAGTGTACATATCCTAAATTAGGCACCATTTCTGGATTTTACTGATGAGCTTTTACCCTTCTTCTTGATACTCCCTGACTGCTGAGTCTGGGATTGTAGGAGTTTGTATCAGGATCTGCTCTGTGGGGCTGATTCTCCCTAATGTTTATAGGGAGTGTAAGTGACACATCTTCACCCTGGGAGCTGCAGCACAGTCATTTACATTAAAGTGAGTTTAATTATCTACAGTCAAATTTAGAAACACTTCTGCTTTGATGGATGCAACTACTACATGCAGTGCAGCAGAAACTCATGGCTGGAGCATGGTTAGGCATTCAGAGAACAAAACAGCAGGGTCCAGGTTTAATTATAATTGTACAGTCATCTCTAGGACTTCCTTTTCAGCCCCTCATTATTTATAACCAATGTATATAACCTATAGCAACAGCAATAGCCTCAAAAATATTTAAAAGTAGAAGATTTGGGCTCTGTAGAAGGTTCAGATTGGCATCTCCCAGCAGAAAGTGAATGAAACAAGTCATGTTTTAGAGCAGAAGCAGGGGTTGGGGATGTGGGGTTTTTCCTATTCAAACACTGTGATCAGCTTTGGGAGCTAAGCACAGGCTTAGAGCAATTTCACATAAATACAGGAAGAACTGATGACAACACTTGGGAATAATCACAATGAGTCAAATCTGCAGAAGTCTTCCCAATGCTGCAGGATCACTTGGAAAAACAATCTCTCATTTTCCAAGGACAGTAAGTGATGATAAATGAGGACTCATTTATTAAGAGGGAACTTTGCATCCAATTTTCTTCTCTGAAATCACAGCAGAGGATGGGGCTCTCTGGATGCTGAGCACCTTTCCTAATGAAATAATCCAAAGTTGTTCATGGAACCAAGATGAGAGTAAATCTTACTGATAGCTTTGTTTAACACCTTGAAGGGCTCTGCAGTTCCAGAAAAGACAGCAAGAAGGAGGATATTTATTGTGAACACAACTCATCTTCTCATTTGACCTCACTTTCCCGAGGTTCAAACAGAAGAATAAGCACATCTCAAGGGAAACCCTTAAACTCAAAAAATGTGTAATTAAAACTGGAACATATGTGAGTGCTGAAGGCTGTCCATTGCCTCTGCCAGGATGGCCATGAGCTTTAGCCAACCAAAGGATTTATTTTCTCCCCCTACAATGCAGTTAAAGTACAAACCAACCCAAAATCAAGCAGGCAGCCGAGAAGATATCTCCCTCCTGCCTTGGGCTGCCACCGAATTCATGCACAGCCTTCATCCCTCTCCCTCCTATTTTTCCTCACTTACAGGACATAATCACACTCGGTTCCCCACACAGGACTGGTGTGAATTGAAATTCCTCCAGGCTGGTGCAGAGATGATGGGGAATGCAAAGCATCTCCCAGCCCTGTGCACAGGAGGAGAATTACAGTCGGGTGGTGGCACAGGGGAAATTATGAAAGCAATTCAGAAGCATTGTAATAAAGTACAATGCACTGTAGTGCTGCTCAAATTCAAACCAGGAATGAATTCTTTCATATGTTAAGTGCTCCCTGAAGCACAGCCCTGCCTGGAGCGCGAGGCCCGGGCTGGGGGCACGGTGGTACAAGCTGGAGCTGGGGCTGGGTGCCTGACACAGGGCTTGCAGCTCAAATTCAAACTGACATGCCCACAGCTCCTTAGCTGTCTGAGCCACAAAAGCCAAATTAAACATTGCTTCAGCTGCAGCTTAGCCTTTGTACCTTGCAAGGCATTATATTAAAGAGCAGTGTCGTTTATGAGCTGGCCGTGGGGAAGGGCAGGTGTCTAACACTGAGAAATCATTGTAGCTAGGGGTGATAAATCCACTCTATAAACTGCAAGCAACAGAAATGAGCTCCACATTCCATCCCACCCCTTCCCTTTCTTTTGCCTTTGCTGGGATAGATGCTGAGCTCCAAACCTGAGCAGCCTCCTTGGGTGGCAGTGGCACAGCTGTAACCTGAGGTCACACCAGCATGATCCTGGCAGCTTGCTCCAATACCTGCTGAATTCAATGGAAACCTTTCAATGGGCTTCAGCAAGCTTTGGTTTACTCCCTAGGTGACACTGCATGGCTTTTTTTTCCCCTCCTTTTAAGCTTCACAGTATCAGGCTGTTAAAAGTGTTATTTAATCTCTAGCCAGCTTGAGTTGTCTTCTCAGCAGGAAGCTCCATCTCACCAACAGACCTTGGAGCCTTCCCCTGTGAAGCAGCAGAGAGGAACATGTGTCACTTGGGGGCTGCTTTAGTCATCCCTTCCTTGGGGGTGCTTCAAATAGATCCTGATATCCAAACAACACAAGTTCAGCAGGGCACAGGAGGCACCTCCTCGCCTCCCACAGCCCCACAGATAAAGGGGATCAATAAAACACTCCTGGCTGTTGTCTCAGCACTGGGGCTTGTCCACACTCCTCCCTGGGCATTTATGGGGTGGGAGGGCCACCTCAGAGACACCACAGAGCCTCTGAGCTCTTTACCTTCACAAAATGCAGCAGTGATACAGCTGATAACAACAAGAGTTGCCCTCAGCCTCTAGAGTAGCTCAGCCAGTCAAGGTGTTCTGTTCATCCACCCTCAAGCATTCCCAAATTAAACCTTGCTTCCAAAGGCGACGTGTGGCACATGTGTTCCTCATGAATATCCAAGTGCACTTCTGCTGCAGAAAGGTTATGAACATAGAGAGCTTGCAGAAGCAGAATACAAATTCTCTTTGTGAACAACCTAAAAATTATACGGAAACTGGGGTGAAGAAGCACACCTAACCAATGTTTTTTGGGCTTTTTTTTCTTTTTTTTTTCTATCTGGCAAGCTACAGGAGTGATCTGCTTCCAAAGCTGGAAGCAGGTCAGCAGCAAAGCCAGCCATGCTTCAGAGGAGTGAATTTCAGACCATTTCCTGAGGAGACACCTCCCCAGCAGCTTCATGTCCTCTTTCCATGGTGCTAAACTGGGGAAGATGACCTTGGCTGCCTGTTCCACCCTGAGTGCTCCTGTCCAGCTGTGGCACTGCTGTCCCAGCACCTGCTCAGCCCCTGAACACACCCTAGCGCTGTTTCTTGAACACAGGGCAGGGCTCCATTACTCACAGACTTCTAGGTCCTTCTTTCCCAGGGAGAAGTAGTGATCAGTATGGGAAAAACCTATCCAGGTTACTCAAAGTAAACTACATTTACATCTAGAAACAGATCAAGATTTGCCTGCTGCTCCAAGGATGTTCAGCTTGGTATTGGTCACTCAGATCTTCCGAGGATCATGAAGTCAACAGAACCACAAAATTGGGAGTGGATTTACTTTGGTGCTTGCCCCTGGCACTGTTATTTGTGGTGCCAGGCTGTCACAAGCCAAGTGCAGAATCCTCTCCCACCTGTCTCACCCCCCTGCATGACAGCTCTTTCTCAGAAAGGTGTTTGGGCTCAGTTTAAAATATGCTTTGCTGTGCACAGCCTTCCTGCAGGATGCTTGCAGAATAGTCACACTGCCTGAACATGGTCTGTAAAACACAAACTGTGTGTCAAACCACACACTTACAGGGGACTGCTGCCCACTGCTTTGAGTCTCAGGGTGTGTAATTACAGAGTAGCATTTTTAGGTGTCACACCAGGCATACATTATGCCCATCTGCATGAGTGGTCTCATTTCCTTACATTTACAACCTGCAAAAACCATGAATAAACTTGGACTTTATGATTTTTATTCTTTTTTTAATTTTTTTTTTTTTTACTTTCCAGTAAATTTCAG
Organism: Zonotrichia albicollis; assembly: GCF_047830755.1. Taxonomy (NCBI): domain Eukaryota; kingdom Metazoa; phylum Chordata; class Aves; order Passeriformes; family Passerellidae; genus Zonotrichia; species Zonotrichia albicollis. Next base: position 4,236,889 of record NC_133839.1, on the reverse strand, counting down.
GTTTGTAACTTGGCAGAGGGAGCCATTGTATTTAACCACCTGTGCAGACATTAACTAAACACTTGAGCTTTATGACCAAGAAAAAACAAAGTGCTAACACTGCTCACTGAGGTGTTTGGGCACCTTCCAGCTCTTAGCAGGACAAGGTTGGGAATGTGCAGCACCTCTGTGCTCTCCCTCTCTGTGCAAGGGGTGGGAGTGCTGCCTCGTGTAGGAGGATTTATGGTGTTAGAGCCATTCCCAGGCAAAATCTGGTGCAAGGAAAGGTGCAGGCAGGGCTTTGGGGAGGTCACAGCCTCTCTGTGTGCTGGGTTTGACAAAGGTTGCTCATGAGCTGGAAGCCACAGAGGCTTCCTAGCTCCCTCCAGAAGGAGTTTCCACTCGTGTTATTGATAATATGTTATTGAAAAGCATCCCCAGGCCTGGACAAGCAACAGTCTTGATTTTGTGAGGGGCTTCAAATGTGTCAGGTCATGAGTGGCCTCATACCTGAGTTGACAACAAAGCAAAGCCCACTGACCACATTTCCTAGGGGGAAGAGTTGAAACCCACAGGGAATAAATGACTTTACTGATGGCAGCCCAGAGTCTGAATTGCTGTACATCAATTCAAGGATTCACTCCTTAACTCCAGCACTCTCCTTAGCCACTGCTGGAGCAACAAAGGCAATGAGAGCTGTTGCAGAAAAATATCACATTCTTCCAAGCTAGAGATATAACAGAGGGAAGCTTTAGACCTGCAGCAAAGGTAAAGTAAAGAAAACTAGAAGCCACAAAAGAAGAAGACAAGTTATTTCTCTAAACTTATTTTTTTTCTAAAAGTCAAATGCAATATTGTGAGGTTGAGATCTAATAGAGACCCCAAACCTTTGTAGATAGGGTGGGTGACTTTCTTGGAGTTGAACATCTGTTGGAAACCCATTTATTTTTGAGTATTTCAGCCAAGTCTCCATCTTCTGCAGCACTTGTGCTGTATAGAACCCTTTGCAACTGCTCCTTTAAAAACAAAACTGGAATTATTTCTCAGTGCAGGATCTGTCAGGTTTTAATTAATTCTCTGTATTTTGCTGGGCTCTGGTCTGCCCCATTTCTCCTGTAGAGCACAGGGCAGGATGTGCTGTGCCCACCTCTGGAGGGCACATGAGCAGCACAATCTTTCCACCCAAGCTGATTTAACAGGGACAGCTCTGAGGCTTCAACCAGAGCCCTTTCAACCTCCCCATCCCAGAGTCCTGGGCCTGTTGTCCATAAAATCTGTGTCATTCCAAGGCTCTTCCCTCGCACAGCAGAGCCCAGAAGCCCCTGTGAAATGGTCAGTTCAGAGTCAGTACAAATAAACTGACATTGCTCCAAAGTGAGATCATTGGCAATTTATTCCTGCCCGAGCCCTACCAGAATGAAAACAGTGTTTCATGTTGGGGCTTTTTTCCTCCTCTCTCCCTCTCTCATTTCTCATCTCTCTGCTATTTCCATGTGCTTCCCACCACACTGTGATTAATCTTTTCTAAGGCCTAAGGGACTGGAGGAAAGAGGTAAGTCAGACTCTATCAAAGACCCTACACAGAGGCAGCCAGGATCTGCCCCAGCCTTTGTGGGGCTTGCAGCATTCCAAGAAACATTTTCCATCCTCAGAAGTTATAGAGAGTCAGAACTTTTACAGCTCATTAGTAAATCATTAATGAGATATTCCCTTTACCTCTCAACAAGCTCCTTGCTGCCCTCCCCCAAACCAACCCTAAAAAATCCTCCTGTGAAAAGGAGCATTTTGTTTTCAAGGAGGCCCTGTAAATGCCCAGCTCCTCCTTTTCTTCCACTTCCCAGCACAACATTTTCCAAGAGCAGAATTCAAAGCCACCAAAGCTCCTCCAGGGAGGTGCAGAGCTGGAGCCAACCTGCCTGGCACAGGCAAAGGGATTGCCTTACCATGCCCCAATTCTGGCTTTCTAGGAAAAAAACCAAATAAACAAACACCAAATAATTAAGAGCTGAGACCATGGTGGAAGTCTGGGAAACACCTGACTCCAGCATAGATCTTAAATCCACACAGGGAATTTGCCAGCCTGGCCATCAATGAGGAACAGGAGCAGCTTTTGTGGTGTTTGTCAGTGAAAGCTCCTCCAATGCAGCCGTAGAAAAGCAAATTCCTCTCCACTTCTCATATACTGGGTGGTTATCAAGTACCATCAGCAAAAGCAGTTTCTGTCAGTATAAATTATGCCTATTCCATGAGGATCATGGAAGTACTGGTGTTTTAGAGGAACAGGTGTAAAACAGGTCTGGAGCTCCTGAGCTGAGAAATAATTGCACTGTTTGCAAAGAAGCAGTTGCAAAAGGGTTCTGCACAGCACAAGTGCTGCAGGAGATGGAGGCTTACCTGAAATACTCAAAAATAAATGGGTTTCCAACAGATATTCAGCTCCAAGAAAATCACTCACCCCATCTGCAAAGATTTGGGGTCTCTATTAGATCCAAACCTCACAATATTGCACTTGACTTTTAGAAAAAAAAGAAATAAGTTTAGAGAAGTAACTTATCTTCTTGTCTTGTGGCTTCTAGTTTTCTTTACTTTTTATTAAATAAAAGCATGTCCCATGTGTACCCCATGGCATGTTAAGACTTATTCCTGTGCTTGCCATGGAGTATCTGCAACCATTTACAGTGTTTTGGTGTGGTCATTCTTGCAAAATTATCAATAATCTCACACTACTTGACTGTATCCCTGAAGTCTGAGCTGCTGACACCTTCTGATTGAAACCAGAATTCCCTGATAAAGAAAAAAGGCTGTCCCTGGTTTGAGAGAGGAAAGTCAGAAAGTATTAGGTTGCTGAAAGATTAGAAGGAAAAGCAAAGAACTCTAAGTATGTTCTATTTTTCAATATCACAGGGAATATGGTACTTGGCTGTAAAGTTTTAACATATCACTGATAATAACGGGACACGTAAGAGCTAAACCCAAGTCAGAAAGCATCAGGGTCTAGAAGATGATTAGAAATTCAGAGCTCAACTCAGTTTTGTGTTTTAAATGTAAATCCAAACCAACTCTATTCCACATAGGTTTGCCTGAACAATTTTAACAGAGATATTGTCAACACCAGAATATTTCACTCAGGACAGGGTCTCCCATGCCATGACCCCTTCTCCAGCTCTTCCCCTGTGCGTGTGAGTTGGGAAAAATGAGCCCAGATCTCACCCAGGACAGAGTTAATTTTTGTGTGGGGCAGGAAGCGCAGCTTTGGCTGCTCCGGGTAGACAGACCAATATTGTCACAGCAGTGCAGTGACCATACGCCACATGAATGCCCACTAAATCCCATTTTACATCTGAGGGAGGAAAGAAGTCAGCGTGAAGACGAAATGTTGCCCTACAGTGTCTCAGGAAGGAGGGTCTGGTGCTGAACTGGTCTCAGGGTTTTGGTTGTTAATTGCTGCCCCAAGATGTGCAGGGTGTCTCTGCTTCAGCCTGTGTGACTGAAGAACGAGTCTGGACTCTTCACTTTTCGGTCTTGAGGTTGTGTATTAATTCTTATCTATAAAATTTTCTCTCTGCGCAGCCAAGATCTGCTCAGCAGGGCAGCCACAGGCACTCTGTGTTGTCCTTTTATACTACAAACTGCATATAACATATTTACACTTAATTCCCAATACCTATCACCTGTGTTAGACAGTGCACTTCTACTCTAAACCAATCCCAAAGTGCCAACATCACTGCAGAAAATGGAGAACAACAAGGAGAAGAAGAAAGGCTGGACACACCCAAGTTCTTCCATCTTCTCCCCATAACCCCCATACCAAAAATCCTAAAATCATTCCAATCCTAAAACATTTTCACCCTGTGATTATTTTGTTATTACACTATTCAAACCTGTGTGACTTTCACGTCCTCATACAAAGCTGGTAACTCACTCCAAGGGTCAAAATCAAATCCCCAGGTGTTCTGGGCTGTGTGCCAGGGTCTCCGAGCCCCCCAGCGGGGTCCTCAGCAACTTTGGACATCCAAAGGGATGTACTGAGTTCCAACAAACTGGGAACACAGCTTAGTGCCCTCACACCACTTTTCTCCAGCCGCTCCTTCTGCAGTCTAACCCGAAATTCCAGTCCCAGGGCAGGGATTTTGCCCTTTTCTCTAACATCAGATTATCATCTTCACAGGAACTAAGAGCTAGAGTCCAACCCCAGCAAGGCAAGGTCTTGGGAATCCTGGTAAAGTGTCCAGCACCCATTCTACTCAACATTTAATTAGAGACTGAATCCTACAGAGTCCCACCTTAACAAATTAACACAGCAGCTGCAAGTCAGCAGAGGCAGAAAATAAGGTTTATGATGCTTCACTTTGAGGACATTAAGACAGCAGCTGGCAGCCTTTTCTTTTTAAGATACTACTGAGATGCCCCAGTTATTCAATGGAAAACACACAGAAAAGCAAAATATTTCTTTACTTGCCAAAGTGCAAAGAGGGAAACCAGACGAGATGTAAATCAGCAATTTTACCCTGACAGTGTTATCAAATCTTTCTTAATGGAACCACTTGCAAGATAAAAGTGACCTATTGTCAGGACAAGTGTTCTGGTAGGTTTCAAATCAAGCTAATTCCAAAACCAAAGCACAACTGGTGTAGTCCTTGTTTATGTGTGGCAAGAATTAAATCCAGAACCACTCTGTTGGAAACTTCATGCTTACTCTTGCCATCAATGCTTTTTGGGGTTTTCCTTGCTTTAATCTTTCTGGGTTTTAATAGGGAGTGGGTTCTCTGGTAAAGGTGGATTTAAACACTGCTGTGCCACAAGAGCAAACAGGAGGATGGACTCAGCTCCCGCAGCCCATATGGAGACCAAAGTGAGCTTTTATTTTTTGTCTAAGTAGCAAGGTCCAATGTTGGGGAAGATGAAACAGGAAAGCCTTATAAATATGATTGCCCAGCAAAGGATTTTGAGAATATAGAAACTATAAGCGAGATTGAAATGAAAGCAAGCTTTGAGATCCCTCAGTTACTGAACAACTGGAAAACAATGGTGTGGCCGGCTGAAGGTCATCCCCTTTTGATGGAACAACACCCTCTGCTTGCAGACAGGCCCAAGGGTCAGAGCGGACCCTACAGCTTGGCAGAAGGGGCCCAAAGAGGAGTTTTTAGGATTCAAAATGTAACACAGTATGGTAATGTAGTGATTCTTATAGACTGTATGTAAATGCTGTAGGATTTGTATATTGTACCAGATTGGTTAGTGAGAATCAGAATATTCAACACAGAAGAAGATTTATTGTATTGTAACAGGAACCTCGCTCTCTTACCCTCTCATCCTCTCTGCCCCTCTCTTCTCTCAGGCCTACTCTCAGCTGTGGCAGCTCCCAGCAGGGCCCTGCACAATAAACCCCAAGTTCCAAGACCAGAAGAAGATTTATTGTATTATAACAGGAACCTTGTGCTCTGATCCTCTCTTTTACTCTCTCATCCTCTTTAACACTCTTGTCTTCTCTCTCCTTCTTTGGGGCCTGCTCTGAGCTGTGTTTGGCAGCTCCCAGCAGGGCCCTGCACCCAGGCCCTTTGCAATGAACCACAAGTTTCATGACCTGGCTCCAGAGATCTCTCATCTCCATCCACACTGACTGTCCTACCCCCTGACACTCCTACAGTCCAAGCCCATGATCCCTGGTCATGGTGCCCAAGTTTCCAGCACACAAACCCACAGGCCCCTGTGTTCCTCCATCAGTCCTTTTGGGCACGGTGTTGTCGCCTCATCCATTCTCTGTGTCCCTTGTCCTTACAGAGACAGCACCTCCATGAAGGGATGTGGTTTGGTGGTGGATTGGCAGGGCCAGTTTGGGTTGGATTGGTGATCTTGGAGGCCTTTTCCAACCTAAATCATTCTGTGACAGAGAGGAGGGGACAGCAAGGGGGACAAGCTGCAGGGCGGATGGAGCTCTGAGCATCCTGGTACATGGAGAATGTCCATGGGAGAGGAGTTGGAATGAGAAGGTTTTTAAGGTCTCTTCCAACCCAACCCATCCAGTGATAGCAGAAACAAAGAGGTACATGAGGAATAAATAGTTTTGAATTAGGCCATGTTTATGCAAACCAAATGAAGCAAGAACAGATACAACTATTTAACAGCCAAGCAAAACCTGCCCATTAAGAGATATTTGCATTTTAAAAGGGCCCAAAGGGACCTATTTTTCTATTTTATTTCTTCAAACATCTTTTTTTGAGTGAAAGGGTAATTTAGCTCAAATTTTCCTTAGGTTTTTCTTTACTGAACACAGTCTGGTTTTTATTGGGAAGAGAATCATCTTTTCAGGAAAGTTATTAAAAAAAGCAAGCCATATACGCTCTATTAAAATTTTAAATAATATATGAATTCATTTGCAAAATGTGAAGCACCAATAACCTCGGCATATTTTTGCCAGATGCACTTTAAGAACAATTCTTTTTCTCTACAAAAAGCATTTTCTATGAACAACTTAAATCAGCTCTATTAGCAGTTTTAGCAACATGAATGTGGCTAGGAAGACAATTCCAGGCAGAAAAGAGCAGACATTTGTTGGGGAAAATTAAGGGAATGTAAATCATTTTCCAATAAATATTCCATACAGAATATTCTGTTCTGTGATATACAATACTGTCTTTTTCCAGAGATATTGCATTCCCTCCCTGTGGATGCTGAAAGGGATTGCAGTATTAAGTTTCAATTGATTGTTAACAAAACCCCAAGCCTGTTCCTACTTTTGATTCAATCCACTTAGAATGGCAGGCTGAGCTCTCCTAATCTCATTTTAATTTTCCATGGGGGACTAAGTGTCCAAAATCCTTGTGAGGGGGGTTGGAAATTTCAGCTGTAGGATGCAACAACCTGATTCAAAGTCAACAGAGAAAGGCACTTGTTTGGATTAGGTCTCTGATGGCCTTGGAGAATGCCCTGAATTACCATTTTCTCTTAAAGCAGGGTATCATTCTGCCCATATCAGGCCTCCAAATACAGTTAATTCTTAGCCTTTGGAAGGAAAAGGATGGAATAGCCCCATGTCAGGTTCCCTAGTCTGGTTTTCCTCAGTTTGCCATTACGGATGCCAGTTTGGATTCCCCATAGCCACATCACCTTTCCAGATTTTGAATATCTAATAAAGGGCCTGAACCCTGCCCCATGCTTCCTGTGCATGCAAGGACTGCAGGGAAAACAGAACAAGCATTCCCCAAAATTTTATTCTTGGCCTGCCCTGCTCTACCTGTAACATATTCTTCTTTACCTGTATCATCCCATTCTTCTTCCCCTTTTTTATCCCCTGCCCACCCCATAACCTGGAAAGATTGCAGGGAGTTTCGTGCCTGAGCAGATTCTCTCTCCTTTCTCTGGATTTCACCTTCAAGAAAAATAAACAAAACACAAACAACCACAAAAGCAAGGCAAATAAGAAAACAAGTCATCCCAAGCACTTTGGCTTCTCAAGTCTCTCCACTCACCCTGTGAATCTCATCCTGGCTGTTTCACACAATCTCTGTGGTCCCACCCATCTCAAAAGTGCCAGGCTGGTGTTGAAGGAGGGGCAGACATTTGGGGAAAGCTTTGTTTCAATAGCCCACATCCATGATTAATTATAAAGCTCTTACTCTGCCATTTCACTGTCCTGCCCTACCTCCTCTCCCTCCCTCCTATTCCCTACATTTTCAACATTGGTGCCATAAATCCAGGAAATTCCTGCTGTGTGTTCAGATGAACAGGTTTCACAGTAATGGTTCAGACCATCATATCAAACTAACGATAAATATATTTTACTGGTCAGTGCTTGACCTTGTACCCAACAAGACACACAACAACCACAGAAGTCAGTTAACAACTCCAGAACCAACAATTCCAGAAACCCAGTCCCCAACCCCACACCCAAAATCCTGCTCAGTCCCTCTCCTCAGCAGCTTTATTCTTCAAACTTAATGAGACAGATGCAAACAGCAGGCACTTATTCTCTAATTAACCAATTTGGCTGCCACTTTATGATCATTAACCCAATGTTGCTGGGTCAAGATTGCACACTAAGTATTCCTTCCTTCTCTCTCTTGCATTCCTCATCTGTGCCAGGCTTGGAAATCAGTCTCTTCCCTCCATTCCCCAGTCTGAGTACAAACCATCTTTGCTCACTCACTGCAGCATCTCTTACAAGATGCATTCCTGAGATCTAAAAATAAGCTTGTTAGATTATTTGACAGTCAAAAATTAAATAAAATTGGAAGTAGTAATTATTTTCTTGATTATTTAATGTGGGCCAGACTTTTATCAAAATATTTTGACATGAGAAGATTTGTGAAAATAAATAGGCAATCAGCAAGTCATTGCTAACAGAAAAGGCTTTTTTTTTTCCCTGGGAAAGAAGTATATATTACCTGTCAGAGCCATGGGAGACTCTCATGCTTTAAAAGATGATGTGTTAACAGCACTTTATCTAGAAGACAGCCTAACAGACAGCTCAGCATCACCAGGTGACAGATCCATGCAGTGCCACACTGAACATGGCAGGAACACTGCACTGCTCAGATATCAGTGAATTTTAAGAGTTTAGGAGCTCCTGAGGGGCAAAGCCTGGAAAATGGGTCTGAGCTCTGACTGATGAGAACCCAATCATCAGGGAAAAAAAATAAAAATAAAATCACCATCAACCATCCTCCTCCTTTCTTATCCTAAAAACTCTCCACAGAGGAGCCACAGAAGTGTGCCAGGTGTGAAGGAGGGAGCTTCGCCAGCCTTGTGCCACCCACCAGGTCAGTCCTTTGCCTAAACTGTGGAGTTCCATCTCCTGCCCCTCTCCAAGATGGGACATCTCCTGCTCAAGCCAGATCTCTGTCCTAGCTGGTGTGCCCACCTCTGCTTGCCACTTGTGCTCCCAGTGAGTGAGTGACAGTGTTAGTGAGGCATTTTTTGTTCCCTATCCAGGCAAGCCTGACTGTGGAGATGATCTTCAGGAGAGCCCTGGGATCTGCAGCAGCTCTGCTGTTCAGTGTTAACCAGAACAAACAGCGCCAGGTTTTTATAGCACAAACAGCTGCTAGAATTATTCATTTCTCCTTTCTCAAAAAGAAGAGTAATAACATATGAAATGGATTTTATCTGCTTTAGGGATAGAATTAATATCATTTTCCTACGCTTGTCTCTTTTTTGGAACTGCTTTACATAACATTTCCTAGAAACACTCTCCATATGCACACCCAGCTCTCCACACCAGTAAGACATTTCAGCTGGGCTGACTGGGATGCAGGGGGAGGAGGGACCCATCCCCACACATTTGTTAGCACCAACACACACCAGGATGGGCCAGGTGAATCCCTCCAAAGCAGCAGGACAGCTCCCATCAGATTTCCTTGCACAGAGATCACCTTCAGCACACAAAACACACACACACACCCACCTCAGTTTGGAAAGGCCTCATTGAGCATCTGGTGTGGTGTGTCAGATTCCATTTGAGATACTGGGCTCCAGAGAGCAGTGGGAGAAAACAACACACTCCAGAGTCCGTGTGTAACATGAGGAGTTAATCCCACACAGGCATTCATCTTTTCAAAGCACATATTCCTGACAGTTTTGGAAAGCACGCTTACAATTTCCATAATGTTTGAAAACACACAGACACTTTCTCTCAGTGTCACAACGTCTTGAACTTCTGAGACCCTTTTCGTGACACCATAAACTTCTCCTTGGAAGCACAGTATGATGTCAGAGGATGTAACAGTACAAGAGGTGAAGAGGAAAGCTGTGGGAGCATTCAAATAACTTTTTCTGGCCTAAAAAAGAAATAAAATAAAAAACTGGAGTTTGATCCAAGAACATTTTGTTCATTTGCTATACAGGGGTGCCTTTTGTATGAGCACAGACTGTTTTGTGGTCTCTGGTCCTCTGTAGTCACCATGAAACAGAAAATATACAATGAAGCTAGTGATGTGTTATCATCTGAGATTTCTATGAATGCTATTTCTGTCTTATGTTCACAGAGAACTGCTGGTCAAATGTTCATCCACTACAACTTGATAAAAACAGGGGTTTAAAGAATTATCACAGATATTTATAGCTTATTTTCTTTTCTCTCTTTTATCTCATCTGCACTGTTGGCACAATAACGCTCATTAGTGTTCAGGTTTAAGTGAATCATCCAAAATAGCTTTTTAATTTTTTTTTTTAAAGCTGCTTGTTTCTCACACATTCATCAGGGTTAAAAATATCCATATTTTTAATAAATACATACCCTTTGATATCATCCAGGTGAGCCAAACAAGTTTTACACAAGCACAACTAAGCTGCTGTATCTGTCACCTTCAGGTTTGACTTGTGCCATGGTTCCAACAGAGATTTAATGAACAAGTCAAATTTGATGCAAACTTTCAGAAGTTTCACAGCTCTAATCAGCAAAATAGAAGTGTGCTAGATAATTACTGGAGTGTTATGCTGATATTTCTCTCTGTAATCCCCCAGATGAAAGAACCAGATTTCACAAGAACAAGTCTTTATTTTTAATACCACATGCAAAAATAGACATTATAGCTGCTGATGTTGATGAACACTGGACTGTTCACACCTCCAGCCCTGCTCACCCCTGTGAAATGCTTCTCTCACATGACCACAGTGGCTGTCACCAGGATCAGGCTCAGGGCTAACAATATTCACATCTTCCTCTGCCCTCCTTCAGATCTCCACTTTCCCCCTTCCATTTATCTATTCCACACCCATCAGCCTCCATCCTCTGTTTCATCCCAGCCTTTTCTGCTGGAAATCATCAGTTTAGAGGTCAACAGCTCACAAATTGCACCTCAGAAAGGACTGCTACACACTCAGAGAGGGCACTGAGAGAGAAAATCATACCCATCATTGGGAGTAGCCTCCATTAAATTAAATTGGAAGAAGAAATTGTGTAGGGCTGGGATTGGCTTCAGACCTGCTCTGGTGAGGGTGAAGCTGTGAATGTTTGTACATCTGCAGGATGGAGCCTGTCACCAGTTGTCAGGGCCTTCCGCTTGTTTCTATTACTGCAAGCCCCAAAGTTACAAATACAATTTTAAATTTGGGGCAAAACCACTTTTCTCTGTCCATGTGACAAATAGAAGAGATGCCTGAAGACTGCTGAAAAATATCCTCCAAATGGCTGCCACTTCAGTAGATTTATTGGCCTCCAGACACAAGGTACCACTGGAACAGTATTGAACAACCTTAAAAAGAGCTGATGTTATTTTTTTTGCTTAGTTTAACCTTGAAATTTTTCACAGACTCACCAAAAACAAAGCCCCAGAGGCAACGAAAACATTTTGGACACTTTAGCATGAGGTTCTCAAAAAAGACTGAGCACAACAGCTCCACCAACCATTGTGTCACTACATTGATATTCACACCTACACAACCACACAAACACTGCTGATTAAAAAATTAAGTATAACTGAAACAAAAACAAACATCTCAGGGGGAATGTGTGGACTCCAGCATTAAAAAAATGCCTCCATATGCCCAAGGAAGAAAAGGAGAGAACAGATGGCTTTCTTGCTTTGTCTTCGAGCTGCTTTCATACTTCTACAACTTCATGCTTTGGGTTAATATTTTAATCCAAACTCAGTGATTAACAATGGAGACAGACGGGGGATTGTGTTTCACTCTATAATTAGGCAGACACAATGAGGTGACTTCTCAGCAAGGTACAGAGGGATATAAAGTGCCTGTAGCTCCATTAGTGATATTCCCAATGCACAAGGGAATAACTTTTATTCCACTACAGGCAATAGAGATGAGATTTTAAAAACCCTCAGACAGACAGAACCCAGGGTTTGCAGGGTTATTAGTGAAACAAAATACACAAGGGCTCCTTTCTAGGCAAGGCTTAACTCTTCCCTAACTTCAAGCAGGAGCTGGGCCCGTGGAACAGAACATGTCAGGAGAGGCAGTGACTGACTCCTAGGGAATCCCACATGGAAAACCAGTGAAGCAGCTCTGGAAAGGGCACCAGGATCTGCAAACAAGGCACTGACCTGCTGAGAATCCTGGGCTGTGCAATGCTGGTCTGGCCACCAGCACCATGAGAACATTTTGCTATGGCTTTGCTCATGACTGAGGTGCTAACACACGAGTGGGTCAAGAAAGACCAATTTGTAGCAAAACACTTCAGACTAAGTACATAAACAGGAGGGAAAAAAAAAAAACCAAAAAAACAAAACAACCAACATTTGCCATAGTCATGAAGCTATTTGTGGTTTCAGACCTGAAGGTAAAGCTCAAACACTTGTATGACCTGGTTCAAGACACTTGGAACACTCAAAGGCTGCACAAGAGTGACCACCCTCATCACCTGAGCTCAGTTTAAAAACTGATGTGTAACCAGGACATAGAAAAACCACCTGTGAAAGGGTTACAAGACTCTGGTCCCATCAGAGTGCCCACAGTGATGATGGGGCAGTGTCTTGGGAAGCCAGGCATGCATCTCATCTGCTTCCCAGGACAGCTTTGCTCTTTAACAGCTCCTGTTTATGAATGACAGGGAAATGATGGGGAGTTTATTATTGCTAAGACAAAAAACCCACAAGGGAGGTGCCAAAAATAACACGAGATGTGTTGTGTGCAATGGAAGTAGCAGGAGCCACAGCCTGGACAGGGTGGATTTGAGGAGCAGGACCAGATCTGATCATTCACCTCTTCCAGAAAAACTCTCTCTGCTCTATTTACAGCAGGACAGAGACCTCTCACGTCCTGTCCTCTCCCCTCCTGGAAGCTCAGGGATTGCCAGAGTGGCTGACTGGTGGCCAATATGTTTAATGACCTGCTATCATCAGGAGCTGCTGCTCAGGGCTACACAGGCCAAGCACAGCAGCTCCATACAGGAGGAAAGGCTCCTCCATGCCATTTGGGATTGGTTTATTGTCACAGACATCTTTTCATTAAAAATCTTTCCTTAGGATTTTTCCTCCTGAAAAGCTGAGAGGCCTCAGGAACAAAATGTAAACAATGGTTATCTGCTGCTGTGGAATGCAACAGGTGGATCTGTGATTGGTCTCATGTGGATGTTTGGAATTAATGGCCAATCACAGTCAGCTGGCTCAGACTCTGTCCAAACCACAAGCCTTTGTTATTCATTCTTTTCTATTCTTAGCTTAGCTAGCCTTCTGAGATGAAACTTTTCCTTCTATTCTTTTAGTGTAGTTTTAATATAATATATATCATAAAATAATAAATCAAGCCTTCTATAACATGGAGTCAGATCCTCATCTCTTCCCTCAACCTGAGGCCCCTATGACCACTTTCACAGTTTATGGCTTCAGGAGCTGCAGGTTTAGAGCCTGCATGAGGAAAGGTTTGAAGACAAACACAACATTAAACATGGGCTCCTTGGGCATGTGCTCAATCTGAGAGACTGCAGTGAACAGTATTCCCCTGTCCTGAACTACAGCTCTGGGGCTCAGGGCACAAGGGCTGGGTGCTTCCCTGCCAGAAACACAACTCCTGTGTGAAGAACACCCATTCCTGGCCCATAGTGACAGCACAGAGGCAAAGGCAGCTCTAGGTCTGACTCAGACACACAAATCTGCCCTGCAGAGATCCACAGGCTGCCTGGGAGCTGCCCGTGCAGCAGCTGGACATCCCTGCGCATTCAATCCTTCCAGGAGGAGGTGACCCACAAAAAGATATTTCAGCTGGAGTGGTGTGGAGGTAGAATTTTAGGTGGTTATCACTGGATTTAGACAGATTTCAAGGCTCAGTCTGTGCCCTCAGCTGAGGCACATTCTCCATAGGCTTCAATTCACCAGAAATCTGATCTGGAAACCTGGAATTGTGTGTCCACACCAGCACCAAAGTGACAAACAGCACTGGCCCAGGCAGACACAAGAGGCATCCAACCCTTACAAAACTATTCTGGACCAAAACTCCTTTTCCAGTGGTGATGGAGAGCTCTCTAAGTCAAATAAAGCAGCATATGGAAAACCCCCAGCACTGCATGTTCTCATAATTTTTGGAACACTGTAAATATTTGAGTCAGTAGATCTTAATCCATAAACACAGCTGGACTCAAGAAACAATGATGGTAACTTATTATAATTTAAACAATTGTGTAACAAAACAAACCAATGATAATCACTTTGGTTTCCTAAGGACAATGGGCACAACCTTTGCACAAAGTTAACATGATGGTACATGTAATTACATAAAAAATAAACTTACATATGCTAAGATAAATTATTCTCAGCTTTTAAAGAGCACTGTGGAGGGACAACAGTGGAAGAGCAAAGCTGTGTGGTGCAAAGCCAGCATTTCATACAATGTACAGAGCTGGGATGGTGACTGCCAAAGGACATCCCCCTTCCCTTCCATCCTCTTCCAGGCCACATAAGTTTAATTGCTTTATGAGCAGGAACATCATTCCCCCAAGCTCACCCTCAATGTAAGCCCTGGTGCACACAAAGTTTACACACAAAGCACCAGTGGCTGATCTCTGCTGTGATTAAGGAGAGGAACATTCATCCAAACTGCATCAGAACAGAGCTGGGCACTCATCTCACGTTTTATATAAGTTAAATGGGGCTTAAGCTCTTTGCTGAAAGTTCAAATAAGTTCACTTCCTTCTTATTTCTGCTTTGCATTTTCACAAGTGTTTGCATTCAGCAATAAAACCTAGAGACAGAAGTAAACACAATATGGTTCAAATCCATTTCAGAATTGTTCTAGGCAGGGTGCTGTTCTCAAGTTTTTACTAGACATGTAAAGTGGATTTGTCTACCACCAAAACACGTAGTCAAGACAAAAAGTACTCAAAAACAAAATAGGATTTAAAAGCACACACGTTTTATAAGCAAGATCATGATTATGGCCATAAATTCTTTATGACTTGGCTACATCGACACACATACAAAAAAAAAAAATCCAGCTTTCATATTTTACACCCAATAATCAAGAGATAAGATTCCTGCCCAAACCTTTAAAATCCAGAGTTCAAGTGAAAACTTCAAGTAAGGCTGAAGTTCTTTAGTCAAGCATGATAAAACTTTAATATTCTATAACAGCAGCAGCCACACCAGAATTTGACCCCCTTAGAAACCAGCTAAGCCTCTACACCAATAATATAGAAATACTCTGAGCCACAGCTTCCAGCTCCTGAAGTCACCAGTGCCATGTAAAATGAGAAAGCTGACATCTGAATTAATTCCTTATACCAGGAAAATCCCTGCTTCTAAAATTGCCAGTTCAAAAACGACCACATGAACAGCACAGGGTATTTTCCAGCTCCCTCCCTTGCAAGGAGCAGATGAGCCATATTAACTACAGCTTACCAAAAAAAAAAAAAAAAAAATCAAGTATGGAAAACGTCAGCTCCTCAGAACAAGTC
The DNA here is from genome assembly GCF_047830755.1 of Zonotrichia albicollis. Taxonomy (NCBI): domain Eukaryota; kingdom Metazoa; phylum Chordata; class Aves; order Passeriformes; family Passerellidae; genus Zonotrichia; species Zonotrichia albicollis. The sequence goes on along the minus strand of NC_133839.1, from coordinate 4,221,567 downwards.
TGGCAAAGTTATAATCAACTAAAATCAGGTTCCTATAATAGGAACTGACAGGGAAATTCTAGCTACTTGTGCTGCTTAGAAAGCTTCACATTGTCTGGCAAAGGGATTGAGCTGTAAAGCCGAGATCAAGTTCTGGGCTAGAACTTCCCCAGCTTTTCATGGAATTTTGATAAAGAAGGTCAGTCTGGTCAAGGTCAAAGTGTACAGAAGCCTCAGAGAAATAAATAAATGAAATATTGTCTGTGCTTGACTTGATTATAGAGGAACATTCCTTTAAAAAAGGGAACAGCAAATCTAGAACAATGACCATGTGGATCCAGAGCCTGTTTTCAGGGCACTAACAGGAATTTGTGCAAGTTCCTAAATGGAAAAACATTTATAGGTGATGCCACCCTTCAAATGATGAGACATTTTTTGCCTTTTTGGCTTTGTTATCCTATTTCCTCAGGGGTGCCAGGAAGGTAAACAGAATTCCAACTTCAACTGCCTGCAGCTTAAAAAGTTAACCAAAAATAACCGAAAGCCTGTCCACTGACAGCAGAGATTTAGAGATGGGTGTTCAACATTAGCCACCTAAATCCCAATTCAGGAACTGTAATATGGAACCTGGTTTTTAGAAGTCTTTCAATCAGTATTTTATGCTCCATAGTCTTTTCCTGTTCCATGGGGTTCTTCAGTTAGGCACTCAAGGGGAGGGCAGAGAAGGGGCACAAGGGGACATGGACATTTATTGTCCCCCAGGATTCAGCCACTTGCATGGCAGCAGGACTGGCTAGAGAACAGCAGTTCTGCTCCCCTAAATCCTCTAATACTTCAAAATTAATCTGCACATCACTGTTGCAGGAGCAGGGGAACTGTTCTGCAGGAGATTTAGGGAGAGGCAAGGGTGTTGCAATGGTTGAGAACAGAGACTTCAGTCTGCTTAAATCAGACAAGGAATTTCCTCCTGCCTACCTTCCCAGGCCAACAACTGCCCCAAACCTGAGGAAACCCCTCCTGGTGAGGATTTCAAGAAAACTTACTCCTCCAGCTGGCTTAATGCTTTCCAAACCCAGGAGACTTCAAACATCAAATGATGTTTTAATTAAAGCATTCTTGGCCATCTCTATTTAAGGGACACAAGCAGATTTCCCAGTTAGGAAGCTCACAGATGCAAGGTAGGACCTGTCAGGAAGCCAGCACATCTCCAGCACTGCCACCACCACCACCACCAAGAACTTGGATGCAGCAACATTTTCTCATCATTTTCTTCACAGCAGATCTGTGGTGAGGGCTCCAGGGAAAAGGAAGGAAGTTGCTGGAATGTTGAGAGTGGGAATGTCAGAATCACTCACCCTACACCCACTGGGGTCAGAGGCAGGAGAGTGGGCCAAAACTTGCAAAAAATGCAGCCAAGAGGCTGGGGAGTGATCAAAGGATGTCTCATCAGCAGGCAAACGTGGCTATGGTGGAAATCCCATCCCTGGGAAATCCCATTCAGGGCAGGGATGGCTCCAGACCACCTCAGCACTGGTCTGCATTCCATGCCCCCCCTTAGACCCCTTCACTGGTCATTGTAGGGACAAAATCTCTTCCCAAAGGATTTTCCCCAGGGTCAGGATGCACACACCTACCCCATGCCTCTTATCTCTCCCAGAACTCCAACACTACCAGCATCCAGCAGTAAAATGCCAAAATTCCATATCTGCATTAATTCAGTTTAATTCCTCCTTCTGCCACACAAAAAATAAACATTTTTCTCAATCTGTACCATCAGCACTGACCCAGCTTTAAGTGTCCAGGCATAAAGCAATGGGGATGTTGCTGCTGTCTTCAGCAGGATCAGATTTTGGCCAGGACTAGAATTCAAACAAGAGTAAATTGGGCTACATTAGGCTGAAAGTACTCTCAAGTCAGTTGTTCATCACTCTGTGGTTTAAATGTTTAGTTGCCTAAACCCATAGACATTGCAAATTGCAAACACTTCCAGCTGACCCTAACTTTTGGCTTCTTCCTTTTCATGTCTTGTACTTCTCCTTATTTAGTCTTCCCTCATTATTATTTCTGTAAATTATTCACATCAGGAGTAGTGAGCCACGAAAAATGTACTTAAATAGCTGCTTATGTTACAGGCCAGAATCCCTCCGAATTTTCAAATCTGTTAAATGACTGATTGCTGTGTCTCTTATTTGTTATTTCCAGAGTGCACTCACACAGCAGCCCAGGCAAACCAGGCTTGGGAAGTGGGAGGGCATTGGTTTTTTACTGAAAATAATCCAAAGCAAAAGCTAGCAAAAAGAAACATTGCAACTTGAAAATCTGTAATGGTGCATTGTCTCAAGTCAGATAATCAGATGCAATTAAGAAATAAAGTGAGAAGGAAACAATGCAGGAAAAATCTGAAAATCCCAGGCTGGGTAGCTGAGAAGAAGCACATTTCCAACTTGCACTCATCATTGTGTGCCCAACAATTTCTCCATATTTCTATGTTTAAATAAATCAGTAAAACAGTGAGGAGTGTGGTGATCTACAGCTTTGGAACCCCAAAATCCTGTTTTAGGATTTCACCTCTGTTTAGCTGAGCTTTGATCTCACATGCAGCAAACCTTGACAAGGCTGAAGCTGACCATGGATTTAGAAATTATTTTCATTTGTATTTTATGCTCTGAATTCAGGCTGCTTTGACCCTGATTTCCACAAGAACAGGTTTAGGAAGGCTGCTGCTCCCAACAGGATGGTCCAACACAGGGATTGAACAGCTGGGATCCCAAATGGGAATTTCATCTCCTGCATCTCTGGAGTTACATGGACCTGATAAATGTCAGCCATCAGGCCCCTCTAAGGCTGGAGTGGCATCAGCTGCCAGGATGTGGCCACCACAGCAGCCACACTTCCTCCCCACTGAATTCTGAGGAGAATTCATTGGATAGGACTGCTGGGCCAAAATCAAAGGGATGCCCAGTCCCCCAGAGGCAACAATGGGATGTGATGGGATAACAGTGCAGTAGAAGCTCCAATACCCAGCAGGATTGTGCTCTGACTTTGAAAGGCTCCCTCCCCTTAATGCTTATTCCAAAATGATTTGCAGATTTTTATGGACGTGCATTGGGGAGGAAAAATTAAGCATTACCAAAGGAGAGGAGAAAAAAAAAAGTGAAAATATATTTTCAGTTAAATTTTGAAAAGTCAATGAGACAACAAAATATGGGAAAGTTGTTCCAGATGGCAAGAACATACTTGAGGAATTTCATTTAATCACATTCGTGCAAGATGTTTTGATTTGGATGACATATATCAATTGCATACTTAAATTAACAGCCCTTCCTACTGCAGCAAATGGAAAGCTCCCAGGAGCAGGAAGGGGTTTCAGTGCTTTCAGTTCAAGTGCAAGCACAGCCTGGATGGGGCTGAGAGCATCTTTGTTGTTTTCTTGAGGAAAAAAAAATAATCAATGGTTCCTCTTGACACAGCAAGGAAGTGTCCACTCAGAGCAGCCTTGGGGCCACCTGGGTTTTCTGTTCTTGGTCCAATGAGGTGTCCCAAGACAATTCCCATGCACCAGAGAGGTGGGATGGCCAGGTCCCAATGCATTGGAAAGAATTTGGTGGGCTGACAGCAAGAGGGAATCCCAGACAAGTATGGAAGTTTTACCTCCTATAATCTGATTTACCTTGAACAAAGCCCTCAGTGCTCCATCCCAAAGGAATTCTCCAGAGGTGGCACCATCTCTCCCCAAACAGACAGGGAGGATGTACAGAGCCCCTCCAGACCTCTTGGAAAGCCCAAACAAAACACTGAGGTCCCACTTGAAAAGTAAATTTCATTCTTCACACAAGTTTTCCTCATCCTGCTGTTATTTAACCCATTTTGCAGAAAAAACTGATGGCCCCAAGAGTCCATTTCAATACACTCACATATATTAATAGATATAGGTACAGATATAGATGATATATATATACACACACACAGGTGAGGCTTCAAAGGTCCTACTTGCCTTAATAATTAATATAAGACAAGGAAGGAACACAGGTAAGACAACCCAACATAGGAACAGAATCAAAATTCTAGCACAGGTTTTTCTACAGTTATTAAAAAAAATAAAAATCTATCTTTGAGGCTATAGCACCCCTCAAACAGAGAATCAAACACAGATTAATTATTTACCAGGGATTTCTCATCAGGAGTTGAAATTCAGTTTACACCTAAAGCACACATCAAAGTTTTTTGGGATGTGGAGAATTTCAGTCCCATCCCAAGCACTGCAGATACAAAACTGTCTTTTTTTTTTCCTTTTTTTTTTTTTTTGCACAGCTTCTTCCTGCAGCTGTGCTCTGGAGGGAGCCATACATACACATACAGGTATGTATATTAGTTATTGCTAAAATAACTGCACTAAGGCCCTTTGTTTGGCGACTGTCTACTTCTAAGGAGTGAAACATGAGGAGCTGGAGCTTGCCAGCTGCACATTTCACTTTCTCATCTCCCCAAACAGAGATTGAGAATAGCCTGTTTATCAGATGTGTATCTAACTCCTATTCCACTGTGGGGGCTAAAAAGGAATTTCCAGCCTCACAAATGTGCCCCTGGTGGGGCATTACAGTCTGCTCTGATCACTGCAAAGGGTCCCTTCTCCCTCTCCAGTCCCAAAACCCACTGAGGCAGCTCTTTAATGACTATAAAACCAAAGGCAAGAGGCTTTCTTGACTTAATTTATACACAAATACGTTACCAATTAAAAGGTAACTGTGAAAAATAAAGCTGATAATTGAAAGCCTTCTGCAACCTTAACTGTAGCATTGCTACCATGACATTACAATAATTAGTTAATCTACCCCCTAATTTGTCTCAATTTGCATTGGCAGGCTGGAAGCTGCTGTCTATATGATTTCTCATTGAAAACTGTGGTAGAAAAGAAAAGAAGGGGGAGTTTCTTCCCACAACCCACCCACTCTGTGCATAATCTTTTCCCTCTTCTCTCCAGCACCACTGTAAATCTGGAATCCATCTCCATTAAGACAAGAGGAATTATACTCCAGATCCACTAGGAGAGGAGAATTTGGCTTAATACCCCCTGAAATGCACCAAACTCATGCACTGAAAAATGCCCTTTCATTGCCCCAGCCTGCTGCCCATGGTCCTGCTGCACTGCCAGGTCTGGCACAGGGAATTTGCAGGAAACTCCTTCATTTCTGTATCCCTATCCCTGCTTGCAGAGGGTTTGATCAGTCCATAAATTCCCTGATTTTTTTCCTCTTGCCACTCAAAGCAGCAGAGGCAGATCCCCGCTGGATGGAACATCTCTGCATCCCAAACACAGAGGGTAAAGGGGAACTCCAGGCGGGATTCTGCACTTTGGGAACACCCTCCTTGGATTTACTTCCATGTACAGCTCCTTTCTCCAGAATTCAACTACTCTGTCCCCACACCTGTCCAGTCAGATGTTGGACAGCAGCAATTCAAGCCATTAGAAAGTCATTTCTAAAGTCTATTTGCTTCAAAATAAGGCAGGAAGACAAAAATTGGTAAAGATAATCCTTTCCAACTATCTGAAGACTTTGACAAAATACATCTTGCCTTTCCAGGAATTATATTTACTTATCTGCACAAGACTTGCAATACCCCCTATTTTTCAAATCAAGCTCCATTTTGCTCCCTTCCACAAGCTGAAACCCACCATTATCTAAAAAAAACAAGGACAAATTGTACAACTCACAGCAAGCTTTTGCCAAAATGTTAGCCCTCAGCACTTCTTTTTAAACAAACATGAGGAAATAAGATGACCTTTAAATCGCTTCTTGACATGTACTAAATCTACAGAAATTAGGAGGATTCTCTGGAAAGAGCTGTATAATTTTAGCACTCAGTGTATTTTTAGCTAGGAATATTTTGTATACAAAAGAATGCTGCGTGCAGTAACACTTGAGGGATTTTAGGGAGCTTTGAAAGGCTGGAGTTTAGGTTAAAGGCAGTAGAAGTGGAAGGTGGATGGCCTGAAGAAAGCAGAAAACACCCACCATGAGCTGATCTAAACCTGCATCACCTGGTCAACACATTTTTATTGCCCCCATCTCGTTATTCTTTAAAAGCAAAGCTTAGGGATTGCATTAGTAAATTCCTTTTCCACCCACCCCTTCTGCTCCTGAGACAGAAAAATGCAGGGCAGGTGCAGAGTCTGAGCTGCAGCTGCACAGGTGGATTGGAGAGGAATCAGAGCCAATAACTGAGATGAGCTCAGTCACCCTTTTTTCCAGTGAGATGAATGCTGTAACCAAAGGGGAGGTGGGTGGCAGAATAACAAGTGTCCCAGGAGTTGGGGATGCTGAAAGGAAGGAAAAAAGGCAGTGGATCTGCTGCCTGGTGAGATATTGGAGAGACCTGGCGCAGGGACAGGCTGAGATACCCACACATGCAGGGAGACCTTTGCACTTTGTCTCAGATTCATTTCATTGGGAAGGGAAAGATTGCAGCTCAGTTCTGAGCCCTTGGAGCACTCATTTTTCTGTCTCCCTGGTGGGTCACAGCACCTCTGAGCTGTTTGACAGAGGTGTAAAGGGGCATCTTGTATCACAACCCAGAACACAATGGTGTAAAAACCTCCTGGAATTCCCCACAAAAGAGAGGTGAGACCCAGACCCAGCACATTATTGCAGCCACCCATATTCATTTCCCCATATTCAGCCAGCTCAGACTAAACCAGACAGGCTTAAGAGCACCCCTAAATCAGAGACACAGCCCTGCAAGCCTGAAGGAAGACAGGCAAGGACAAAGCGGAACACAAGGAGAATGTGAAAGTGGCCACATCTCCCAGACCATAACAACAATTCTGGAGAACTAAAGGACACAACAAGCAACTTTCCAGCTCACATCACTCAAGCCCAGCATTGTGAAGACCGAGGCAGATACAGAAAAAGTGTTAGACACCATTCATTGAATATATTATTCTTAACAGTGAGAAATTAAGAGCTATTACCACATTTTTCCTATTTCTTTCTCACACATGCGTGCATTCCCTGCAAAACTCACACTGACAAAGCTCTCAGAGTTTGGAGAGACAGGCTGGGCTGGCATTTGCTCTTCACTAATGCCAGGAATTGCTCTGCTCAGCCTTCCCAGAGCAGAAGTGCTGACACACAGGTTTAGTAATGCCCAATCCAGCCAGTGGCAGCTACAAGCTCAGTGTCTGTTTTCCTCCTCTCCTCAGAGCAACCCCTATTAACAAACACCAGCAGCTCCCAGCTACTCCCTGCACTGCTTTCTGTGGATCCTCCCATGGGATTCCTCTGCCCTGTACAATGCACTCAGGAATTTCACTTCATAACAGATATTCAAGCAGTAGGAAAACTGTACAGGCAAAATCATCAGGAAAAAATAAACAGGAAAGCAAGAACTTGAATACACCTGACCTGATCTCCCAGGCTGTTGCAGAATTTGTCACAGTTGTGATGGGCAGGATACACCAAGTGCGACCAAAGCAGTAGCAGAAGGCTTCAAGCAAGACACCCATCACTCCAGAAGGCTGCAAGAACTGCCCTTCTTGGTTTTTAGCCCAACCTTTTATCCCCTCATGCTAATGCACTGCACCTGTGTGCCCCTCACTGTTAATGCACTGCACCTGTGTGCCCCTCACTGTTAATGCACTGCACCTGTGTGCCCCTCACTGTTAATGCACTGCACCTGTGTGCCCTCTGCTCCCTTTGGTGGTTGCCCAGCACACCTGGGCACTCCCTGGCTCGTTGCTGTCAATGCTGCTCACCTGTTTCTCACACCTGTGCCCAATTGAGGACGAGGATGGGCCAGCCCCACCCCAATCACCACAAACTGTGTGCTTGCACCAGTCCTGCTGTGTGCAAAGATTCACTGAAATAAACCCTTCAGGCACAATGGCAGTGTCACATCTCTGGGTTTGCCCTGCAGGATGACAAATGCCATCCCAAGGACTCCCATTTCAGACCAGAGCCAGCTCTCTGAGCGAGCAGTGCCTCCTCAAGAGGCATCAGTGATGAACACAGGGTGAATTAAGGCAGGGAATGTTTTCCTTGTTAGTTCAGGATGCTCTGAGAGCCCTGTGGTGCCCCAGCTGGTCACTGCTGCTCCTGTTTGGCCAAGCAGCAGAACATGCCCAGCTCCAGTGGTTATGAGTAAGTGAGGATGGAGCACTGCTGGTGGCAGCAGCTTCCCAGAAATCATCCCTAGTACACACAAATTCTTTAGAGCTTCCCAAATATGTACACACATCTATAAACCTCATTTGAGGCTTTCATCTGAAATGAGATTTGTTTTCCTGATCCTTTTGATAGCCTCCTGCAGACAGGAGGTGCACAGAAGCTGCTGCTGAACACAAGCTGTGCTCATTGCACGTATTTAAGGGTTGCAAATTTTATTTAAGGGTTCCTTAGCCAAATATTTCCACCCATGAGGTGATGTGTTTACACACCCTGTGGTTCAGGACCAGCAGTTGCTTGGGATAGACTGTGCCTCTCATGTTTGGAGCCTCACAAGCCACGTGCTGGCAATCAGGTATCCTCAAACTGTTTCACTTCACTCATAAACACAGCCCCAGATGGGGAACAGCATCATCATCCCTTTTTAGAGATCACTTCCCCCTTGATTCCCCTTCTGCCCTGCCTAGAAATCTGAAAACTGAAATTAGCAGAGGAACAGTCAGGAAGTATAAAAAATTATGTACCTTGCACAGTATGGAGTACATTTGAATGAATCAGGAAAAAAGCTACCAAAATAACTACAAAACTTTCAATTCTCTGGAAAGAAAAGGGTTTTATTTTTCAGCACATGGAGGTGAACCAACACATTCCTATGCACAGGGATGCCCAGAGAAGGGAGTGTATAAATTTAAATTGGTTTTGCCATCCCAGCCTCTCTATTTCTATGTCTTTGGTGAGGCAGAGCAAGAGGCATTCAGCTGGCACTTATTATGGTACATTCAGAGGGAATTTTGGGAAGAATTCTCTTGTGCTAGGGAGTCACTTGTTTCCACAGCAAGGTGCTCTTCCTTTGCATCCTGTGCACCAAAGTGCTTCCTCAGGGTAGGGGTGGATGCAGGAAACTCTGCAGATACTCAGATCCTGGGTAAAGCACTCACCCAGAGTATTTAACCACACTGCAGCCCAGAGACAAAATTGACACTGGCCCTGAATGACTTGTCTGACTCTACAGAGTTCATCTCCATCATGTTTCCCCTGTTCTCCTTTCCTCCCTGAGCACACTGTGGGCAGGCCACAGCTCTACCTGTCAGCCCTGCTGGTGCGTGAACATCAGTGCTGAGGAAAATTCCCCCTCCAGCCATCCAGGAGCTGCTCAGTTTTTAAAGTCAGCCAGAACCTGTCAGCTTCTGAAACCCCAGAGTTCAACAACCAGTGAGTTCTTATCACCTCACCCAAATGCCAAAAAACCCAACATTTCTGACTCTATTTTCTGACTTTATTTGATATAGATCTTGGCACTCATTGCTCTTAAATAATGCTGCTTCAGAGACTTGCAGAAACATCCTATGGTTTAAAAATCAGTGATTACCTGAACCCTGGAATGTGGTACTCATCACACACCTCACTTGCTTAGAAAGGCTGGTGTTGCCAACCAAAAAAATGGTAATAGGCATGAGAAAGGATGCTAGGAAGTTGATTCAGGGAATGCAGGAGCTTGGAGCACACCCTGGAATTGTGGCTGAACACTGAGGGCTCCTTCAGAGCGGGCTCAGTCCCTGTGGTGCTGAAGAATGCCCAGCTCCACACCAGGAATGTTGAGTTTGCTGGGGTCCCCAAGATGAGATAAGAGATGATGAATCTGACTCCATGTTCTCAGAAGGCATATATTATATATTATATTATATTATATTATATTATATTATATTATATTATATTATATTATATTATATTATATTATATTATATTATATTATATTATATGCTATACTAAAAATATACTAAAGAAAAAGAAAGGATACATCAGAAGGCTTAACAAGAATGAATAATAAAAACTCGTGACTGAGTCCTCAGAGTCTGACACAGCTGATGGTGATTGGTCATTAAGTAAAAACAATTCACATGGAACCAATCAAACGTGCACCGGTTGGTAAACAGTCTCCAGCCACATTCCAAAGCAGCAAAAAAGAGGGGGAAGCAAATGAGATAATATTGTTTTCCTTTTTCTCTGAGACTTCTCATCTTCCCAGGGAAAGAAATCCTGGCGAAGGGATTTTTCGGAAAATATGACAGTGACACCCGAATGGCAGAACAGACCAAGCTCAGCTCCTGGACTCCTGCAGCAAGCACAGAGCATGCCAGAAGGAGCTCCTGGCCAGCCCAGAAATGTGGGAATGAGCTTGTGAGCCCATCTGCAGCCCCCAGCACAGACAGGGGCACATCCAGGTAATGGATGGCAGCCCAGCTGCCCCACACGAGGGAGTTCCCTTTGTGTACCAGTCCCTGAGTTCATCCAGCAGCATCTGGCAGGGATGCTCTTGTTAAGGCTGCTATTTATAAAGCCGGATTGTTCCTTCAGGGACAGCTCTTGGCACAGAGGGCCTCAGGAGAGCTGCAGTGATCTGGTTAACAAAACATCCAGCAAGCTGGGAAATCAAGTCTGCTTTTGATTTATAACCCAGCAAACTAAAATTACGATTTGCCAGGCTCGTTTTGGCACTCTCATAATTCAACTATAGTTCTGATTATTTTTTAAAAATAATAATTAAAAACCCACGGAGTTTAATTACCGTAATTATGGGAATGCTCAGAGTGAATAGGACATGAAAATAATGAGGCAAACGTGTACAGCTCCAACTCCACCAATTAACAGGATGTTAAGTTTGTGAGACAAGTCTTAGCAGGGAAAAAACTTCTCCACTGGCACCGAGGCAGCAGAAGGGACAAACCCACCTCGTGTCTAGGTTTTATCACAAACCTATTGCACCCTCTTGTGCCACAGCGTCAGAATTACTTTGGCTTGGCTGGAAATGAATTGTTCTGCAGCACTTGACCTTCAAATCCACCCTCTTGCAGCAGAACTTGGGGAAAATGTGTGGTGTTGTATCACAGACATCTTTTCACTAAAAATCCTTTCTTGGGTTTTTTTTCCCTTCTGAGAAGCTGAAGCCTCAGAAACAAAATGTAAACAATGTTTATCTGCTGCTGTGGAATGCAACAGGTGCATCTGGGATTGGCCCAGCTTGGATTTTTATAGTTAATGGCCAATCACAGCCAGCTGGCTTGGACTGAGGTCTGAGGCAGCTGCCTTCGTTATCATTCTTTTTTTTCTATTCTTAGCTTAGCTAGCCTTCTGATGAAACCTTTTCTTCTATTCTTTTAGTATAGTTTTAATGATATATATATATAATAAAATAATAAATCAAACCTTCTGAAACATGGAGTCAGATCCTTGTCTCTTCCCTCACCCTGAGATCCCTGTGAACACCGTCACAGCATCCCACAAATCTGCCTGGCCAGACCTGACCTGGCCCTTTTCTGGGTTCTCTAGGAGAGGAAAGAGCTAAAAACCTATAAAGAGGATCCCTATAAAAACCTACAAAAAGGATCCATATAAAACATGAATATCTCATCCCCTGCTCAGGGAAGCCAAGGCAGAGGAATATATTTTCTTCCTCAGGTGCTATGTTCAGTGTCTGTGCTGCATTTTAAGCAAAGCAAGGAACAGGAGCAAGTTTGAATAAGAATAAGATGTATAGAAAACACTGTCAGAGTCAAGGCAGAGCCACCAGGGACTGTCCTGCCTAGGAAAGATCAACGAGTTCCCCTCAGCCCTCAACAAGGCAAGAGGGAGCCAAACCCATTTTTTCACTCTGCTCCTAGTTCACAGGACAAGGAATAACAAGGCTAATTTGATCCATGGGAGATTAAGGTGAAATATTAGGATGACAAAAGAAATCTCCTCAATCAGTCCCTTCAGGTAGTCCCTCACTGCAAATTAAAAGCAGCTTAAGCAGGTATGCCAGGGATAGAACACATCCTGCAAGCAGCAGAGTGAATTACACCACTTCTCAAGGTCCTTTCCAGGCTCAGAATTGTTCCTCTCTGATTAGCACCGAGGTTTCTTTTCCAGGGGATCAGGCAGGAGCTTGTCCAACAGCTGAATAACAAAGTGCTTCTCTGGCAATCACGTCCCCAGCCCCAGCTCTGCCTCTCTCCTGCTGGGAGCACTGGGCTAATGCTGATCTGCAGCTCCTGATTTCTGGAAGAACACAACATTGCTAAACATTTCCCTGCCTCAACTGCAAATTTCAGCCTGAGCTAAAGCTGCCTCTGTACAGAAAAAAAAAAAAAAAAAAAAAAACCAACCAAAAAAAAAAAAAAAACAAACACAATTCAGGTACAGGGAAGTGTCTAAATCCACAGATTAAATAGCAAGCAGGATGCTCAGCTGCTGCTGTCAGCACAGTGCCAGAGCTTCCCTCAAAGCAGCTTTGGCCCCTTCCTTGCTGAGGATGAAATCTAAAGAAAATATGCTAAATAACAAAGCTCAAAATTAAAAACAAAGGGAAAATGAGAATTAAAAAATCACCACAATGCCTTAGTTTAACAGGGATAACCTTCCCCATGTATTTTCCTCAGGAGTGGGGGATCTGCTCGGATTTGCCAGGTGCTGATAGGGAAGTTCCTAAAGCCTGGCTCAGGGGCTGCAGGACAGGCCTGGAGCAATTGGAGCTGAATTACACTGTGAACCATGAATCAAAGTGCTGGCAATTACCATTTCAAGGCAGGTGAAACAATAACAAATAATGAACAAAGGGATGTTTCAAGCCCTTGTGATGCACTCCCTGTGCTCGCTGCTCACTGGACACATTTTACCCAGAGCCAAGGTGAGCCTGTGATAGCCCCAGTTAATCACAGCTCAGAAAATGAGGGTGTAATCTCCTGGACTGGAAAAGCAGCATTTCAAACCTCCTCCAGCATGCACCCAATAAGGCTTTTATAGCCTCTGCTCAGATTTCAAATGGGAGAACAGAAAACAGGTATGAATTGGGCCAAATTGCACGTTGGCTGAGAGGCAGCACAGCCTCTGAAACACCTTGGCAGGGGTTAAAAACACTCCTAGGCAACAGCAAACTATACACATCTCATTTTATGCAAGTTTTCATAAGCAAGATGAAGCTCTCTGCATTGAAGATGTGACATTTTTGACAAGATTTATATAAAAATTCATATTACAGACTTAAATTACTGAATTAGGGTTGTGTGGTTTTTTGGTTTTTTTGGGGGGGTATTATTATTATTATTATTCCAGTTCCTCAAGCACAGGTTTTTCCCCCTGCATGCAGCTCACAGGTTCCACTAAACATCTCTCAGCAACTCCTGAGAAGTGGCCACAAACCACAGGTTGAAAACCAGAGGTTTCAGTTATTTCCTGGCCTGTTTTCCTTTGTCTCTCAATCCATCCAGCCTCTGGCCAAAGCCCATCTGCCACAAATCAGCCACCTTTAACATTCCAGCTTTCTCTTAGCAGCTCCAAGGAGCCACAGTTTGAAAGACAAAGAATTCTGTTTGGGCAGAGTTCTGGAGTTTGGTTCCTCCTGGTCTTGCAGCTGCTTGGGGTTGTTTTGTGTATATTTTAACCCTGAGTTTATTAATGAGTTGCACACTGTTCCCTCCTGATGGTCATCCATGGGGTGGGTTAGTCATTGCTGTGATTGCTCTAAATTCCTTAATATTTTTTCTTGATATACAATGTGATTTTTTGGGTTAGAACCACACACTTGGCCAAATCTAAGCAAAACTGAAGTCAGAACAAGTTAAACAATAATGTAACAAAAACTTGGCTGAAATTACAGGACAAACAACAGGTATCTGTGTGATGGCTTAAATCCAGATAGCAACTAAGCACGACATAGATGATTGCATCCTAACCCCAACCCTTCCCTACAGGCAGCACCATCCTGTGCCATTCACATTCTCTGGAAAAATCCCTTCATCCAGGGTTTTTCTCCTGGGAAGCTGAGAAGCCTCAGAGAAAAGGAAAACAATTCTTATCTCATTTGCTTCTCCTGTGCTGTGCTCATGTGGAATGTGTTTGGAGATTGTTCACCCACAGGTGATTGTTCCATTGGATTCTGCTGGGAGTTGTTTTCACTCTTTGGCCAATCAGGGCCAAGCTGTGTCAGGACTCTGGAAAGAGTCAGGAGTTTTCATTATTATCTTTTTAGCATTGTGTAAGTATCCTTGCTGTATTCTTTAGTATAGTATAATATTCTTTAATATAATATAGTATAATAAAGTAATAAATTAGCCTTGTGAGAACATGGAGTCAGATTCACCATTCCTGCCTTTGTCAGGGCATTCCCTGTAAATCCAACAGCATCCTGGAGTCATTAAGGCTGGAAAAGACCTCCAAGATCAGAGTCCAGCCTTTGACCAGAAGCCCCCATGCCCACAAAACCATATCCCAAAGTGCCACATCCACTCATTCTTTGAATATTTATAGGACTGGTAACTCTTTCACTTCCCCGGGCAGCTTCTCCCAAAGTTTAACCACTGCTCCAATGAGCATTTTCCTGTTATGCAACACAAACTTCCCTGGCACAACCTGAGGCCATTTCCCTTCATCCTATCACTGGTTCCCTGGGAAAAGGAGACTTTCAGCATCAGCCAACCTTCAAACTAGGATCTAAATTCAACAGCAAAATGACAGAGCAGTGCCCAGCTCCTTGGCAGATGGCATTTCTACCCTCACACACAGAAAGGAACTGAAACACAGAAACATGGGGGGAAAAATGAGCTTTACACCAAACTGGGAAGGTTCCGAGATGGGAGTGGAGCTGTTGAGGGCTTCCAGCTGCCAAAATTTGTCCCTGTTTTTGCCTCCAGATGCACTGCAAGAGTGGCTGCTTGCACCTCTGAGCTACTGATGCTGCCTGACCCCACACAGCCACTCCTGTCGAGCAGTTCAGGGTCTCTGGCAGGGATGGAAATTCATCCAAACTCTGGTTTTGTTGTTGAGCTAAATAGAAACAGCCACAGGAGTGGGCAGGTACAGACACCCAGGGAGTGTTACCCAGCTCAGCCTTCTGCTAGCTCCTGCTAAATTCCCATCAACAGCTCTGGAAGCCAAGCAGGTAAAATGGGAACAAAGCTGGGCACCATGCAGAGGAGCTGAAGGAATAGGAGAAGGGGAACCAGCCAAGCTTCAGGCTCCAGGGAACCCATGGCTGGACCATTTCTGGGCACCCACCCTGCTCTTGTTCTCCTGGAGCATTAAATTCACAGCCATGGAGAGCTCAGGCTGCTCTGGAGCGGGTGACAGTGGAGGGAGTGACAGTGACTCCCCCTGTGGCAGGGAGGTCAGGACCCAGAGATGTCCCTCTGAGCCCTCACCCAGCTCTTGCCCTTGGCTGCAGGCAGCAGCTGAGCTCAGCAAGTTGCATTTCCATCCCCATTCTGCACTGCCAATGTGACTCCTGCTCCAAATGCCATTTCCTCCTCCATTCCCTGAGTCCAGGGAGAGGAAAATGGGGGGAAAGGAGGAGCAGAGAGGAAGGGAGGCTGATTCTCACCACCACAGCTGCAAGCTCCAGCTCTAAACTGCTAACCCCTCTGCTCCTTGGAAAGCTGACTTCCAAATCCCTGGGTGTTTCATTATCTCTTCCACTCTCCCTCCCAGAGTTTCTCTCAGGTAATTGTTCCCACCATAGCATCTGCTTCAGTTTGAGCCTGTTTCCTCCCTCACCCCAAGGTTTTTCAGCACGAGCGAGGTGATAGCTTTGTCTCAGCTCCTTTATTCCCTGCATAAGCACTAAAAGGTCTGAGAGGCAAATAAAGGAGTTTGTGCAGGGACAAATCTCCTGCCCAGGTAAGAGAGGGGATCACCAGCCCTTGGGGAAGCAATAACAGGTAACAGGCTAAGCACAGAATCAGAAATTACCTTCCACCAGCCAGACAACCTGAGCTGACACTCATGGATTTGGCCTTTAGACCCATCCTGCTCTCACACAGAGATTCCTCCAGCTCCGGGAGGAACAAAGGAATTGCCATTCCCACGTCACTGCTGAAAAAGTTCTGCTTTGCAGACAAACCACCATTCCTGCTGTGAGCAGCAGTCAAAAGATGCTGCAAAAACTTGCACCTTCAGTGCTGGTTAGGTCATCATTACCCTCACAAGAGAAGTGAGGAACCATGAGCTCATCCTTTGGCAGGAAGGGATTGACTGTAGTTTGCAATATTCAGAGTAATTTGTGTAATTTAATGCAGAGGATGAAGTTCTCAGCCAGGGTAATGTCAATTTTACACTATTGAAGCAGCTGGGTCAGCCTTTTCACAAAAAAACTTCATTCTTTTTAAAAATTTCTTCTGTTCACCTTGAAGAAGCCTCCTTTAAAGCCATATACTGTTTTTAGGTTGCAGCAACTGTCAGCTAATTGCTACTTGTTCAGTTCTGTAACAGCCAAAGTGTTTCCATCACAGCTTTGATTGAGCCTGTGTAGATGGAAAAAAGCAAAGAAAGCCCAGTGTAAAGGTATTTCAATCAATTAG
Source organism: Zonotrichia albicollis (assembly GCF_047830755.1). NCBI lineage: Eukaryota > Metazoa > Chordata > Aves > Passeriformes > Passerellidae > Zonotrichia > Zonotrichia albicollis. Next base: position 4,205,096 of record NC_133839.1, on the reverse strand, counting down.
GAGGTATGTGGATAATCACGACTCCCATCAGGTATCTAATTACAGACCTGACTCAATAACTGGCTTTTTAAAGTGTAACAAAGTTCATTGGGACTAATTCAATACTGCTGCAGGTTCCTGGAAGCACCTCAGTGGCTGAGGAGAGATGGTCTGGCATCTCCAGCTTTTGCCACAAATAGAGATTTAAGAGCAGGCAGGAATAACTTATCCTTGGTTTGTGTGTAAGAACTATTGGTGGAGAGCAGGGAATGGAGAGTCCTGAACAGACCAGGACACTGACACTGTTTTCAGAGCCCAGAACAGACCAAGGTACTGACACTGTTTTTAGAGTGCAGAACAACCCAGGGTACTGACACTTCATTCAGAACAGAGATGAAGAAGAACCTGCTCTTTGGGCTGGGACACGGCTGATTCTCCTCACAGCAGCTGGCACAGGGCCGTGCCTGGATTTGTGCTGGGAGCAGAGTTGGTACCTCAGGGATGTTTTAGTTTTGCTCAGAAATGCTCACACAGAGTCCAGGGCTTTTCTGCCCCTCACCAGGGGCAGGACAGAGACTGGAGAACAAGGATCTGTGGGACACTGATATCCCACAGCTGATATCCCACAGCTGATATCCCACAGCACAGGGCTTCATGCACATGTTTAAAGCCAGGGAAGGAGGAAGAGGAGGATGTGTAGAGTAATGGGATTTGTCTTCCCAAGCCACCACTGCTCATGATAGAGCCTGACTGCCCTGGGATGGCTGAGCTCCTGCCCCTGGGGAGCCAGGAAAGCATTCCTTGGTTTGCTTTTCTTCCCTGGATGGCTTTCACTACACCCATCTGTCTCCAGCTCAACCCACAAGTTCTCCTTCCCACTCCTCTGATGCTCTCCCTGTCCCACTGAGGGAGGCTGAGCTGCCAGCTGGGGTTCAGCCATGGCAGAGCCTGAGCAATGTGCTGGGCCATGAACAAATCCTCCCTTCTGGCCCTTCAGGCAGCATTTCTGCTGCTGCAAGGCAACAAATCAAGCTCTGCTCGTGGGCGTGTACGAGTCCATGATGTTCCCCGAGTCTGGGCGCACATCACTGAATTTGGACTTGGGTCCCAATTGTTTCCTTCCCCACCCCCCTGCTCAGACAGGCTCCTGTGGAAGCCAGAGCATTGTTTCCTGCCATGCAGACATGAGGAAAGCTCTGTTTCCTCCTGGACTGGCTTATGGGAAGTCCATGCTCTGGGCCAGCTCTCTTGGAGCAACTTTAGGATCGCCTCCCAGTGATTCCTCCCACCCCTGCCATCAAGCCAACACCAGCAGCACCTCAACCGTGGATAAACCACCTCCATCTCCACACAAAAGGCTCAGCTCCAAAGGTTTTACACCAAGCCCAGGCCCTACAGCCACGACCTCCAACCACCACCGTGCCTGGGAGCAATTTGCTTCGGTAGAAGCAGGATCTGCTGGGCGCACATCACTGAGTTTGGACTTGGGTCCCAATTGTTTCTTTCCCCACCCCCCTGCTCAGACAGGCTCCTGTGGAAGCCAGAAGCGTTGTTTCCTGCCATGCAGACATGAGGAAAGCTCTGTTTCCTCCTGGACTGGCTTATGGGAACACCGTGCTCCGGGCCAGCTCTCTTGGAGCAGCTTTAGGATCACATTCCAGTGACAGGATTCCTCCCACCCTTGCCATCAATCCAACACCAGCAGCACCCCAACCATGGCAAAACCACCTCCACACAAAAGGCTCAGCTCCAAAGGTTTTACACCCAAGCCCAGGCCCTACAGCCACGACCTCCAGCCACCACCATGCCTGGGAGCAATTTGCTTCGGTAGAAGCAGGATCTGCTTATAAACCCAAGTCCAGCAGCCAAGTAGGTGGTCACTTAATATCTCTGGGCACTTTCAGGGAAGATTAGGTGAAAGTCCAAATCCAGGTTGACATTCCCCCTCTCAGAGAAACAGGCCTGCAATAAATAAGGCTGCGTGCAAGTTGTTGTTCCTGCTAAACTGCTCCACTCAGCCACTTAGAGCCAATGTGTTCCTCATTAGCACTCGGGGAAGCTGTGAGAGCACGGGGCTCTCTGTGCAGCCCTGATCCCATTCCCCTCCCAAACACATGGAAACACTTTAAAAGTAAGAGCCCTGGGACCTGTGCAAGGGCGACAAGTGACGAGATGAGGAGAGGAGACCAGAGCCAGCCCCTGACAAATTTGAACCATCCAGGCTTTAATCCACAACAAACTCCCCCCCCCCACCACCAAAAAAAATAAATTGATGCTAAACAAGCCTTGCCTTTTCCAGAGAGGAGATTACATGTGTAATGGAAAAATTATGGGTATGGGGAGTCTGGCCTACAAAAATTGGGTAATATTAAGAGCCTTCAGTTTTGCTTTCCATGATTAATGGAACTTCCCCTACATGTAACTCCGTCAACATTTCCATCCCCCTCAGAGCCTATTGAGAGACCCCTATTTTTTTTAATTTAAGGAAAATGGAATTTTAAGGCTTTGTAGCATTTCCATAAGTTGCTGGGAGCAGGTGATTGGCCATTTCCCCTTTCAAACACCATCCCCCTCACAAGGCAGAGCAGGGCAACAGAGGGGAACTGCCTTCACCTCTCCTACCTGGGATAGCATTTGGGGCTTTTCAACCTGAAAATTCCATAATTTCCCTCATGTGAGGAGAAGGGAGAAGCCACAAACCCAAGCAGAGCTGAGCTGGCTCTCAGGGAAGGGGCTGTGGTGGTATTTGCAGGGGTCCCAGGATGAGGGAAGAGACGAGGATCTGACTCCATGTTTCAGAAGGTTTGATTTATTATTTTATTATAAATATTATATGAAAACTATAGTAAAAGAATAGAAGAAAGGATTTCATCAGAAGGCTAGCTAAGAATAGAAAATGAATGATAATAAATGCTTGTGACTGACTGAGACAGTTTGGACAGCTGGACAGTGATTGGCCATTAATTAGAAACAACCACATGAGACCAATCCCAGATGCACCTGTTGCATTCCACAGCAGCAGATAATCATTGTTTACATTTTGTTCCTGAGGCTTCTCAGCTTCTCAGGAGAAAAAATCCTTAGGAAAGGATTTTTCAGAAAATATCATGTCTGCAAGGGGCCATTCCAGTGCTGCTGGATCTGATGGATCATGGGGATGCCCAGCTCTCCAGAAGTGAGGAGGCATCACACAAATATCCAATGAAACAGCTGAGCCCCAGCACTGGACAAAGCAGAAATAAATAGGCCATTAATTCCAAACCCACAGAACTTTAAAAGTTAAAGCTGTTGGAAGAAATGTTTGTGCATGTTGCTTTCATGCCAGTGGAAACATAAGAAAAAGCTGAAACTCTCTGCACTGGCATAGCAGGTTCAGCTTTGATCTCTCAGGAGGTTCATTCTCTTCATTAGGCTTTTCTTAAAATCCACTTTTATGAACCCTTTTAATTTCCCCCCTGCATCTCACCCCCATAAAAGCCTTTTTAAATTCATTTGACAAAAGGGCAGGGAAGGGGAGGAGAATCTCATTTAATTGCAACTAAACATTACCTGAAGATGCTGGTTCTGTATGGGGGTGCTGGAGCTGTTCATGGTGAGAGTCACAGGCACTGAAGGAGAGGAAAACCCACAAAGGCCATAATAAATCATTAAAAAGGACACAGGGAGCAGAGAGAGGAGCAGATCCTCAAACACCAACAAAGGAAAGGTACAGGACAGAGAACAGGGGCATGTCAAGCAGAATGTGGCTGATCACTGCTGCAAAACATCCCCCACAGTCCTTGTTTGATCTCTGGATCCCGGGGCAAACCAGGACCTGGCCACAGGTGTGGTGTCCACTCTGCAGATACAGTCCAGTGGCACAGCCTCTTCCTCACAGAGGAGCTGCAAGGCTTAAAAATTCCAGATTAGAGGAGTTTCAAGGGGGTTCAGCATCCTAAGACTCAAATTCCAGCACCAAACTGGTCCCAGCATTTGAGCTGTTTAGGGGTGCTGTTCCTATAAGGAGAAGGGATCAGAGGGGCACCCTTTGAAATGCCTGCAGTGGGGAGAATTTGAGCTCTGCATTTATTTCTGATGGAATCTTTGACAGAAAAAAAATGAAAAACTGTACACATAATTTCATCCACCCTATATGCAAGCTACAGGTAAACAGTGTTGAATTCACTCCTCCAAAGGGAAATTTGGGTCCTTCTCAACATCAAGTGCTGGCCAGGTGTTGCCTGGGTTGCTGGATGCAGTCCCCACTTGTGCACTGGACTGGGCTGTGTCATTCTGTCCACAAGGAAAGATTCATTTTAACATCAGTTTGTGGGTTTTACCCCCACTAGTCCTATTAAGGGTTAACTTACCAGTAGCCCATTCCTTGAGTAAATTAAACCATGAAACAACCAGAGCAAACTGTAACCAGCTCATCTGTGCAGATGAGCTTGCTCAAGTCCTCAGAAGCAGATACTCACTCCTCTTAATGAGAAAACTGTGTCCAGATCCCTGCTCAGGCTGCTCTGGACCCTCAGGGGCTGTGTCCTCTGGCAGGAGAGAACAATCCCCACTCTGCACTCCCAGCCTGCTCCTGCTAGAGAAAGTTGTCATTTCCAGACAATTTCCAAGGAACAGATTCTGACCTCACATAAAACACAAATCCATGCAAGGAAGGCTGTTCAGTTATTCTGATTTTAAGCCTGGCATGGCACAGAAGAGGTTCTGCCCTGCCTTTCCTTTCTGATGTTCACTTAATTCACTGTAACATGAACACAACTGGATTTAACAAGACTCAACAACTGCAATAGCTTGCACTATTCTTTAGTCCTGGAAGCACAGGCCACTGCTTTTCTGCTACATCAACCCCAGGCCTCCCCAGCCCAAACTCAATTCCAATTACATTTAACAAAGCTAGGTGGATGGACAGCATAAAGTCAGATGAAGTTCAGTGCAGACAAATGCCAGGTAATGCACTTAGGAAAGGATAATTTGAACTATACAGGGAAAAAAAAATAACAGAATGCTTTTGCAAGATAATCATCTGCTGTGCACAGAGAGGCAGGGAACTGAAAAGACTTTAATGGGAAGGGATGGCAAGAACTTCCTTGGGAAGCTGCTCGTCCCAGATCGCAGCAATCTGAGCTCAAGGCCAACTCCTGCAGCACTGCAGCAGCAGCAGAGCTCTGAGAGATCACAGGGACTCTTCCACAAGTAAAGCTGGAGTGGAGTTGGAGCCTGGTGAGTGCAGGAAAGGATCCATGAACTCTTTGTGCACCTCTGAGTCAGAGAGTGCAGAGCTTCTGGGGACCAGCTGCAAACAGCACGGCAGAGAAACTTCTCCCCCAAAACCCCCTTGAGCTTCAATCCCGGCATGCTGAAGCTCTGTGCAGACACCAGGAGCCATAACGTGCCAACAGCCATTTCATGTCAGGAGCCAGCACATCCCTCAGGCTGTCCAGGACACCCAGACCCCTGCCAGGGGGGTCAGAGACCCTGGCACAGAGCCCAAAACACCTGTGGGTTTGATTATGACCCGTGGAGCAAATTACCAACCTTAGATGAAGATGAGCAAGCCTCAATAGTTTAGGTAGAATAATAGTGAAGTTATCACAGGGTGGAAAAGTAGATTTTGGGGTTTTTGGTATGGGGGTTCAGGGGGCAAAATGGAGGGATCTGGGTGTGTCCAGCCTTTCTCCTTCTTCTTCTTGGCCTCCATCTTCTGCTGTGATGTTGGCACTTTGGGATTTGTTTAGAGTAGAAGCTCACTGTCTAACATAGGTGATAGGGATTGGGAAGTAATTGTAAACATTGTACATGTAGTTTTTAGTATAAAGACATAACACTGCCCTGGGGGCAGGCAGAGTGCCTGGAACTGTCCTGCTGGATGGACCTCGGCAGGGCAGGAGAAAATTTTTATAGATAAGACACAATAAACAACCTTGAGACTGAGAAATGAAGAGCCCTGACTCCTTCAAGCGCCGGGTTGGGAAAAGAAACTTTCTAACTTTTCTTGGGGTCACTCTGACCAGCTAAAAATCCCAACAATTTCACAGGGAGAGAGCCTGTGCCCAGCAGGTTCCCCAGTGAGACACTTGGCACCTGCCCTGCCTGTGCCCCATGGAATCCCAGACTGGTCTGGGTGGGAAGGGACCTCAAGGCTCATCTCATTGCAAGGCTCATCTCATTCCACCCCCTTCCATGGGCAGGGACACCTCCCACCACACCAGGCTGCTCCAAGCTGTCCAGCCTGGTCTGGAACTTCCAGGGATGGGGCAGCCACAATCCTCACCCTGTCACTGTCCTTACATGGGAGCTCAGCTCTGAGGCCCAAACCTCTGTGTGCTGGGGACCCAGGGCACCCAAAACAGAGCTACACCTGGAGTGCTGTGCCCAGTTCTGACCCTTCAGATTGGGAAGGACATTGAGGACCTGGAGCACATCCAGAGGAGGCAACGAGGCTGGAGAGGGGCTGGGAGCACAAACCCTGTGAGGAACCCCTGAGGGAGCTGGGGGTGCTCAGCCTGGAGAAAAGGAGACTCAGGGCTGCCCCCATCACTGCACAGCTCCTGAAAGGGGCCTGTGCTCAGCTGGGGCTGGGCTCTGTCTGCAGCAGCACTGACACAGCCAGAGCACACAGCCTCGAGCTGTGCCAAGGGAAATACAGGCTGGATATCAGGAAGAAGTTTTTTACATAAAGAGTGATAAATTTCTGGAATGGCTGCCCAGGGAGGTGGTGGAGTCCCCATCCCTGGGTGTGTTTAACAAAGCCTGGATGTGGCACTGGGTGCCAGGGTTGAGTTGAGGGGTTGGGGCTGAGTTGGACTCGATGATCTTGAAGGTCTCTTCCAACCCAGTGATTCTGTGAACAACAACTCCAGTCTGCACCCTGCAACACAAAACCCAGCCTCACTCTCAAGCTCTGTAATCCCCATGTAGGATCTAAGTATGCTAGAGAGAAGCAACCACAGGTGCAGCGTCTCCCAGTGAGCTCTGCTGCTCCCCACTTCTCCCTACCTGTGTCCCTGCTCCAGGGGAGAACTCCCATCACTGGTATAGGGGGAGAAAGAACATTGGATTAATGGAATCATGAGTTGGAAGAAGACTTAAAGACCAATCAGTTTCAACTCTTTGTCATGGGCAGGGTCACCTTCCACTGTCCCAGGCTGCTCCAAACCCCTTTACAGCCTGGCCTTGGGCACTGCCAGGGATCCAGGGGCAGTTTTTCTGGGCAACAAGTCTTTGCACTCCCACTGGTGACCAATCAAGTAGAATCTCAGAAGATTATAAAAGCTTTCAATAAATCTTAGAAGAGACTGAAAATCTAAGGCAGAGAACTGGATGTGTGAGGGAGGAAGATCTCACCTCAGGGCACGGCTGGGGCTGGGCCAGGGCAGCTCAGGCTGGAGCTCAGGGCAAGGCTCTGCCCCCAGAGGGTGCTGGCACTGCCCAGGCTGCCCAGGGAATGGGCACGGCCCCGAGGCTGCCAGAGCTCCAGGAGCCTTTGGGCAGCGCTGCCAGGGGTGCCCAGGCTGGGGTTGGCAGGGACAGGGGCTGGGCAGGGACAGGGGCTGGGCTGGGGGATCCTGGTGGGTCCCTCCAGCTCAGGATATTCTCATTCTGTGAAGGAGAACAATCCCAGCTCCTCACTCCCCCCACATCTGGTGCCTTAATCACCCAGATCTTCCCTTCTACACAGCTGGGAGGACAAAACCCTCTGGGGCACACATCTGGGAGATGCCGCACTCCCTGCTCCGGGCTCTGCCAGCCTTTCCCGAGTATCTCCAGGCTCTCAGAACCCCTCGGAGGGATCGCAGAGCATCTCTCATTCTGGAGCTAGGGCTGGGAGCACATTCCATGAAGTGTGGGGCCATCTGATGGCAGGAGCAGGAGCGCCAGGCTCAGCATCCCCATCCCCATCCCCGCTCTGCTCCATTCATCTCCGGTAATTGAATGCGTGCCCTGGGGGGGAGCCACAGGGAGGGGGGGAACAGTATTTATGTTTGTCTTCCCAGATTTAGTTTGTCTTTATCTCGAGCTATTTTGAATGTCATGGGGAGTTAATGAAGACATGTTGTGCGCCTGCAACGCATGGAGCAACTCCTCTCCTGTCTCGGCATATTAAATTCTTCCTTACTTACATTAGGAATTACAGGGAAAGAACAGACGCAAACAAAAAGAGGGAGGGAAGATAAAAGGAAAGTGGAAAGAGATAAGAGGGGAAGAAAAGGAAGAGAGGAAAGGGGTTTTTGTTGGTTTGTTTTGTTTTGTTTTTTGGAGTTTTTTTTGGGCTTTTTTTTTGGGTTTTTTGGTTGATGTTGTTGTGGGGGTTTTTGTTTGTTTTTTGGGTTTTTTTCGGTTTGTTTTTTTATTTTTGGGGGGTTTTTTTGGGTTATTTTGTTTTTTGTTTTTTCAGGTTTTTTTGTTGTTGTTGTTTTTTTTTTTTTTTTAATTTAGCTTTCAAAGTTGCATCACAAGACATTTTCCCAACCCCTTCACCATGTCTCTCCTGATCAGAGATTTCAGCCCCAGAATAAATGTCTTGTTCCATTTGGGATGACACAGGAACAGCCTATTAAACACCCCTCTAATATCACCCTAAGTGTCCATAACAAATACAGGGTGAGGGGACACAGCAGAGATGCCCATTCTCAGCTGGAACATTGTCCCCAGGGACAAGTGGCATGTCCCCAAGCCCTGCTGTCACCTACCTGGAGCCACCAGATCCCCTCCATCACCCAGGAAGGGCATCCCACACAGCGGGACCTCAGGCACGGGTCCTGCTCTGCTGCTGGGTATTTTTAGTTGTTTTCCCTTCACTACAGACAGGAAACTGAGGCAGACAGAAAATACAGGCTCAGATCTACAAAGGCTTTTGGCCTCCAAGCTCTGTTTTTAGACAATCCCTGGCTTAGATCTCACCAGTTCTTTCCAAGAGAAGAGACAAGGCAGTGACAAAAAAAGCCCTTTCCCCAGGATACCACTTCCTCAGCTCTCCTCTCTCCCTCCTGGGAGAGGCAAGAGCACAAAATTGCCTCAGTCGTGGGGCTGTTCTGAAATTAAGATCTTCCCTTTCCTGGCACTTCCCATCCTCTCTCTTTCCCTGAGGCAAGATCTGGCACACCTTAGACATTCTGGTTTGGCCCAGAGTTTTATTTAGACTGTTCCTTGCTTAGGGGATTCTCTGTTTATATCATTGGAGGGTGTTAATAAGGGCAGAATGGTTTCCAGACCCACACCAGCTGACTGGATTTCCTGAACCCACGCCATCTGTGAAAACAGAAATGTTCCCTTCTCCTTGTACACACAGATAAATGCATTAATGCTAAACCTCCTGGGGCAGGAGTGCAGGAGAGCTTGGGGTTTCTGGCCAGCTGAAATCCCAGCAAGTTCTGGAATGAGGCACAGAACCACCATTTTTATTATGGGGGCTCAGCTGAAGACATAAAGCTCTCCTCGTCCCCCTGTGGAACAGACAGAGGAGCTTGACATTTTAAAAGAGCACAATGAGGAGCTCCTGGCACCTCTCTCAGACACATCTGGCACTGGCCACCCTCAGAGGCACCAGAATGTGCAAACTGAGGCCTGGCTGGTATTACAGCACTTGCATGTGCCTATCAGTCAGCTCCTCCAGCTCATCTTCCATCCCAGAGCTCTGCTCCAGATCCCTGCTGACACAGAGAGGTGCTTGGAAGTTGGGACACTTTATTTTTAATGGAAACAAATAAATCCATATTCTTAAGGAATAGAGAAACCATTCTAATGTTCATTTTGTTTAGGTATGGAAAGAAACAGGCCCTGCAGTCACTGAAAAGAGCTGTTTATTCATAAAGTTATGATCCCAGGAGCTCACCGAAGCCCATATAGTATTTATCAATCTCTAGTGTGGGATTTATCTATTTCTTGCAATTGAGTTTTAAGTGTTAATATTGTGTTTGTGATAATATTGTGCAGAGAACTGGAATTTGGATTAATGGTGAGGACAGTACTTAGCAGAATTGAATGTGCAAACTGAGGCCTGGCTGGTATTACAGCACTTGCATGTGCCCATCAGCCAGCTCCTCCACCTTATCTCCCATCTCAGTGCTCACAGAGCTCTGCCACAGATCCCTCCTGACACAGAGAGGTGCTTGGAAGATGGGACACTTGGAGACCAGTGTCAGTCAAAAGGGCTTGTGCCTTGTGACCAGCTTGAGAACAAATTCCCAGTTTGAACTGAGCTGGAAATTCCATGTGTCAGCAGGTTCACACAGGAGCTGTGGCATCATCTGAGCTCAGAGCTGACCCAGCTTCACATTCCCACTCTCTGTTCTCCCCACCCAGCACAGCCAAGGAAATGCTGCACTCTTCAGAAAGAAGTGGCAGCTGCCAGCAGAGCCAAAAAATTCATCATTCTGCAGCACAAAAATCATTCTCACAGGAAAACAGGCTCAGGCACCCAAGGGTTGGTCTGGCTGAAGCAGCAGCAGCAAGTGGCTGTGAAATACCCACCAAGAGAAAAACCAACGGGTCAAAGAAGGAAATTCCTTATCCAGGGACACCCAGAATCAGTGTCTATTCCAAGAGGGAGAATTTGGTTTGCTCAACAAACAAAAAACGCCAAAAGGTTAAAATTTCCCATCCCAATGCACCTGATGGGCTTTCAAGGAAGGGGAATACTTTAGAATCAGGATCAAGAACCGAGAAACTCAGCTACACTCTGCCTGCAGCAATGTGTTCTTCAGATTCACCCACTGCATGTCCCTGCCTTCACCCCAAGTTCCTCCTGTGATAAAACTCTCCCTGTATTGGATTTGCAGGGAATGCCCCAACAAAGACAGGAATGATGAATGTTCTATGTTCTCAGAATTTATTACTAATAATATACTAAATTACTAATTTATTACTTTGTTATACTATATTATATTAAAGAATACTATACTATACTAAAGAATACAGCAAGGATACTTACACAATGCTAAAAGGACAATAATGAAAACTCCTGACTCTCTCCAGAGTCCTGACACAGCTTGGCCCTGATTGGCCAAAGAGTGAAAACAACTCCCAGCAGAATCCAATGGAACAATCACCTGTGGGTAAACAATCTCCAACCACATTCCACATGAGCACAACACAGGAGAAGCAAATAAGATCAGAATTGTTTTCCTTTTCTCTGAGGCTTTTCAGCTTCCCAGGAGAAAAACCCTGGGTGAGGGGATTTTTCAGAGAATGTGAGTGCCACATCCCTGTCTCAAGAAATGAAGATTCAACAGCTAAGCTGGAATAGGAGTGAGCAGCCAAGGGGCCTTGGAGGGGCTCCAGGCCATGGGGACTCCTCACTGGCAGGAGCACAGATCCACCCTCTCTGCACCTGCCCACCCAGGACACTTCTGTTTGCTCTCCCTGAGCAGTGCTCATGTCTGAGATGTGGTTTGGGGCTGGGAGTGGCCGTCACTGCCCAATTCAGAGTCACCTCTCAGCTCAGGAAGCACCACTCACCTGGCAGGGCTTGTTCCATCCCCTGGTGCTGTCTGCTCCACAAAATAGCACAAGCCCTGACCATACCACATCTGCCTAAACCTTGCAGCTCCCTGACTGCTCTGACAGCTCAGACCATTTCGTGTCAAGCCTCTTATTTAATCACAGTGCAAATGAGGCTGTTCCCCGTTGGAAGCTCCCTCCCTGTCCCAGCCCACTGGAACTCAAACACCTGGTTGTTGTTTTCTCTCCTGTGACCAGAAATGCTTCCTACAACATCCATCTCACACAGCCACAAAACTGCAAAGGGCACAAGGCAATAAGAGCCCAATTCACTCCAGTTTTCATTGTTTCAGCATTGAACTCAGGGCATGAGAGCTGGCTCTTGGCTTGACTGCCAAGTGACAAGAATCTGTGTGTTTACAGCAAACCCAGTCACCAATGTGGTGCTTCTGAGCAATTCTGCTTTGTGCTATCAGAAATGCTGCAATACTGAGGTTTTCCAAGGTTTTTAATCCTTGATATGTTCAGAACTGAGGTTTGGAGCCAAAAATAGAACAATACAGCTCACGTTATGCCAAAATGACAACTATTTACCTCAATTAAAAGGAGCAATTTTCTACACATTCTTATTAGAGTCACCAAGCTCTGGGAGAGCAGCCCTGCAAATACTGGCCAGAATCCAAAAGCAGTCTGCTATAAACATTCTTATAACAGACCCACACTAATGCATATACATGAGGATTCAAAACATAAATCCATATTCTTTTGCCTCCCTCAAATTAGGCAGCGTTGACAAATGTAATTATTTCAGATTGCAATGCAATGAATGATCCTCATTATACCTGTGAGCTTTACTTTCACTAACAGAACCTCTGACCTCCCAGTTTGATCTCAAGAACTCTGAGATTCAGGACATTGCAGAAGCTATTCATTTTTTGATAACTCAGTTTGCTGCTCTCCATTGTGTGTTCGTCATAAAGGGCCTTGGAAGATTGTACTTATCAAAGTGCATTCAATAGTAATGGACCATCTAATCCTAAAAATCCTCTCTCCAACAAAAGCCAAGAACAAGCATTCCCATTTTCAACTTCTTTATACTTCAGTCAGCCTCCCAAAAGTCACTTTATATGGTTCACGGTTTAATAGGAGTTTAAGCAGCATTCCCTTCTGGGGATTTTGTTTAAAAAATTACCAAGTTTATTGCCTGAGTCAGAAGCTTCCTTACTCTGTTTTTATTATCTCCAGCAGTGCTCTGATTTAATCTCTGCCTCAGTTTCCCTGACGCACGAAGCACTCAGGTGATCTCTCAGTAATTGCTGTGGTGGCAGATCCTTTCTGGCCTTTAAAGCACCTCATTGTTTCACATCTCGGGTTTGTTCTCCGGAGTAATTAAGAGCATGAAAGACAGGAACGAGCCTCATTAACTCCCACAAGCACAGGCATCCTCCAGCTCCTCCATGAACCTTTCCAAAGTGCAGCAACTCCCGGTGGGTACCCAGGAGTGTGTCAGGCTGAGCAGGGAATGCAGCTTGCAGCTTTCCTCCAGCTCTCTGGTGATGATTTACCTGTGACACCAACAGCTCTGGCCGCTGAACTCAGCTCACTCGGTGCTATCCCAGCAAAATCCCCATGTTCCAGCCTGCACGGATGGGAAACACTGGGAGGGAAATGCAGTGAGAGCTTGTTCCAGATTGCAATGCAAGTTGTTTTCCATTACCATCTTTATGGCAGATCACCTTTGTCAAGTGGGCAATTTGCTTTATCTCTCTCTTTGAGTGACCACATTCACACCTCCCTCGGGAGGGGACATTGCTGATAACAGCTACTGAATGTCACTGCATGACTGATATATATATAACATATATATATATATATATATATATATATATGTTATATATATACTATAACATCCCATTGGGAGATGCTCCGCCCAGAGGGAGGAGCCAAGCATTGCTACCTAGATATAATCCAGAGGTTTTGAGACACCAGCACAGCTTCTCCACGGGATTCCCAGAGGAACAGCAGCTGCCTCTCCTTCCACTGGATCTTCAGAGGAAGAACACATCCTTCTCTACAGGATCCCTGCTCCAACAGAACCACCCCTGACACTGCAGGAGGGCTGCAGCCACAATTCCAATGGGACTGCCACCAACACCCTGACCCACAGGGTGTCAGGTTGGGTTCTGACTCTGTCAGTGTTGTTCTAGTGCACTGCATCGTTTATTTTATCCTTTACTTTTTTTCTTTTCCCTATTAAAGAACTGCTATTTCCTGCTCCCATATTTTTGCTTGAGAGCCCCTTAATTTAAAATTTATAGCAATTGGGAGGGGTGGGGAGGGTTTACATTCTCCATTTCAGGGGAGGCTCCTGCCTTCCTTAGCAGACTCCTGTCTTTCCAAACCAAGAACCAAGACAGAGCTGCACAGAGCCATCAGCTCCAGCTTCTCTCCCTTCCCCTAAAGCCCACTGACAGTCTCTCAGAACAAAGCAAGCCGTTCTCTGGATCTCCCTTATCTTATTGTACATCAGTTTGCTGAAACATTCATGGGATCACTGCTCATTTCATTTACCCTTAAGGCCAGCCCCTCTGCTTATTAAATTAAGAAGATGAATGAGAGATTTTCTCTCTTGCTAGCAGCCCAGGGGATTCATTAGTCAAGTAAATGATTGCACTTGCCTCAAGTTATGCTACTGCAATGTTTGTAATGTGTCTTCTGATCTCGGCTCCCCATGCAGGATTTGGAAACAAGGTTGGCTTTCAGACAGGTCACATTTAATTCCAGTCATCTGGCTTCAGCAAATGGAATAAAAAAGGCCTCAAATTCACTATCCTATAATTCCCTGCCTTTGCTCAGCCCTCCAAACGTTTCACAGAGCAGACACACGAGGGGAATCAGGAGCTCCATGCAAGGCACCAATATTTGTCCCATTTATGTCGGTATCAGGCACAGTCACCACTCTAACACTGGCAGAAAGCACAGATTTGGGGACAGTGACAGAGCTGCTCTGGGCAGGAGGGAGCAGTTCCCCCACCACGTTGGATCATTAATTAAGCACAAAGGTAGCTGTTAACAAGCTCCCTTCTGCCTTCCAGAAAGGAGCTGGCTCTGTAACTGCTGCCAGAGGACAGCAGCGTTTCTGAGTGCCATGGCAGGAAAGCAGGAAGGAAATGGCATTTCAGAAAAAGGTTAAAGTCCACATCCCAATTAAACTGCACCACAGCATGGATGGAAAGGAGGCTGAGCACAGATGAACTCTGAGGAATAACTGTCCCCAGTTCTACAGGGCTGCTCCAGGACAAGCAGAACCTGGATGAACAAACCCCACCAGCATGGCTGGGTGAGCACTTCAGAAGTGGGATGAGCAGCACAGAAGAGATTCCCTCTGGTGAGCAGCAGATTGCACACCTTGGAAGTGACTTCCAAGTTGTGCTGTCACATCTGGGGACTCAGTGGGACACAAGCTGCCACCCTTAACACCAGGAAAACATCACAGCAAAAGCAGTTTCTGTGTAATGGAGCTGCAAGGAAGCACATTGCCTCCTTTAGAAATGGCAGCAGCAAGAGCCATGGTTCCTGTCACCCACTACAACTCCCAGACATGCCCAGGTGACTTAACACTCTGCCACAAAACTACACAGATGAGTCTGAAACACCAAGTATGAGCAGTCTGCCCAGCTCCTGAAGGTTTCCCAGCAAGCCTGGAGCCAATGAGAAATGGAGGCTGCTCCCTTCCCAGCATTGCACCTGAGCAGAGCAGCACAGCAGGCAGGCACTCAGAAATGCTCCCTCCCCTGAAATGCAGCACAGCTGCAGCAGCAGATGAAAACACCTGAGCTACAAACCAGCCTGCAAAAGGAAGAGCCAACTCCAACAGCAACAGCTGTGGGAAAGGAATTAAGATGTCTGAGCCAACACAGCTGTCCTCCCTCTCCTTGCCCATGAACCAAGGGCTGATTTCCCTCCCAGTTTTGCCACAACTTTCTCACCTGACCTTCATGGAGTCATTTCTACCCTGTCTATAAATAGCAGAACGTGACAATTCTGCTGCCTCTGCAGAGGGGAGGGCTCAGCCAGCACTGATTTCACACAGTGAGCATGGCCAGGCTTCAAACAGCTCCAGGCACACAGAGCTGCTCTGCCCTGGAGCAGTACAGGACAGTCTCCACCACTCCAGGGAAGGGCAGGAGGCAAGGCTGACCAATTTGCATGGATAAGTGCTCCCATTTACCAGGCAGCATAATTAGGACAAAGTTAACCTTGGAGTAGCCTGCAGAGGACTTTAAGGTGGCCACAGATGGCTGCAAAACGCCCTCACTTACTGCTGGATGCTTGCTTCAAAAGAACTCATGAATTGCAGAATGGTTGGGTTGGAAAGGACCTTAAATCTCATCCAGTGCCATCCCTGCCATGGCAGGGACACCTCCCACTGTCCCGGCTGCTCCCAGCCCTGCCCAGCCTGGCCTTGGGCACTGCCAGGGATCCAGGGGCAGCCACAGCTGCTCTGGGCACCCTGTGCCAGGGCCTGCCCACCCTCACAGGGCAGAATTTCCTTCTAGTATCCAACCTAACCTGGCCTTCTATCAGTGTGAAACCATTCCCTGTTATCCCATAATTTCATGCCCTTATCAAAAACCATTCTCCAGCTCTCCTAAAGCCCCTTTCAGTATTGAAAGCCTTTGTCCTTCGCTCTCTTGGTCAAATTAACAGCCCTGGCAGCCCCTCCCAGGAAAGGGTTCTGAGTCCTAAGTGCAGAATCTGCCTGACAGAAGTTGAGGGACAGGAACCACCCAGCCTGTGTAGGTTTGGGATAGAACAACGTTCCTTGCCCTAAACCCGTGGGATTTAATTACACTGCCACAAATGTGGAATTAGCCCTCAGGTGTTCTTCCCACCTGGGCTGCAGCTACCTCTGATAACCCAGAGATTAATCCTGACCACAGCAGAAATCACAGAGCAGCCCCTGGGGCTGCTGGAACGTTTTGGCTTCGAGCTGAGAGCCCAGGGCTGGTCCAGCCCTGCAGAGCCCTGCCATTCCCAGATGCAAACCATACACATACATAATATTTATTCACCTTTTTGATCCTTTTTCAGGGGCTTTAAGCCCAGCTCCTGCACAGCAGCACCCCAGGGAGCTCACACAGCCCAGACCCCCCAGTAAAACCCAGTCTGGAGGAGTGGGGAGGGTTCAGAGCACTCAGAGGCAGCACTTATTTGAGAAATTACACATTCCAGTCTCCAGCTCACGAAAGGAACTGATTTTAACCGCAGGGACACCCCGAGCAGGAGCTGCCCAGGCACGGGAGCTCCATCCTCCGCTTTTTACACGCCAAACGCACAAATTTAAGGAGCTGCCGCCATCTAGTGGGTCTGATAGACCCTGTGATAGATGAGTCATGCGATGGTTGACTCTCATAATTAAAAGGCAAATATCATGTATATATGTTAGGAGAAGTTTTATAGATTTATAGTTATGTTTTATAGATTTATAGTTATTTTTTATCACAGTTTAAAGGCAAATACCATGTATATATGTTAGGAGAAATTTTACAGATTTATAGTTATGTTTTATCACAAGTAAAAGGCAAATATGCATATATGTTAGGAGAAGTTTTATAAATCTGTAGCTATGTCTTATCACAATTAAAAGGCAAATAGGATGTATATATGTTAAGAGAAGTTTTATAGAGACATAATTATGTTTTATAAATGTATAGTTATGTTTCGTCATAATTAAATGGCAAATATCATGTATATATGTTATGAGAAGTTTTATAGATTTATAGTTGTTTTATCACAATTAAAAGGCAAATATCCTGTATGTATGTTAGGAGAATTTTTATAGCTCTATAGTTATGTTTTATCACAATTAAAAGACAAATATCCTGTATATATGTTAAGAGAAGTTTTACAGATTTATAGTTATGTTTTATCACAATGAAAAGGCAAACATCACATATATATGTTAGGAGAAGTTTTGTACACTTACAGTTATCGCCTTGTGTTGTTGCCTGGGTTTGGGACATTTGGGAGGGTTGGCTCATTACTATGGCAACAGCTGACCTCCAAAAAAGCTGTCAGGAAGTGATCTCCAGCCCTGGACAGGGAGAAGGAATCGATGGACAGAACTTTGCGAGGGCTAAAGGGTTAAAAGGTGAAACCTCCATTGTGTGAGTGAGCACATGATGGGAAAAATCCTCTGCTCCCAGCGCTGTAATATTGCCTCTATTTTATTTTCTGCTCTATTTTTTGATAGGGTTTTAATAAAACTTCTATATATTTTGGAAGTGAGTCTCTTTTCTCACAACCCCAATGGGCCCACTGCAGGTCCTGGCACTGCTCCCCTCACCCCAAACCACAGGGGTTTCCCTGCTGGGTTTGTCACCTCTCCAGCATCGCTGGTGTGACCCCTCACAGCCACCAATAAACCTGAATGGGCTGGGCACCTCTCACACCTGCTCCTTAAAGGAGCAAATGCCCTGATTCCCCTGGTGAGGAATGTGGAAGCTGTGGGGCTCAAGGTTTGATGGCAATGGTGAGAAAATGATGGAGAAGGCATTTCCTGTCATGCCCAAGGAGGATGGTGGGTGCTCCTTTTCCTTGTTTCAGGTTAGGTCCTAGTTGTAATCCCAGGCTGATGGCCTGAGAAGAAGACACAACAGGAAAAGCTGCATCTTAAAAAAACAAAGGCCACAGGAGGTAATTGTGTTGCTTCTAAAATGTGGGATAATCCAGGATCCCTTCTGAGGGAGCCCACAGGAGGGATGGAGAGAAACCGTTCACAATGGCCTGGAGGGACAGGACACAGGGAATGGCTCCCACTGCCAGAGGGCAGGGCTGGATGGGATACTGGGAATTGGGAATTGTTCCCTGTGAGGGTGGGCAGGCCCTGGCACAGGGTGCCCAGAGCAGCTGTGGCTGCCCCTGGATCCCTGGCAGTGCCCAAGGCCAGGCTGGGCAGGGCTGGGAGCAGCCTGGGACAGTGGAAGGTGTCCCTGCCATGGCAGGGGTGGCACTGGATGGGCTTTAAGATCCCTTCAAACCACACTATTCTATGAATCATTGGTCCCCAAAACTGATGTCACCAGAGGAACCCAAACTCCAGGGCTCCATGGCTGAGTCCAGGTTAGTGTCCCGTTATCCTGGCTAAGCTAGACAGAGCGTAAAATTCTGTGGAATTTTAAAAGAAAGGCAGATGTCATGAGAAAAATGGATGTAATTAAGAGACTGTGCTTGGTAGTAGGATTTTAGAGAGAGCTGTATGGAGAGGATGTCAGAGATAAAAGATAAAAGTGCAAGAATTATACAGCATAAATATGTTGTTTCTGCTGCAAAAGCAGGTTTTATTTCAGGCAACAACCTGGCTCTGCAGTTTTGTACCAAGTACATCTTGCAAGGGCTCTGGTGTGAGCCTGAACCCTGCACAGCACAGGCTTATTCAGAGACTTTGGAGATTTCTTTGTTATCCTGGGAACAAGGAAGAGATTCATTCATTCATTACAGGTGAGGAGCTTTAGCTGCAAGTCACAAAATTCAGGAGCTGGTATTGGTGGGACAGAGTATTTCTAACAGGGTAATGTTGGTAATTTTAGGGTATCTCCTGAAGAGACACATAAAAGGAACTCCAAGGAGTCAGACTAAAGTCACCTCTGCAGCAAATGGAAAATTCCAACAATTTTCAGTTGTGTTGAGTTCAGTGAAAACCTTGGACAGGCCAGACACCACCAGAGGGACCAGTCAGACCATGCCAGCTGTGCTGGGATACAGTACTGCCCATTCAGGCAATTAACTAATTAGGGGACACCTGCAGATGTCTGGGGACACCACACAGTCTGTTGTGGATTGCCAGGGCTCTCTGGGGTTTTGCTGCAGACATCAGTGCAGTATTGCAGGACAAGGTGGCTCTTTTGCTGCGGGGTCAGCTGTGTGGTGGAGCTCAGCAGCAGTGCCAGCAGGCTTAGAGTGGCCCTGGTTCTGAGAGGTGTGAAGTTGGCCCCAGGTTCATGTTGTGGTGGCCTGATAAGCCAAAGGGACGCTTTGACGCCACTGCAGGCACTGAAAATACGAGTCAAAGGGCTGATGCTGCTCCAGGTAGTTACAGCTGCATTTGCATGGGTTGTATCCTGAGATTGAAGCTGATTTTGTGGGAGAAAACCCAAAAGCTGCCAGTCTTTTAGCTAGGATTGATTGCATCTTGCTAAAAGGTGAGTGATAATAGGAACTGCCTGTGCTGACAGCAGACAGCAATTTGGTGATCACTGAGAACAGCACTGCGAGACAGATATTCAATTCCTACCTACTTCAGAAGGGAAAAACAACCTGAACTTGCTGTAACAGTGTCCAGTGACAGCAGCAGCTGCTTTCTCCTCCCTGATCAGGGTGTCTGTGAGCCTCTGATGGGCTATAACCAGCTCACACAAACCTTTACTTCAGCTGCTCTCAGGGCTGTGCAAGGTGGAAAGGAACCCCAGAGATCCCAGTTCCAGTCCCTGTGCCATGGGCAGGACTGGTGCTGGGGGGTAATGGGGATGCTCAAATCACCACCTGGCCTGGGCACTCAATTTTTGGGGTCACACTAAACATTGCCCTTGGGGTTCCCTGCCCTGCAGCTCTCTGGACTCTTCCCCCTGTGCCCTCAAGCTCTCTGTGGCTTTGGAAGGCAGAGAGGTTGATGACACTGCTGTAATTAGGGTGATGCCAGCCCAGATTAAATGACTTCCCTGATTTGCATGTGTGGTACAATCACCATCTTGCCTCCAAAGCTGATGGAGAAGCTGGGCTGTGCTGGGAGGGAGGGAAGTCCTGGACATGTCCCTGTGATGCCTCAGGTGCCCGTGGTTCAGTCCCTTATTGAAGCCCCATAGTTACAGCATTTTATTATTTTTATCGCCATGGGATTTTGGTTTCCCGTTCCTATTTATTAAAAATCTGTGCACAAAAATTTATTAAAAACCTATAAAAAACCTAAAAAATTTATGCTCAGCCTGGCATCACCTGGGCAGGTGCATTTTCCCCCAGGTGTGGAATCTGTTGCTGGGAATTGTGCAGGGAGGGGACAGGGTATCAGCACACGTAGATGGGGTTGGGAAAATCGAGGATGGATGGATGGACGGACGGACAGACGGATGGGTGTGTGGCATTCACATTCCCTGAACATGATTTCTTCATCCAGGGTTTTTCTCCTGGGAAACTGAAAAGCCTCAGAGAAAAGGAAAACAATTCTTATCTCATTTGCTTCTCCCGTGCTGTGCACATGTGGAATGTGTTTGGAGATTGTTTACCCACAGGTGATTGTTCCATTGGATTCTGCTGGGAGTTGTTTTCACTCTTTGGCCAATCAGGGCCAAGCTGTGTCAGGACTCTGGAGAGAGTCAGGAGTTTTCATTATTATCTTTTTAGCATTCTGTAAGTATCCTTGCTATTCTTTAGTATAGTATAGTATTCTTTAATATAATATAGTATAATAAAATAATAAATTAGCTTTCTGGGAGCATGGAGTCAGATGCATCATTCCTGCCTTTGTCTGGGGGGAACACAATGACTGGGTGGATGGATGGATGGATACTGGCATTATTGGCACCTGCTGTACCACAATTTTCACAAACTCAGCACCCCGCACAAACATAAAGGGATAAATTGAGCAGCCCAGGCTTGGTGAGGTCAGGTCAGAATGCTGCACTCTCCAATCATATCCCTTTCCCATCCCTATTTTCCTTTTTCATCCCTAAGTTCCTACACTCCCAGTGGCCAGGAGGTGGCAAGCTTTGGATTCACATCACTCTCTGCTCCCTCTCCGCTCCCAAAGCTGGGGATTCCCGGGAAGCAAAGGGCTACAGAGCCCACTCTGGTTGTTCCTGGGGTGGAATCCTGTGTCCCAGAATCCCCCCTGCCCTGCTGCCCACGCTGGGCTCAGCCCAGGGCAGGGGCTCAGAGCTGGGGTAGCTCCAGCTCTCACCCCCAGCACCCCCAGGTCCCTCTCCAGCTGCTCATCCCAGCCTGGGTTGATCCCAGAGTTTGCCCCAACCCAGGTGCAGCACCCTGAGCTTGGTCTTGCTAAACCTCAAGAGGCTGATATGGCACTTATGGAGTGTGGCTCAGGTTGCCTCAAACACACATTCAACAAAAACCCCATGCCAAAAATCACATTTGCACACTCCTGCTGCTTGCATCATCTAAAGTGACGAGGAAAAAATACCATTTATCTTCTTTTCCTTGCAGAGGGTTAGAGGTGCATTTTCCCCCAGGTGCATCTGATCACATCACTGTGAACTGTGAACTGTGAACTGATCACATCACTGAACACAGGAGAGCAACTGGAGACACTTGAAAATATTAGTACAGCCTTTGTGTGCACTGGGGGGTACATAATTGCATTTATTGCATGGTCAGTAAAGCCTTCAGCCAGGCTGCTCTTCTTCCTTTCCTGCAGCCACAGAATTTATTTTCCTTCAATCTTCATCCTTTCCCTAACTCTGTGAAATCTTTCCCAGGTGGAAGACGTATTTAAATACACAATTGGAAGAGAAAAGCAGGGCAGACCAAAGGTCTGCTAACAGGGAATCACCCTTTGGATTGAAAATACACCAGTATGGGGCAACTTTCACCAGAGCTGCTCCAACCATCCCAGCCTGAGAGCTGGGGTTATTCATGGCAGCACGGCACGGGTTGTTAATTGTATGAGACACTCGGGAGCAGCCCTGGCAGCCCTCCAGCAGCTCTCACATTCCCTCCTGTGCCTGGAGGGCTCCCTGCCGCCTCTCTTGCCACACACAGCAGCGTGTGAGCCAGAGGAAACAGCATCACCCAGGGGCTCAGGGTGCCACAGGCCCTCCTCTGCCCCAGGATACCCGGAGCAGTTGTGCGGGCTGAAGCAGAGACATCCTGTGCATCTCGGGGCAGCAATTATCAACCAAAAACCCGAAAAACTGGGAACTTCCCTGTGCAGTGAACAGGAGGATTTAATTAAAATGCCCAGGACGCCTTTCCACAGGCAGGCATTGCTGTCAGCATCTCCCTGCACTTTGGTGGGCCCAGAGCCACAGGGATACAGGGAATGAGGAGCCAGATCCCAACATCTGGCACTGCCTGCAGTGAAAGACACACCCCAAGCCTCTGGAGGGGGTTTCTGACAGCTGTGACACAAAACCATGGAGTTCTCTTCAAAGTGGGACCAGATCACTCCTATTTGCCAGTCTAGAAGTGGTGTCCAGGAGCTGAAACCAGCTCCTGAAGTGTTCTGAATTTTATAGACTAAGCCAAATGACTTCATGGTAAAGCAGCATTTGATTCCTGTATGAAATATTACAGGATGCCATTCTGGTAATTTCCTCCTTGCTTGATCATGATAACACAGTCCCTGAGGCACTGGGGAGGCAGAGAAAATGTGCCAAGTGGGGGAGATGGAAATGGGAGAGTCGCCAGTAAAACAAAACATCATTAAGGAAACGGAGTTAGAGAGAGATTGTTGTGTGATAGGGAAGGGTTTGTCTCATTCTCCATCCATCACTTGGAGTCGGAAGTGATAATATTTTTTTTAAAGCTTGGAAGCAGTTTTGGGGTCTGCTTTGAACTAGCTCCTAAGTTCACCCTGGAAACCCCTTCCTCTCTAAAGTTCTAAATGAAACAGCAACAATAATAAATATAAAGAGACTGTTACTGTTAGGTCAGGTGTGACACATACATGCACGGGATTAGGGTTTAAGAAGAAAAAGTTTTTATTCTGTGTGTTCTCCAGCTTTTTTTCTTAACAAAACATGATATTAAGTCATCAACTACATCACAATAATTTATTATATTCATTGGTGCAAAGCAATTAGTGTCAATATAATTGGCAAAAGTTTTACAGAAATATAGCAAGGCACGTATACACATCTACTTATGCACGTAGTCTTGTTGCCCTGATTTTGTAAGTTTTTCTAAGCCTTCTGATGGTGACATTCTTGTAACAAACTTTCTCACACACTTTCTGTAAATAAATTATTGTTTTGCATTCTTTTATGGAGGAGAAGAAATTTGATGGACTGTTGGTTTGTCCAGTGTCATTGGAGAGGTGGCACTGTCACCCTCCAACCCACTGACACTTCTGGAAATCTATAAATGTTGGAGTCAGAAAATAAACTTCCCTTTTTCCACCTTGAGAACAGCGGTGTGGAGTTTAAAATATTGAAAAATCAGGGTGACACTTCACATCCAACAGGGTGGAGCTCAGGGATGACACAGGGCAGAGAACAGAGAGCTTCAGACTCCTTCTTGCCTGGATCATCCCCATCCTTCAGGGTGTTATTCAAGAAGGGATTTATGGTGAGTTTAGTGAAGAGTGTTAGAAATCTGGCATTGCCTCCTGGGGCTCTGGCTGCTCCAGCTTTGCTCCTAACACAGCAATTTTTATAGGAAATCAGGAACTCATTTAGCAGCTTTAGGTGGGTGTTTCAGAAAGAGAAGTGGAACTGCTGGGTTAAGCTGCAGGAGTTATGGGATCTGGGATACTGGTGCTGAGGGACCTGACCACGAGCAGGGGGGTTTATAGGGTTTATATATACAAACTTTACAGGAAGGGCCTGGCTGGGGAGCTGGGATGGAAGAGGGCAATTCCTGCAGCACAGCTTCCCACAGTAACCCTGCATTGACTTGGAGGTGGTCCATGAGAAAGCAAAAACATGGTGAGATCACAGCCCCAGCTGAGCTGATAGGGAAGAGGGAATCCTTCCCCAGCTGGAGGCTGATCTATACATGTAAATATGTGAAGTCACAGCTTCCATTAACGTCTGTCCATCTTGGCATGGCACAGCTGCTCTCAGCCCCAGTGATTCACAGGATTGACCCTGATTTCAGCAGCCAGGGAGAATTTGGATCTTACCTTAGCAACTGGCAGCATGGAAATTATGGACCAAGCAGACAAAAATGTTGGGGGAGGATGTGTGCAAGAAACAGTTTGGGAGTTTAGGAAAATATCCAGCCTCCCACCAAGTTGCTATGGGATAATTAATGAAGGCCTCATTCTCTCCATTTTTTGCTTCCAATCTTCCCCTCCCCAGGGCCATGAGCTATCACCAAAGAACGTTTGGGCTTGGTGTGGTGAGTTAGCAGTGATGGATGGCTGCAGAGGAGCAGCCTTGGAACCCCTCTCACCTCCCCCTGTAGGAAATGAGTCACAGCCCAGGGGGCCAAAATGCAGGTACAGAGGGACCCAAGGCTCCTTGTTGGTGTCACCTGGCCCATGGGACAGCCACAGTGGGACAGGAGAGATGCCATGCAGGCACCAGCCCCTGTTTGACACCTCCTGGCTGTTTTGTGGGAGCTGATGGATCACCTGCCAGGCTGCTCACGCCACTCCAGCTGGCAGAACTCCTCAGCTGGAAGCACCACACATCAAAAGAGACAGGAAAATCAGCTGGAGCAGCTCCAAAGCAAAGAGAAAGGAGTGATCCGAGCCCTGGAGAATGTGACCTGTGATGAAAGATGGAACAGACTCGCTCCATTTAAGCCTGGAGAAGGCAAAGGGGAAGATGTGATAACAGTGCTCAAATATGTGGAAGGGAATTGCAAAACGAGAGGAATAAAGTGTTTCCTGAATAATTTAGGGAAGCTGTGGATTTGCCAAGGCTGCAGTTTCCGAGCAGGTTGGGCTGTAATCAGAGAGCAGTTTGGATATAGCAAATTCAGCCCTGAGCATGGGGCTGGTTAAACCATTCCTTGAGGTATCTTTCAGATTTTTTTATGATGTGTAATTTAAAAAAATATTTTTTCTATTGCTCCAAGTGAAGAACACAGAAGAAACAAACCCAGCAACAACAGTTAACATGGGCAAAACAACCAGATACTTAGAGTTGAAAGACAGCAATACCCAAAGTATCATCATAAAATTGTATTTTTTTAATGGAACCTGCAACTTAACCATCAGATCAAAACATATAAAGGGTTATTTGTGGGGTGACTTGAGGCTGGGACTAAGGGGAAATTAATGTTCCACTCATTCATTTTAGAAATATCCTCATTAGTAATTGCCCCATTTATAGTCAAAAGAAAACAGTGCACTCAAATTCCTGGCAGCAAAACACTTCCCTTGCTCTAGATAAATATTGATATTGGCCGTAAGTCAGTTTACAAAAAGAAATGGAAAGAAAACAACAGCTCTGGTGATGCCTGTCAGGCTTTGAAGCATCTTTTGAGAAACTGTTTGGTGAATATCGTTGTGCACAACACGAAGACAAAACTATTCATTATGAATAGTCTGGTGTGAGGAATTCAGGAGAAGGACCCTGTGGAACTGGGATGTGCCTCAGCTCCTGGCCCAGCACAGGCAGCAAAACTCCCACAAAAAATCAATCTTCAGCCTGGTTCAGCAGAGCTCTGTGAGTGCTTTCCATTTCCAGAATTGAAGCCTGGCCTTTGGCTGGGAAGTTGTGGAGATTGAGAGTGGAAATGTGGGGCAAAGCAGAGAGATTCTTCCCTGTGAGGGTGGGCAGGCCCTGGCACAGGGTGCCCAGAGCAGCTGTGGCTGCCCCTGGATCCCTGGCAGTGTCCAGGGTCAGTCTGGATGGATCCTGGAGCAACCTGGGACAGTGGGAAGTGTCCCTGCCATGGCAGGGGTGGGATGAGATGGGCTTGAAGGTCCCTTCCAACCTAAACCATCCCATGATTGCATTACACAATTCTATGGGCTGTGACTTCACAGACACTGGTCCTTTGGAAAGTTGAAATGCATAAAATTCCAAGCAACATCAAGTTCAATTAACTTTAACACAAGAAAAAGAAAGTGCCTTTCTTCCAAACAGAAAAGAAGGATGAATGCTGAGGTGATTATTTACCGTGTATTATTTGGCACTGGCACTTCATTTGTCAGGCATGTCTGGCAGCTTTCACTTGTGAGATATGGGAAATAGCTGCAAAGAAAATAGAAATGGCTCAAATCCTCCAGAAGCTCACTGCAAACTAATCCCAGGTCCTCAATCATGGTGGCTTGTAAAAGTCTGAGTCTTCTGTTCCCAGCTCTACTCCTTTTACAGAATGAACTAATCACAGAAGGAACTAGGTCAGAAAACTCTTTTGAGATCATCAAGTCCAACCTTTCTGCTGAGGAAGTCTCAGATTTCCTGTCAGGATCAGGAGTGAGGAGATCTCACAGAAAGGCCCCTGTGAAGGAAGGTGCTTTGTCAGATCTGGGGAGGACGTGCTCTGACGGCTCAGAGAGGTCAAACATTGCCCTGTGCCTCAGTTTCCCCACTGGCTGTGTGTCAATAACGACTCACAGGTGCAGCACGTGTTGCTCTGACACATTTTCTGTCACAGCCAGGAGCAGCCCAAGCTCCCTGAGGGTCACTGAGGGCTGCCAGGGCTGCAGACCTGCAGGAATCCCAGCTGACCTTCCAGCCACACCATGGGATGTGACCATCATCCCAATATTCAGGATTTTCCACTCATTATAAGGACAGGATGGCAGCCCCATAGCTCAGAAAATCATCAAGAGTGCAGGAAAGTACCTCAGCCCTTCTGGCTGATCCTGATGCCTTGTGCAGGCTGCCCTAGAACAGAGACTGGACAGAGCTAAAGAATAAAGCAGGTACTTATTCAAAGCCTCAATGGATCCACCTTGGGCAGCACAAGAGCCCAGCCAGGGCTGCACCCAAGATGAACCAAAATGGCCCCAAAATGCACGGCTGGGCACGGGGTCTCTCCCTGTGATCAGTTCTGCTCCATTTGCACCTTGCAGTTCATTGTCCCATTCCAGCTTTAGCCCAGGCAGTCCCACCCTGCTTGTTTTTCTCTCTCCAGCCCTCGGTGTTTGTGCTCTTGGGCTGAGATTTGGATCATTTGTCCTTGGTGCCCAGCTGGAGCAGGAATTGTTTTGTCTCCCTGCTCTGTGCACAGAGCTCACCATCCCCTCATATGAAGCTCAGACCCACACACGCTAAAGCAGCACAGAATGTGAAAAATAGAAAAGCTAAACCTGAGGCATCAATCCCCTTCACTGCCTCTCCTTTTCAGTGTCCCAGCAGGATGTGTGCAGGAGGAGATGCAGTTTGGAAAGCCAGGGAAGCACACAGGGGGAGTCAGGCAGGAGGAGTCAGAGGTTTGGGGTTCCTCCTGCTCTGTGTGACCTCAGGAACATCACTGTCCCCACTGCCCTTCTCCATGTTGTGGGCAGCCACAAAGCCCTGGTGACCAGGGGGATCCCTGATCACCAACTCCCACACTTCACAGGGGCCAGGCACTACATTTCACCTCATAATTCAAATTAAACAATTTGTGCTCGCCTAAAAGGTCTCTTCCAGAAAGGTTTTGCATATAAACAAATCCAGCAGCACAGAACTTCTCACACAAATTGATTCAGCTTCAGATCTATCTGCTCTTTCTTGCTTTGCTGAATAACTGAGGAGCTCCACATGGCCCAGTACTTTATTTTTTTTATCCCCAGTGATATACTTACATATTTACTTCACCTCTTAATATTTTCTTTTACAAATTAAATATATTTGAATATATAAATATATAGTATATAGTATATTGTATATACTATATTGTATATTATATATTATATATTATATATTATATATTATATATTATATATTATATATTATATATTATATATTATATAATATATATTATATATTACATATTATATATTATATGTTATATATTATATATTACATATTATATATTATATGTTATATATTATATAACATATAAAATAACACATATATTATATAACATAAATTATATGTTATATAAATATATTATGCTATATAAATATATATTGTTAATATATATTCTTGTTCTGAATAATTTTCTCAGCCCTCACATAACTTCTGTACTTTCTCTCACAAGTTTTTCATTTCCTACAGAGCTAGACTGATGTCACAGTAGCAGAGCTTTGGGGATGTGATGACACAAGGCATCACAGAGGCAGATTTGCTGGGGAGGAATCATGTAATTAATTAGATCAACTGGAGTCAGAAGGAAAAAGTTTCATAAACATTATTTTTTTAGGTTTTTAAGTTCCCCACTGCTGCCGTACAGAGGAACTGAATCATCCTGCTGTGGCTCCAGCTGAGCACAAGCAGCAGGATGAAGTCTGTCCCTCTGCAGACACTGACAGATGCTCTGCTGCCTTATCTGCCCTGCCTGTCACCATGGGTACAAGAAAAGCCAAGGGCACAGTGCCCTGGGTGATGTGGGAATCAATCACAGTAACAGAATGATGGGAGAAAGGATCCTGCAAAACTCCCTCTGCTTTTCAAAGGGAGAAAGTTTGCCTTGGCAGAAAAGTGAGATCTGCGTGGAAGATTTTAAAATGTGTGCTGAAGAGTTTTGACAGCTCCTTTTTGCCAGAAAGGTTATTTGGAATTCTGCTATCCAGAGCTGTCATGTCTTCTGTGCTTCTTAAACTCTTGAGGAGCTCCCTCTGATCTCTGGCATGTCCAGCACTCCCTGAGTTATTCTCTGAGCATTACTTCTCTCCTTCTGATTCAGCTTTTGGACTCCTCTTCCAGCTGAGGCTAAAAATTGTTGTACAATGGATGAGCTGCTGTGTGAGGCTGAGCAAGCCCTGAGGGCTGGGCTGGAATATCCAAACAAACAGAGGAACAAACAGAGGAACCAGCAGTGGTTCTGGGAGCACACACAGGAGCAGAGAGTGTGGCCACATTTCTCTTCACAGAGAAAAGCAAGGCACAACTTCCCAAGAATATTCCTGGGATCCACATTCTCTGAACCTCTGAGAAAGTGAAAACAATTCTTATCTCATTTACTGCTCCTGTGTTGCTCACAAGTGAAATGCATTGTGATTGTTTACC
Source organism: Zonotrichia albicollis (assembly GCF_047830755.1). NCBI lineage: Eukaryota > Metazoa > Chordata > Aves > Passeriformes > Passerellidae > Zonotrichia > Zonotrichia albicollis. The sequence continues at coordinate 4,175,889 of NC_133839.1, read as the reverse complement.
TGAAGGGAATTGGTGATTGAATCCTGGTATGAGTGTTTTGATTTATTGACCAATTGAATCCAGGTGTGTGATAGGACTGTGGGCTGACAGTCACGAGATTCTGGCAGTTTAGTTGAGTACTTGAGCAGATTCAGTTTAGATGTAGTGTAATATAGTATAGAATAATACAGTATAATAAAGTAATTAATTAGCCTTCTGATATCTGTCAGGAAGGATGAAAGTTTGACAAGAAAGTCTCACAAATATGTGTGCTTGGCAGAAAGATTTTTGAATGTAGAACTTGAAGAAGGAATAGAGATGGAAACAAGTTTTGATATAGCAGAAAAGAATTGCTGAGCCAGTCTCACTGGGTAACCAAGGAGGCAAAGGGTGTGTGAGTTAGAAGGGGTTTTTGTGGCTTAGAGCAAAGGATAAACCCACCCCAAACAAGAAGATGTTTTTACCAAGCAGAAAGAGAGCACAGGCAAACAAGTCAGCAAAGTTGCAAGTAGAAAAAAGGTCTCAGAATTTTCCACTGCAAGAAAACTGAAAAACAACTTCTAGCTTAAACTGTAATGTACTGACTTTTAGTGATTGGAGTAACATGAATATGGTAATTACAGTAGTTATGATAGGCTACAGATAATAGTTAAGGTATAGATTGGTTCTACTGTATGAAGATGCTCAGCAAAGTCTATAATGCATTGTAACCAAAGAAAAGTCTATAATGAATTGTAACCAAAACCAAAGGGTCTCCAGGCCTGCCTGCAGCTGGAGCTGACAGCTGTGGGCACAGCTCTGTCACCCACAACCCTGGACTGCTGCAACATCTTGGATTTTATAAACTGCATTTTGAAGACCTGCCTGGAGTCCTGCATCTCTCATTCAGGCTCTTACTGATATCAGTGGAGTACTCCTTGCATTCCTCCTGGACATGGGGCAAAAATATCACTGAGAGAGAGCAGCACCAGCCCTGCCCAGAGCCCTCTGTGCTCATCTGCATGGCCTTGTGCTGCAGGACAGATACCTCACAGAATCTTGGAATAGTCTGGGTTGGAGGGACCTTAGGGATCACCTCATTCCACCCCCTGCCATGGGCAGGGACACCTTGCATTCCCTCACAGGGGATTTGTTAAAGGAGAGGTTTCCCCAGTTAAGAACTACAGAATGAAATCGAGGAATTGCGGCACTGGGTGCCAGGGTTTAGTTGAGGTGTTAGGGGATGGGTTGGACTTGATGATATTAAAGGTCTCTTCCAACCCAGTGATTCTGGGAATTCTTGATTAACATTTTGGATCCCATTATTTCTTTTTGGTTTTTTTCAAGTTTATCCAGGAGTGAATGCATTCCATTCTGTCAGGAGTGGGTATAAACTGTTATCAACAGGGATGAGCTGTTATTAAAGTGGCCATAACTGTTATAAAACTGAGATAAACTGATATAACAGTGCCATTTAGGTGTGCATGGGCAGTGATGCCTCAGCTGTAGTTTTATATTTTTCACATTCTGTGCTACTTTAGTGTGTGGGTCTGAGCTTCACGTTATGGGATGGTGAACTCTGTGCACAGAGCAGGGAGACAAAACAATTCCTGCTCCAGCTGGGCACCAAGGACAAATGACCCAAATCTCAGCCCAAGAGCACAAACACCGAGGGCTGGAGAGAGAAAAACAAGCAGGGTGGGACTGCCTGGGCTAAAGCTGGAATGGGACAATGAACTGCAAGGTGCAAATGGAGCAGAACTGATCACAGGGACAGACCCCGTGCCCAGCCGTGCATTTTGGGGCCATTTTGGTTCATCTTGGGTGCAGCCCTGGCTGGGCTCTTGTGCTGCCCAAGGTGGATCCATGGAGGCTTTGAGTAAGTACCTGCTTTGTTCTTTAGCTCTGTCCAGTCTCTGTTCTAGGGTAGCCTGCACAGGGCAGCAGCAGCACAGCACCATGTTCAAGCTATCAAAATGACCCAAAAAACTGTGAGGCCTAAGGAGACTCAGAGAAATGATTGGCAGCTGAAAAAACACAGAATTTCCAAAGAATTCTCCCAGAGGAATCCATCACTTTTGCAATATCTGATTGTACAGGGGCTGGAAAAGTGTTTTTTTATTTACAGAGACTGTCAAAAGCTGTGGGGACAGAAAAAAGTGAGTTGGGGATTTTGTCAGTTTTGTTCTGCTGTGCTCTCAATCTGAGGGTAATCTTTTGATCTGTCTGTCTAAACTGATTTATTCCTAATCTGTAGATGAAATAAAATATTTTCTCTCTCTCCTAGGCTTTGTCTGGCACTTGCCATGCCCTGTGCCACATCAACACACGCCTGCAAATCCAACTACTCCAAACTTTCTCCCAAAGTTTTGGGAAACTGCTGGAAAACTACTGCAGGCTCAGAAAGCGCAGCTTAATAGGATCCATCTGCTCTGGAGACATCCTTAATTCCCGTGATTTGCTGGTTAATTTTCTCCTGTCTAATTGCACGGCAGCGCGGGGCAGTGGCAGAGGGGAGGAGGAGGAGGGAGGGGAGGAAGCAGCTGCGAGGGAAGGAGTGCATTTCATGCAGCAGGCACTAGCCGGCGTGGTCCCCACAGCCATCACAGCTTGTCCTGGTCCCCAGCTCTGCCTCAGGGACACGAGGGAAACCAGGAGGGTTTTTGCAGGGGAATAACAAAAGAGAGTCTGTGACCGTGTTCACAGGGGTCCGAGGATGAGGGAAGAGATGAGGATCTGACTCCATGTTTCAGAAGGCTTGATTTATTATTTTATGATATAAATATATTAAAACTATACTAAAAGAATAGAAGAAAATGTTTCATCAGAAGGCTAGCTAAGCTAAGAATAGAAAAGAAGGAATGATAACAAAGGTTTGTGTCTTGGATAGAGAGTCTGAGCCAGCTGACTGTGATTGGCCATGAACTAGAAACAACCACATGAGACCAATCCCAGATGCACCTGTTGCATTCCACAGCAGCAGATAACCATTGTTTACATTTTGTTCCTGAGGCCTCCCAGCTTCTCAGGAAGAAAAAATCCTAAGGAAAGGATTTTTCATAAAAGATGTCTGTGACAGGAGTCCTTTTGGTTGGGGGAGTTTTGTCCTGATGCTTGGCGGAATTGTGTGCAAGGAGAAGACAGAGGTGCTGTCAAAGGGTGGATGGGCTGTGATGGAAAGGCTCTGAATTGTACAGTCACAGAATGGTTTGTGTTGGAAGGGAGCTCAAAGGTCCTTTAGTGCCACCCCTGCCATGGCAGGGACACCTCCCACTGTCCCAGGCTGCTCCCAGCCCTGTCCAGCCTGGCCTTGGGCACTGCCAGGGATCCAGGGGCAGCTCCTGGCTGCCTCTGGCACAATTGCAACACAATTACTCTGACAATCACAAGACTTTAGAACAATTTCTTCAATGAATCAGCAAAGCAGGGCCTGTTCAGACAGATTTGAGCCCTGCCTGTGATGCAATAAGGAGATAAACTGTCCCTAAATCTAAAATTATCTATTCTTCACTTGATCTACCACCATGCCTCTGTCCTGCAGCATGTCCCCATAAGCCATAGTGTTTATGTGAGACAGCCATTAAAAGAGATTACTAAAAAGAGAGAAATATAAATTTTTATGTATAACTTTTTTTTTAACTGGGCTTGTTTTGTTGACATTTAAAATATTGGAGTGGGTTTTTTTCAGTATTTCACTGGAATTATAAAAATCCCATCAGCACCAAAACCAAACAGGACCCCACAGAGCTCACCTCTGCAAGCTTCATCCAAGCTGCCCTGCAACCCAAAATCCTGAGAGGAATCCCTCTCATATCACTCCACTGGATTTTAACTCCCTCACCATGACTCAGGTGTGAATTCAGAAGGTGTTTGATGCAGCAAACAGGTTTATGTGGTCGTAGTTATTAACCCAGGATCCAGAAATGCTCCTGGCTCTGAGTGTGAGCACTGGCAAAGCTCCCACTCTGGGAGGAACCCAGCCTGACCCTGCTCAGCCCCTCCAGCTCCCGCTTCCATGTGGAGAAACCCAAGCCTGAGGCTGGGAATGCTCTGGGCTGTGCCTTGCAGGCCCCCAAAGGGGACAAGAAATGCAGTTTATTGCTGGGCACCAAGCATGCAGTGACATAATGGGGGTGTGAGTGACATTAACACCATTTCCTCAGGGCTGCCTTTCAACACTTCCATCTGGAGCTGGGAACAAAGGCAGGGGGGTTAGCCAGGGAAATCTGGGGGAGAGGAGGGAGGGCAGGATGTCTAGACACACTTTAGCACACGCTCAGGGCTGCTCAGGGCAGGGAGCTGCCTGCTCATTCCTACAGGTGCAGAATTCGGGTCCAAGGCAGGCTGCTGATCTCACCCAAACCATCCAGGATCTTTGTGCAGGCTCTGCTTTGGTGCACAAATGGGAATGTTGGTGGCTCCCAACAGATGCCAGCAAGGAGTTCTTGCCTGGTAATCTCCACCTGCAGAGCTGCCTGATTGCTGGGTGGGCAAAAGCCAAACCTTTCCCTTCCACTTGCATAGGAATCTCTTGGCTGGGAGTCTCCTGAATTTTCTACAATAGATACCGAAAGCATTTTGGCTCTCTCTCCTTTAGCAGCCAACGTGTTTTCAATGTTGCAGGAGAGAGAAGGGATTTATTTTTGACAAGTCTTGTTCATAATGGGTCATCCTTAGCACAGACACTCTCCTGGAATTTAATCTGGAGGCGTTTTCACCCCATTCTTCTTCCCATGTGGCTCTGTAGAGGCCCTGCCATGGTTATTTATGTATTCTGGACCTTTCAATAGATAACCATTTTAATCAATAACCATGGTCATTTGTATCTTCCTTCCCCATCCCTCTCCCATCACAGCCTGGTTTGCCATGGGACCATCTCCAGGCAGGAAAGAAAACACGCCAAAGAGACACCTTGGTGTTGTTCCTCCTCCTGTAGGAGCTCCTCAGGTGGACTCTGAATTCTACACAGCTCCTGGCCAAGGCTCTGAGACGTAGGAAAATAAAAACCCCACGGATTTTACATCTACCCCATCAGTGCGACTTGCTTTTCAGGGTCACATTTTCTCTTCATATTTTGATCCTCCTGTTTGTGCCTGGAGAATTTGGCCTCAGAAGAGGATCTGGAACTTGTGTCACCTGTAGCTGATGCAGGACATTCAGCAGTTTCTGGTCTCTGTGCACATCCAAACCTCTCATCCCATGGCCAGGCACAGAACATGCTCACAGGGAGCATTCCCAGCACAGAAATATCCCTGATAGCTGAGGTGAAGGTGATCCCTTAGGAATTGAGCTTTTATATATTTCATATATTTCCAACGCAGCAGTTCTTTGGCGTGTAACTCCAAACTCCACACACAGTGTGAGCTGCTGCTTTCCCATTTGGGGCAGACACAACAATTCCTCTCCAGGCCTGGCAATCAAGGACACCTCACTGCCTCAGGCTCCAGAGATGGAAACAAAAGTGAGTTTGGGGGGAGCAAACTTGGGGTCAATGACTTCATTACCTGAAGCTTTAATTGGCAAACTAACCCCCAATATGCAAATGGACCAAACTTATAAAAGTGTGAAACCTGTGAAACCATCATCCATTTAGGGTATAGGCCCTGGGGGGCTTTGTCTGCCTAAAATGTACCTGAAGGCTCTTCAATAAATATATCTGCTTTTTATTGTCTTAATTTTGTCTGGCCTCTGGTTTTAGGTAGCCCCAAAAGTCATCAGAAGGAGAATAATCATTATCCCAGCCCAAGAACTCCTCAGGCCCTAAGGTGTCAACACAAAGTGTGTGTCAGACATTCTGGGTGGGTACAGTGAAACAACACAACTGCAGTTCCTGAGGGGATTTTTAGGTGTCACCACACTATAAATAATAAATAGCACCAACAGAGACATTTAGAGAAATACATAACCATACTTCAGTTCCTCTTACATTATTTATTCATTATCATCGGGCAGTGAACTCAGCAATGAAAAACACAATTACACACACCCTGTGTTTTGCCAAAAATTTCAAAGTGCAATGAATTTCTTTGTATATTTCACTGCTATTTCCCTGCTGTTCCTACTGAACTAAATTATTCAACTGATATGTTTTCATCATGTCTTACAGGCAAGGCAAATGCTTTCAGTCTCTGAGTAGCACTTGAATTTTAAGAGCTGGAAGACTCAAATCATGTTTCTGTCATTAGCTATTAACTGTCCATCTGTGGCTGGGAGCCTGTGAGTTGAAGCAACAGAATTCCTTCTGGTTTTGAGTGAAATATCCGTGACTGCCACAGTCTGAATGATCTCAGAAAGTTCTATATTTTCTACAGAAGAGAGAATAACACCATGCCCACACCTGCCACAGGTAACACAGCACTGAAGGACAATCAACACTCAGAGCATTCACAGATCTTCCTGCATTTTTTGCATTGTGGGACAGGATGAACGTGTTCCCCATGAAACTGGGAGAGAATTATATTCCACTCCCAGTTAGGGAGTTAGGAAAAGGCAGAATGGCAGGCTCTCCCCTGCTGGAAGTCTGCAGTGAAAACAAACTCAAGCCAGCAAGTCTGTTGCTTGAATTTCTTTGTTCAGCCACTCATGGGGATGCCCCTGTGCAGCTGCTTCTCCTCTCACACTTTCCCTGTAAAAAATGCAGAACTTGCCTTCCACAGTGGTGATGGTGTGAATCACAGGGGGGTTTGGGTTGGAAGGATCCATGAAGATCCCTTCCAACCCCAGCTGGGCACAGGGAGGCCACTCACCAGATCAGTGAATATTATATTATATTATATTATATTATATTATATTATATTATATTATATTATATTATATTATATTATATTATATTATATTATATTATATTATATTATATTATATTATATTATAATATCATATATCATATCATATAATATCATAGTCCTCCTGAGAACACGGAGTCAGATTAATCTCTTCCCTCATCCTGGGGACCTCACAAACTCCACACCCATCCATCACCGCGGCCTCCCTCACACAGCTCTGTGAGGAAATTCTCCTAATTATTGTATTAAGGAGAAAGCAAGTACAGCTTAGAGATGGAGGTGTTAATTGTGGCCCATCAGCAGCCAGAAGGAACAATTCCTGCAGGATCACACCCATTAATTTCCCGTGGCTGCCCTTCAGAGAAGAGGCATTCCCTCAGTGGTGCTGACAGCTGCTAACAAGACAGAAAACACTCAGAGCCTGACCATTGACGCTGCCAGCTGAGGAGCTGGGCATTCACATCTCTGGCACAGCTGGGTCTGGGATATTTGTTTGCTGGAGAAGCAGGAGACACTGGAGTGCCCTGCAGGCAGGAAAGGGGATAAAAGGAATTTCCATGGATGGTGAGAGGAAGGCTTGGAGGAGCAGCACAGCTCTGAGAAGGTCATTTCTAGCCCAGAGCTGACTTGAGGCTTATGGACTTCAGTGCTGCTGAAGATCAAAGATAAAGAATAGCCATCACTGGTGTTATGATGAGGCTGTTGGAACATGGATACCCCTGCTGGGTACCTCAGTGCCGATACTCACTCTTTCAGAAGGAGCTCTGCCTCCTGGTGTTTGCATTGACCATCACAGGAAGGGTGGCTGGAAAGGAGTTGTGAAGGTTCCTGATCCAAGCTCCTGTTCAGCTGTTGGATTATTGCCAGAACTAGATCAGGGCAGCCAAGGCTGAGCCCGGGGCACAGTGGTGGCACAACCTCTGACCTGTTCAGTGCTGCAGCATCTTCTCAGGGAGGATTTTCCCCCATGCCCCACACAAACACCCACGCCACAGCTTCCACAGTCACACAGAAGGAACCAAAGAAAGCAGATTTGATCCCCTAGCTGTGCCCATTTATCTGAATTTAAGACCTCATACCCAGTTCTGGGTATTCCTCCCTGCAGCTCTGGTGCTTCCCCACTCACAGCAGCCACAGCAGCAGAGGTGAATTGGGGACTTAACCCTGCACAGTGCCAGAAGTGTGTGCCCTGCAGAACAGCTGTTTCCAATCCCATCCCAATGCCATGAACCTTCCTAGGGACAAACACCTCCCCTCCTCCAGAGGCTGTTATTGTTCCTTAAACTCCTGACAAAGTCTGGGGCTGTCAGTGCTTTTCCAAGCTTTACCAGCAAACCCAAAACCGTGGCTAATCCCCTCTTTTGTGACACCTCCACTGGGGGATATTCTGTCACAAGGAGCTGGTATTAAGTGAGGAAAAAGGCCAGAGTGCTGTGTCAGGTGCTGGGGTACATTGTGGATGCACAGAGTGCTCAAACACAGCTCCAGGTCTGGCTGGAATCAGAACACATTCCTGCCCTGAGCTGTCAGCTCCCCTCTGTCTCCTCCTGCAAGACCCTGACTGACCCCAGCCCCATCCCATCTCCTTCCTTGGCTTTATCCAGCCAGTGTTTTGAGACACAAATAAGCTGTCTTGTGAGCTGGAGGTTCCAAAAAGAAGAGAGAAACTTGCTGCATCAGTCAAATTCCTGAACTCCTCTTTCTCTAAGCTGTAGCTGGGCAAGCATCCATAGAGTCCAGGAGCAAGACAGCAAAAAGAAGCAGGGAAGGAGGGAAGGAAGGGGCCAGGGGAGGACACAAAAAGTTATGAACTAAAATTATGAAATGGAGAGGAAAGGGTAAAGTCTGGTGAAGGAGGAAAGGAATAAAGAGGGAAGACAAGGAGAAACTCTAAGAAAAGTGGCACATGGTGTCTGCCTGGAGAGTCAGCATAGATTTAGATTTCACTGTTAGACGAGGGAATCAATGGCTGGCCCCACGCCTCATGCTGGCAGCCTCTGCTGTTCTGATCTCAGGACCAGCATCTGTCAGCAATTTTCAAGAGGAACCATTAGAAATCACAATGTTTAACAGTTTGTCTTGGCCCCCTGGAATTTTACCACCCCCATCAGCTACTGAAAAAAAAAAAAAAAAAGCAGGGGGTTGGAAGGAGGAGAGGGGAGGAGGAAAGGAAAACAAAATGGTACTTGTGAGATTTAATGTGTGCCTCCCCCTTTTCCCCCCTGCTTGTTTTCCACATCCGCAGAGGTGATCTATGGATGGTGGGGCTGGCTTCACTCCTGGCCACTCCAACGGGTGCTGGATGGGAGCAGAGCTGGCTGGGGACTCCCTGTGAGCAGAACCCAGGCCTGTCTGCTGGGGAGCCCTGCAGGAAGCACAGCAGACCCCAAGATTTACAGCAAACTGCTCCTGACACCAGAGTGACTCTTGGGCACCTCACAGACAAACCCGCCCGAGAGAGACGCGGCCTTTCCCAGCAGTGCCTCAGTCACTTGGCTACCAGCAGATGATTTATTCCATCTGTTCTTCCCTGCACATCTCTAAATAGGGAGCCACAAAAGGCACTGTGGGGACTGAGGGAAGGGAAGGGAAGAGCAGTTTCTCAGAGGGTTTTGGCAGGGCTGGCCCTGTGTGGTGCTCCATGGAGGGGACACCCAACGCTCACAATCCAAAGGTTTTCAAAGGAAGTTCTTCAAAGGGCTGGTCCAGCTTGGCACTGATAAAACTGGTAGAAACAAGACTGAATGAAGGAGAACAAATCACTGTGGTGAGGTTTGAATGTGTTTTCTGCAGTGCCAGTGGAAGCCACTGTGCGGAAGGAGAGCCTGAGGTGGCAGCTGAAGGCTGGTCTGTCCCAGCACTGGGGACTCTGTGCCCAGAGGCTCACAGGGACCACAGCCAGGCACCTGGGACATTTTCCTGCCTTAATCCAGCCCCTGATGCTGCAGGGATTCCAAATTACATCAAAGGCTGGGTGGGATTTCACATCCAGACCTGAATTTTGATGCTGCCTCAACCTCTACATGAGCTCAGTTGTGTAATTCCAGGGAGGTGAGATCTGTTTGTGACCAGCTGGATTGTGCAGGATGAACCTCACGTTTCAGTTCTTCCACAGACATAACTATGGGCTGGTTATGACTATTGGTCTTTAAGTATGTGATTTATATGGTTCTGGGAGATAATTTGTGGTTTATAGACTCAAAGACTCCAGTTTATACAGGCTCCATCAGGCCTTGCCAGGAGAGAAGAGAATTTGCAGAGTTCAAATGAGCCTCAGCAGCTGGACATGTTGATTTTAAAGGTTCTTTCCAACCTAAATGATTCTGTGATCCAACATTACCTGTGAACGGAGGAGCAGAACCTGGATTTTGACTCACTGTCCTCAGAGAGAAGGAAACTGTACCTTGAGTTCCTGTTCCACAACACCAAAATGAATTTCCTCACAGAACCACTGACTTTCCAGTGGTAATTTGCTAGAAAAAAAGCTCAGGTTAAATACAGACATTTGGGAAGTTACTCCTGGGCAGAAGGCCACATAATCAGTGTGATTTGATTTATTTTTTAGAGCATTTGGAGCCCCTCTACAGGTCTCAGAGCAGCCCCAGGACCCCTGTCCAGCCCCTCTCTCCAGCTCAGAGATGAACCCAGGTGGGCAGGCTGAGCCAGGAGTGACAGACACACCCAGGGCAGAGATGTCCCTCAGCCTCTGCTGCAAAGCCCTTCCAAACACAGAAGCCAAAGGAGTTTTGAGACCTTCCAGGCAGAAGAGAGCAAAATGAGTTTTTCAGATCCCCTGGACACTCAAAGGGAGTGCAAACACAATGTGACCTGCAGCATTTCAGAGCCTGCATTCCAGCAGCACCATAACAAAATGCAGGTTATTTAATGTCATTCACACCAGGCACAGGGTGACAGACATGGACAGAGAGGTTTAATCAGACTAAAACCAAGCAGAAGGCATTGTCTTGGCTGTCAGATCTTGATCTGTCTGCACATGGCATTTGCAGTCCAGCCAAGTTTTAGAAAATGCCTTTAATGAGCTAAACCAAGCTTGCCTACCTTTGACATTGTCTAGATTACCAGAGAGAAACTGTAGGGTTCAGATTACTGAAAAGATAAGTCCTTATTTGATACATTTGGTTCATATTTGAAAGATTGCACCGAGTTTTATTACTCAGTTCTATCCCTATTTTCACAGTCAATCAGCTAAATAAGTTGTCTTTTAATTTTTTTTTCTTTCCTTTGGAAGAAAAAAAATATTTCCTGATTAAAATGACATGATTCAGGATTTTAGCAAGAAGCAGAGAAATCTTAGCATCTGTTTTCACATTGCCTTGACAGGGACGGTCCTCAATTAAGGATCTTATTAAAAGTGTCTCCTCCTGCATTATATCAAATTCTGGTGATTCTGCTGAAAGTTGAAAATGTGCACACATGGCAACCACAGACTCGGAGTCCAAAGGTGATGGAGCTGTCAGGAAAGCAAGGAATACATTCTGGATTAGCTGCAGAGGAGATGGATCATGGAAACTAAGAGAGACTGTGGCAGCTTGGCCAGTGCCTAGGAACACTTTGGGTCCAAGTCTCTTGGAGTGTTTACTGGGGAAGTACAAAATATTCTCCAAATCCCAGCCAGTGACTTTTAAATTAATCTGTTGCTTTTTCCATGTTTAATTTGCTTTAACTGCCTTGTTTGATTGAGCATGGCTTTTTTTTTTTAGTTCACTTTGGATATCTCTGACAATCCAGGTGCTTCCCACTGCTGCAGTTGGAAGAGTTAGGGTACCTTAGAGAATCAATCAGCCTATTTGGGCACAGGGAAAAACCAAAAATTAAAAAAGTAAATAATAATTTTTAAAAAAATAAAGTTTGGGTTTCTCAGCTTTGTTTTTCTCACCTCAAAAAGGTGTGAAAGGATTTGCAGGAGATTGTATGAACAGAGAGCTGGATTACGTATCCCAGATCCCTGGACCTGGTCTGTTCACCTCTTGCCCTTGGACCCTGAGCCATCAGGGAGGGATTCCAGCACAACCACCCTGCTTTACTCCAGTCAGAACCTTGGCCCATCATGTTATTCCTGCCCAAACTCCTTGTTTAAATCATTAATCCCCCATTAACACCTGCCCTGGTTTCAGGGGTGTGCAGTTCCTGCAGTGTTTGCAGCTCTCACCCCGCACAAACCTCTCTGTCCCTCTGGAGCTGTAAATGTTTGATTCCTTCCAGCAGCTCATCCCTGGGACCAGCTCAGAGGACATTTCTGGGTGATGCTGTCATCTTTCCTGAAGCAAAACAAGTCCTTCAGAGCAGAGGATGGATTAATTCTCCTTGGAAGTTTTATGTAAGCCTTGGTTTGGAGGCAGCAGCTCTCAGCAGGGTGAGCCCAGGATGCATCCAGCATTCCCTGTTGGGAAGAACCAAACCATTTCTTTGGGATTTCCTCAGCTTCCCCTCCTCAGAACCACTTACTGAACATTTTGGTCTTTCTCTGGTGCTGTGAGTTTGAGAGAGAAGCCTTAAAGAGCAGAAACAAACCTGCAGCAGAATACAGATGAATTTCAGCAGATGGAAGATGAATTTTCCCATCTGTACCAAGGCCCTGGGAGGAGTCCAGGAAAAGCAGGTGTATCTCATTTCAGGAGCATTCAAGTAAATAACAACCCCACTCTGGAACAAAATGAAGGCTCCACAGAGCTGCAGCTGATGCCTGCAGAGTGTCAGGAGCTGATTTTTTGACCTTCCCGGATCACTAAGAGCAAATATTTATTTGAGTGTACAAGAATTAAGTCCCAGAATATCACTGGAAATCAGGGATGCTGGTTAAGTTTTCCGTCCTTTTGAAACTTCTATGAATTCCTGGCTGTATAGGATAATTTGTTTGGTCATTGCTTCAATCTATGTGTACTTCTAATGGTTTCAAGCAGGACACTCCACCTTCTACTACAAAGAGAAGTGACTTGCAGTGGGAAAATCCTGTTTTTTCACATCTCAGGCTGAGGAGGATAAAAAGAGCAGGACAAAAACCAGCACCACATGACCTCTGTGTATTCCAGAATGATTTTTTGACTCAAACAAAATTCCAATATTTTCAATATTTTGACAATATATTCATCTGTGCAGACACATCCACACTATGGGGTTAATGTAGGTGAAAAGCACCAAGGTTAATTTAGCTTTGATTAAAAGAGTGACCCTGACAAGCACCCTGTGCATGCCCATGGTTGTTTCTGGGATAACTGGAGCCATTTCCTGGAGGTCTCCACCCCACAGCCAGTGGGTGCTGCCATGTAGATACAACCAAATGCCACAGTTGATTAAAAGATATACCTGGGGCTGTGTATTTTATCCCCATCTGTCAGAGCTGGGGCAGTTCTCTGCTGTCCATGGGCAGTTGTTTCTTTCTCTCTCCCACAGCCAACCCTCCCTCCAGGAGATCTCTGCTGTCCATGGCCACTGAGTGTCCCTGCAGGGCTGATCCCATTCCAGCATCCCATGGGGAGATGCTGCGCCCAGGGGAGGAGCCAAGCATTCCTACCTGGATCCAATCTGAGCCTGGCACAGCACAGCAGCCTTTGCCCCCTGCATTGCCAGAGGAGCAGCTTTCTGCTGCCCTGCATGGCCAGAGGGAGCCCAGGCCCATCTGCAGCAGCCCTGGAGCTGCAGAGGAAAACTCCCCCCTTGTGCAGGATCCGTGCTGCAGCAGAGCCACAGCTGGCACTGCAGGAGGGCTGAGCCCCCATGGATGGGGCTGGGACACCGCCCTGACACACAGGGGGACAGGTCAGATTCAGTGGTTTGTTTTCTTTTTTTGTTCTATTACATTTGTATTTTTAATTTTCCTAGTAAAGAACTGTTATACCTACTCCCATATCTTTGCCTGAGATCCCCTTAATTTCAAAATGATAATAATTCAGAGGGACGAGGTTTTCCATTTCAAGTGAGGCTCCTGCCTTCCTTAGCAGACACCTGTCTGTTCAAACCGAGGCACACAGTTCACCTCACATCTCACCAATCAGCAGCCAATCACTGGATTTGAGTAGGAAAAAATTCTTCACCAAAAGGAGTGTCCAGCTCTGGAAGAGGCTGCCCAGGGCAGTGCTTGAGTCACCATCCCTGGAGGTGCTTGAAAGCCATGGAGATGTTGCTGTTGGGGACATGGATTAGGGTGGACTTGGCAGTGCTGGGGGAATTTGGTGATTTGATGATCTCAAAGGTCTTTTCCAACCTAAACAATTCTATGGCTCTACAACATTTGAAAAATATGTCTTTGAGATCACAAGGCTTTGCCGTGCCCCACTCTCACTTCTCTTTTATGGATTCAACTGTGCGTGTGTTGAATCACCAAGACATCCTAAAACTATTTTATAACATGCTCAGAAAATTCAGTGGAAGGAAAGAAAGCATCATGGCATGGGAACCACAGTTTAAGTTATTCCTTTTCCCTGGAAATTATGGGTCAGGTTGTGTCTCCCAGACAGAAATTGTGCTGTTGCTGTCCTGCTCTTCCCAAAACCACAGTGTGGTCCCCATACAGAGGAGATGGATATGAGAGCAGGAGGCAGAAGGAGCCTGGAAAAAAAGAACATCAGTTCTGAGGGTAAACTGCAGTGATTACTGACTCACAAACCATCACCAAAAATGAACAAATCTCTCCTTTTACTGGGAGAATAAGCAAAAATGGCTGGACAGGATGTGCTTAAACTCCTCTCTGGTTGGGACTTTCATGCCTTCCATTTCCCCACAATCCTTCCCTGCCCTACACCCACACAAACCTTTGCTACATTGTGGTGTCTAAAAATATATACATGAATTGTCAGATTCCTGTTATTTTAGTGGAGATCACGATTTCCTTGTTGTGGTCACAACTATAAGCATCTCTAAGAAAACATTTAAAGCTCTGGCTGAGGTTTGGGTTTGAAATGAAGGAACTAGAAGTGAAGAGAGGTCCTGGCCAAAGTCAACCAAGACAAGAGGGAGTGAAGGAATGTAAGAGAGTCTGGAAAAGTTGAGCTGCACAGTGCTTAGAGTCCAGAAAGTGCTGGGGATGCAGACTGGGATCTTTTATACATCAGACAGTTGAGTTCAAGCTTCAGCTCTATCCTTTAAACCCCTTTTTGCCCATTTCATTATGAATATCATCACTAAAGTCTAAATGAAAACTTTTGGAGCTGCCCTAAGGAGTGTGACCCCCACCAATGCCCAGACTTGGAGCAGTTTGATTTCTGAGAACTGCCCACCATAATTTGGGCCACAGTGGCACAGAGGAAGGAGAGACACTGCCTTGTCAGCCCTGAGGCATTGCCAGCCCTTGCACACAGCATTTCTTGAAAGGGGAAAATACCACAGTACAACCGCGTGAACACAAAATTGTCATTAAAGAAATCCACCCTGCCTGGCAGCCAAGAACACAAACCCAAAATCACAGGCTTGACTTTGAGTCAGGGTGTTTTGATAAAACATGAAAACCAACTGATTTCTGCAGAGGGGGAAGCTAAAGATAGATCTGAGCAAATTGACAGCATCAGCAGCATTCAGGGCTGGACAGCCTGGCTGGAAACCTCCTTCCAAGAAGAGACAGGGATATGCAGGAGCTCAGCTCCTTCATATTTACCTCTCCCACAGACCCCACCTTCCAAATGCCTCTAAGAAAAGCTGTTTGTGAAATGCTTTGCAGTTTGGTGCTGGGGGATCTCATAGCCCCAGAGCCCCCAGACAGGCTGGCTTCAGAAAGTCCCTCTGAAAAGGAGTTCCAGCAGCAAATCCTGCCCAGGGAAGACGTGGAGGAGGGCAGTGGAAAAATTTGCCTATAGAAGGAGCAAAATTAGACTGACACAGTAAGAGTCTTACTGTAAAAGAGAATGGAAAGGAAAATCTGCAAGTCAATGAGAGAATTCACAGGGATAAATAGAAAAAGGCAGATGTCAATGAGTCACTGCTCGCTCAGAGAAATCAGCCTTTTGCCTTTTCTTTGAGTCACTGGCACGTCCTGCAGCAGCAGCAGAGGCAGCAGCGACCTCTTGACATGAACCATTTTTAACAATTCATTACTCATATGGTTCTCCAGCCCTTTAAAAGCTCTGTGAAGGATTGAAGAACACGTCACCCCTCACCCATGGTATTCCCCACCTGGAACACAGGCTGGGGGCAGCCCTTGGATGTGAGGGAGCCTGTCAGAGGACAGATTTGGGGTTCACAGGGATTCCCATACCTGCAGTTCTTGGTGGGTGCTCTGAGAATGACCCTGCAACATTCAGGAGTCACCAGCAAAAAAATTAAAAAATACCACAAAAACAACTGGCTGGGCCAAAAACGCCTCCAAAAAATGTGTGAAGTTCTTGTCAGCTCCACCATAAAACACTAACCCCTCACTTTCAGTCCACTGCAGGAGTTCTTAATAAAGCTGTGAAAAATGTGTTCCTCAGAGGGACACAAACATCCAGAGGTGCTCTGGGGTCCAGATGTGAAGCTATAGGGTCATAGCAAGGGGAGAGGAAAGCACACAACATGAAACATCACAAAATGCTTCCCAGCTTCCAGGCAAGGTGGTCTGGCCCAGCAGCCTGGTGCTAAGCCCTTAATCTACAGACTGCAGTTTTACATCTGTCAGTGTTTTTTGGGGGCTCATTTTCCCTTGCAGGATAAGTTATGTATAGCATGTGGAGCTGTGTATGCAGCACAGAATCAAGTGGCATGTAAAGAATGCAGCCAGGAGAAGGAACTTATTGGAATCACATGGGATTTTTAGATTGCATGTTTCCTGGCCAGCTTCCATCACAGCCCCACTCCCTTATTTTTCAGTCTGGTTATCAGAAACCATCTCAAGGTTCCTCTGTCTGCCAGATTTGTGCGTGACTGTTCCCCTGCACATCTTGCTACAAGGGACAGTCAGTCCCAGGGCATCTTTGGACTACAAATGGATTTAACCTCAAACCAATGTAATTTCTTTTTTTTGCAGGGCTTTTTCCTACCCTGCAATCATGCTTAGCTTCTTTCCCAGGACCATGACACAGTGATGTCAGAGAAAGGAGCAATTTCTGATTCAGCAGGGCAGGCTGTGGTACCCACCAGCTCTCACACTGCCATCACTCCAGACTGCAGGAAAGAGGCACTAAAAATGAAATCAGGATGAAATCCTGAATGCAGATCCTCAATTTAGAACTGTTTCCCTTCCAGAGAAGTCACTCCAAAGGTTGTGAGAAATGAGCAGGGGGTGTCAGAGGGAATTAGGATACGAGAGGATAGTTCTGTTATTGATTTGATATTGATTTCAAGAATTAACAGCCATAAAAGAGAAACAAAAGATGTTTTGCTGCTTATACATGAGCTGGACCTGTGTTTTGCAAAGGAGAGGGCTTCAGTCTCAAGGCTTGCTGAAATGAGGCATTTCTGACATGAATTTCTGACATCATGTGTTGCTTTGCCCAGTGAAGCAATAACAGCTCCTTCCTCTTACAGAGCAAGCTCTGCTTATGGAGGAGAAATAGTGAAACAGAGAAATGTGACTTGAAAAAGTGACATGGAAAAGTGAATAGAATAAAAGTTAAGAGTTGTTTGCACACTCTCAACCTGTCTAACCATCCAAATCCAGCCATGGCTGTCAAACACATCATGAAAATGACTTCTGAAATGAAGGGGTGATATCAAATTCTTTTGAAACCCAGTTCTAAACTCAGGAATGGTGCTGTGTGCCTGGTGAGGGGGTCATTTGTGAGACATCCTGGGCAGAGACATTTAGTTGGACACTTCTCAGAGAAGGCAGTGTTATGGTTGCTATTTCAGTAAAGGGCGTATCTAAGGTTTGGTAAGAATATTCAGGGGACAGCTGGATCCTTTGAAAGACTGTGGAAGAAGAAAAAATGAGGCAGAAGTTGGGCAAAAGAGATTCTTTCCACATCAGAACTGCACTAAACTCCTCCTGGTGCTCACACTGGGTGAGAGATTCAACCCAGAGAAAAGGGTCTGCTCCCAACTGAGCCCTCCAGGCAGAGCAAGGGAATTGTTGTTAGGGTTAGCACTTAGTTACTCCCTCCTACAAACTGACAAACATCAGCCCAGACTTGTAATTGCTTTCAAACTTCAGCCAGCTGCCATGGGGAAGAGGTTGGAAGACCATAAATATTGGCTGACAAAACACTGGAATGGATCCAAGCTCCTACGCAGAGGAACATGTTGGGTAAGAGCTCCCTGTGACTTGGTTTTGACTAGAAATGAGTTTTATCCTGATTTTTCAAGTTCTTCACAGCCTTGGGTGCTGGAGAAAATATAATAGGTTGGGAATCTTGCAAATAGTCAAATGTGTCCAAACGTTCCTAGGGAATCAGCCACATTTGCCCACTTTGCTCAGGATTTATGAACCCAGCAGCTGAATGGGCAGGAGCTCTAGTCAGGTCTTCACACTAAGTCTCCCTTCTCAAGGAGTACAATTTTGCATGGAACGATGGAAATGAAACTAAAACAAAGCCGTGTCTAAGTCATGGAAGTTATCATCCTCACTGGGCTTAAAGCAGAAATTATTCCACCACACCATCACCTACTCTGAATCAGCACCTAGAAGGTGAAACTTTCCCCACAGGTCAAACCACTGGTGAAGATGGATATTTTGAAGATCAAAATACAAACATAAGTAAACTAAGTAAATGTGGTTGGAATACCTGGTTGGAAAAGCAGCTGTGCAAACACCGTGGCTGTGATTTGGAAATTGGTCTGTGCTTAATGAAGCACTCTCTGGAGACAAGGATCTCCATGGCAAGATTGTCCCCAATAAATCCATATTTGTGGAAGGAATGGACTGCAGGAGGGACAGGTAGTAAGACGCAGCTTTCACTTCTAAGTAACTGCACTGACTGTGCATTGGGAAATAATTGATTTGCTGAACAATGAGCCAAAGGTCTCCTTGGGCTGTTTTGGGGGAAAATGCTCACATCAGCTCAAAGGCCTCAGTCACAGCCTCACAATATATTTTGTTAATCAATGCAGAGGTTACCTGTAGGCCAGCATGAAATGAGCCTCTTGGGGCGAGCAATATTTTATTAACAAACACCCAGTGATTTACCCCTTCTGCAAACAGGCTGAGCTTTGGGTCTCCAGGACCAGCCCAAGACCTTTGATCTTACCTGAGTGCAAAGCCAACAAAAACCTTTCCTGGATTTGGAGTTGTTGCCTTTGAACAAGGGAGTGTCGGAGGCTACTGAGCCCCAGCTGAAAGCACTCGTGGGCTCTCATCTGCCCACAATTTAATTGCTATTTCAGTTAAAGCAGATTAGTTGCAAACTCGAGTTTAATTTAAGGTTACCAGGGAAAGAATCAACCGCAATCAGTGGTAATTTATGAAACAAATTAATTGCTTCATTGCTAGAGCACTGCATAACATATTCAATCCAGTCTTGCCTCAACTATTTATCAGTAGTTTTAAACCAAACAAAACACAGGTTCTCTGAAGAGCTCTTCAGGCTCTGCACTCCCACCTTTCCACTGTTTTCATTTCACTCTGTTTCTATGGCCACCGTTATCTCTTAAAATCATTTTGACTCATCAGTTCTTCCCCACACAGGAGTCCAACTAAAGAGGTGGGTTAGTCATGGCTGTAAAGGCTTAGCAATTAAAAACCCAAAGAGCAGACAGCAAGGTGTTATCACTGAGGGGAGCAGCAGGACTAGCATTGGGGTATGGAACCAGACAGTGCAAAGCACAGAACCACACACAGGATTTTTACCTTTCTGCCCTATTTGTTTTATTTTGATGTCCAGACTGAATACTGGCATTGATGCCTTGTGCAGGCTGAGCTGGAACATAGGCTAAATGGAGTTAAAGAATAAAGCAGGGATTTATTAAAGGCCTCCATGGATCCACCTTGGGCAGCACAAGAGCCCAGCCAGGGCTGCCCCCAAGATGAACCAAAATGGCCCCAAAATGCACGGCCGGGCACGGGCTCTGTCCCTGGGATCAGTTCTGCTCCATTTGCATCTTGCAGTTCATTGTCCCATTCCAGCTTTAGCCCATGCAGTCCCACCCTGCTTGTTTTTCTCTCTCCGGCCCTCGGTGTTTGTGCTCTTGGGCTGAGATTTGGATCATTTGTCCTTGGTGCCCAGCTGGAGCAGGAATTGTTTTGTCTCCCTGCTCTGTGCACAGAGCTCACCATGCCCTCATATGAAGTTCAGACCCACACACACTAAAGCAGCACAGAATGTGAAAAATAAAAAAGCTAAACCTGAGACATCAGGATGACTCACAGTGCCCCTTGCTGGTTAAGAAAAGGACAGAAAACTCAAAGCTGCTAATTCATGTGCCACATGAAAGCAGACACTTTAACGAGTACTCATTCAAACTTCTGAGAGTATTCTTGAAGTGAGTGACCAACACAACTCCTCCAGTACCTCCAGTCCTTCCTCAAGAAGCATCAGACTCACCTTGTTCTGCTGACATCTTTGCAGAGGAAGGAATATTTGGGGTACTTTAGTAATACCTGAAGAAAATCTGCAGAGCTGATTTCTTACAACAGTTCTAACTGAGCCTGGTGATGAGGAGGAGTCTTTTTAAACCATCTTAAAAAAAAAAAAAAAAAAAAAAGAGCCTTCTCAGCTCATCTCTTTATCATTGCCATGTCCTACTTTTAATTCAAAAGATTAAACTGTGAGAAAACAGACACAGAGAAGGCAGGGAGGCAAAATTTTATAGGAACCTTTCTTATCCACAATCCTTTACCTAGAAAGGGAGTTGCCTCTTCTCCTTGTCACCTTCCGGCTCTCTGTCCACATATCTCTCCATTGTTTTTAAAATCACTACAGTGGAAATGAGCAAAGTAGCTCCTCTATTTCTTTCTGTACTTAAACAACTGGGAGTCACTGTGAATGTTCTCAGTGTCACTGGAAATGAACTCAGTGAAATATTTCCATGTCCTTCACATCAGCATTTGGTGGTGGGAACAGCATAGCCAGGGAAATAAGGAATTGCAGGAGCTGGTATGTGCTGGCCTTGGCTTTTCTGTGTCTGGGAAGATGATTATGGTTCTAGGGAGTGTTCCAGAGCCCTCCATCTCTGAGTATTGGTGAACCTTCCCCTCCCAAAGAAACTCCCCAGGAAGAAAAATAGATCAGGAAAAGAAAGATCTTTCTAACAAAGACTTGGTAGAAAAAAAGCCAACATTACCAAGGCAGAGATCTTAGAATATCCTGGTTGTAAAGGATCCACTAGAGATGAGTGAAAGACCTTCCTTCCTTTCCTTCCCTCCCTCCCTTCCTTCCTCTTAGCAAATCCTACCAGAAAGATGCACCAATCCAGGTCCTGTCCTTAACCAAGTTGCTTTCTTCAAAGCTGCTGAGTTCCCTCTTACTCTGCCATGACCACACCTCTCTCCCTCCCTATTCCAAAATATTTCATTTGGTTTAAAAACCTCAGACTTGCACTGCTCAACAATAGGAACTTTAGGCTCCTACTTCATTTCTAGGAAGACCCACATACTGCACGAGGAAGGATTTCCTGGAAAAGAAGAGATGAGCTCATGGCTCAGACAATTGGATGCAGACTTAGGCTGGAATCAGCTTCTGTCACCACCAAGCTGAGCTCAGTTATTTCAGCCAGGTGGCCATTTCTTGTGTGCTCCTGGTGTGCTCCAGCTGAGTTCAGTGAGAGCTGGGAATTAATAAATGCTCCAGACTGCTGAGAGAAAACAGCATTTGGGGATCTCTCAATAAGCAGCCAAAAGTTAGAGGTTATTCCATCCTGTGTCCTTGTTTGCCCATTCATCCCATGGTATCCAACACCAGGGAAAGGAATTTAAAAGGGGTTTGTATTTGCTAAAATGTTGTGATGGGTAGAGTAGGGAAATAAACTGAAAAACTCAGAGTGGATTTGATTGTTATAAATAAAGTATGTGACTTATCTAAGGTATAAAGAAAAATAAAATATAAGAAAGATAAAAAGATGAAATTCAGGTTACTTAGGAACTAATTCACAAACTTCTGAAAATTTGACCTTGCATCTTTTAATGCACTTGCATAAAAATAGCTCAAAAAATACATGTGCAGGTAGAGCACTTTGATGGTAAGAGTAACTGTAGTGTAGCTAAATCTCTTAGATAAATCCTAAATCTTCAGGCTTTAACACTTTAGGAAAACAAGGAAAGGTATCCCAACTCTCTTTTGTAGGTTTTACAATCAAGATTTTCTTTAAGAAGATATTTTCTCAGGTGCAGTGGACAGAAGAGAAAGATGCTGATTGGGGAGTGGAGGCAGCTAAGAACATTTTAGGCCAGGAGGGAGGTTTGATTTGCTGTTCCATCACAGATTTCACATGCAGCCTTCTGAAAGCCAGAGTACCAAAGGCATGAAGGGGATTCAAATGACAGAGTTTGAGGTGCAGAGCTCTGTAACCCCAGCAGCCTCCTCCTGTCCCTCTGCACAACTCAGGCCATCAGGGCTGTCACCAGCTCCTCGCCTGAGGCTTCAGGCTGGTGCTGCCTTTGGAAATCCATCCCCACCAGGACAGCCCAAGGCAGGGAGCCCTGTCAGGGATGTTTTGAAGCAAGGAGTGTGGGATAGTCCCTGGTCAGAGGGCTGCAGGCTGTCAAAGAGCTCAGTGCTGTGCCTGGAGAGTGTTGAGCTCCCCTTTCCCCTGCTCTGCACAGCCTCAGGGCACAGAGAAGCACAATAAATATTCCTATTTAAAAAGGTTTTCTTTCTCTCCTCCTCTCTGGAAGCAACACTTTGCCACACAGTCTATAAAGACCTAAGTCAAATTTGAGGAGCTTTAAAGCTTTTCAGTATCTAAAATATGAATCTGTAGCAAAACTGAGAACCAGTCCAATCTCCACGCCCACACAGTGCTTGTGCTCCTGGCCTGCCTTCATAACACATTTATAAACCATTTTCTGTTTAGTAAACTCTGCTTGACAAATTACTTGACTTAAATTCCAGCATCTGAAATAACCAGCAGTAAGAGATAAGGTAATGGCCTGCAGACAAGGATATTAATCCTAATTATTTCTGATAACACCCTCCTTTGAAATAGATGTTAATACTTAGCCAGCTGTGGTTAGTTTACCAAAAGCAGAATTTCAAAACACTTCCTTACCCCAGTCAGCCCTTCTGACCTCAGATCTCTGCATCCCCAGACAACTTCCAGGATGTCAGTCCAAGCAAGTCTTCCTAAGTGCACCTCAGAGAGTGATCCCTGGATTGGTGCTTTCCATTGGAAGTACTCTGGGCTCTCTCTAAGGATCTTGGGGAAACACGTCTGTGCTTTCCCTCCCTGAGTTAAGAAAGCTCATTAAAACATTCAATGAAACCCAAGAAGCCTGTTGGTTGCATTGCTTGCCAGTTTGTTAGGGAGGGTTGTTTGGTTTTTTTTTATTATTATTATTTTTAATTTGTTGCTTTGTGTGCAGCAATCTAACAAACTTTACAACCCCAAGTGCAAACATTTTCTATGCTGGCAGAACTCTTTTCTCATGCTTGTGACAGCTCAGTGACCTACTTTTGTTTGCTGGTGTGGCAGCCCCTGTGGTAGGAGGCCCAGCTGGGATGTCAGCAGTGCTCAGAGAGGGGTTGGGCTGAGTGACTGAACCTGGGTCACCTGTAACCAGCTGGGATTTAGAAGCCAACAGTGACAGGTGACAGTGCAGAGCCTGGGCTCAGATCTGGGAAGGCAACGATGCCACTTGGACCAGGTGTGGATCATCCTCCTTGATTGTCTGTGATGGTTAATTAAAAATCTCATCTTAAAGAAGAGGTGCAGCTTCACCACAGCAGGAATCAGACTTTCACAGGTTGCCAGTGCATTCTTCTACTCAAGCTTGAGAGAGTGGAGAACAAAGCTTTCAGTCACAGCCTGTGGTATTTTCTGAGACCCCTGACGAGGGGAGGAGTGATAAATCTGACTTCATGTTCCTAGAAGACTAATTTATTATTTTATGATCTGTATTATATAAAATAATACTATTCTAAACAATAGAGAAAGGATACAGACAGAAGGCTAGAAAGATACTAAAGAAAACTTGTGACTCCTTCCAAAGTCCCAACACAGCTTGGCCCTGATTGGCCAATAAGTAAAAACAATTCACATGAAACCAATGAGACAATCACCTGTGGGTAAAAAAATCTCCAAACACATTCCAAAGCAGCAAACACAGGAGAAGCAATCATATAATTATTGTTTTCATTTTTCTCAGAGGCTTCTCAGCTTCCTAGGAGAAGAATCCTGAGTAACAAGATTTCTCAGAAAATGTGATGGTGACAACAGCCAACACTGCTCTAGAAGCACCTCAAGAAAGTCCAGCTTGACCTCCACATTTCTCCCTTCCCACATCTTTCCAGAATCCCTGCAGGCTTTGTGCATGCCTTAAATTCCCCCAAATCCTGAAGTTTGAATAGAACACTTTGAAGAATTGCCACATTTCTGAGAAAACCATCTTCCCATCCTTCAGAGAAATATATTGCACAACATGAATATAAACTAAGATGGAACCAATGAAGATACAGAAGGACAACAGGATTAATAATATGGTAGACAGTGCTAACAAAGAAACAGGGGGTAAAAAATTGGGCAAATCTGCCCAGTGGACTCTCTCCATAGTGGTCACATCCTGATCTCTCTCCGACTTGTAGGCAATTTTCTCTCAGTAATTAACAAATGGTAGTCACCATTTTCTTGGTGACAATCCAATTTCATCGAAATCCATGGATTTATGAAGGAATGACTTGGGATCACTCTGTGGCAAACAATCTGCTTCCTCTGGGTAAATATTATTAGAATGGTTGGGAGGAAGGAATGCCCTCTGAAAGGATACTGCATCCAGGAAGAGGATTTTAAACTTGGCAGAATAACCTGCAGGAAGCTGTTACTTGTGCCAGACTTTATGCTATTGATTCAGTAAGGCAAACAAACCTTAGTTGGGTTTGTTCTCCTCACATCCTGAGTCTCAGCTCAGGGAGACCAGTGTGTCCAACAAGAAAGTGCAACAAGATATGCCCCACTTACCTTGTTCTGGGAGAAATTCCAGGGCTAGGAAATGTTCAGAGGCCACAGCTGAAGGTTCCTCTGGAAAGGAGACTCTCTCCATCCCCATCAATGTCACTGGGAATGCTGCTGCTAACAGAGACCTCTATTTGGCTCCTGGTGATAATTACCAATCCCTCAGCCTTTACTGCAGGCTGGGCTATCCATGGTTTATGCCCATTATCCAGACCAGAAAACATCATCCTTACAAGGCTGGAATCAAGAGCTGCACTGGTCAGGACCCGTAATACAGTGAACTATTTCCAAAAGAGTCCTTTGTAAGCCTATTTTCTGCTGTTCTTCAAAGTATTCTTCCCCATGTCTGCCTCTCCTCTGGTGTTTGTGAATTTGTAATGGCTCTGGGAATGAACAGCTCAGCTTCAGCTGGGCCTTAAGGATGAAATCAAAGACCTTCCCCATATCAGCCACCAGGTAAATAACCTGCATAACCACCAAAATCCAAGGTTCTGTGAGTCCTCTTTAAGTAAATAATCAAACCACTACACTTGGTAGTAGCTCTTCACTGTTTGTTGAGTTTGAGTTCACAGCTCTGTGACACCACAGCTTTCCTAAAGCATTAAATAGAACAAAGAACCCTAAAGACAGAGCCTATGGGAGCACAAAGGCTCCTCAATCCCTCCAGTCCCACAGCACCTGCAGAGCCCCTGAGATACTGAGGGAGGGGGAGCAGACCCTTGGTTTGCTCAGTTACTGCAATTGCTACCTGGAAAATATGACAGGCTCAGATTTCCAGATCACCATGAAACTCCACTGATATCATTTCAGTGACCTCCATCACCCCACAGGCAGAGACACAGAAGCTTATTCAGTAGTTTAGTGTATGATAAAAAAGAGTAGGTACAGCTCAGATAGCTTTGAAATCCTTTTACACATATTTTGGGATAAGAGGTGAAAGCTGAAGCCATTCAGGTGAAAAATGAATTGGCTGCCAAAATTTATCTTGTAACATAATCCAGTGCTGAACAAAGAGGAGATGTTTTTCTTCATATCTGTATATGCTTTCCCCATTTTTCTTGAGACCAGGGAATTCTGCAGGAGCAAGACTTTAAAGAGAAACTTTAATCTCCTTCACAAAGTTTCAATTATCATGTCTTAAATACTGAAAAGCCTTTTTATTAAGTTTTTATCACTTGTCCTGGTTATTCCTGTGATGAAGGACTTTAAAATTCTTCCCACTTCACCCTTCAGGCAATCAGCACAGCATTACAGAGCTCTTTAGGGAATTAGATAGGGCCACACATCTGCACTGAGGAGCCAATAGTTAAATCAGATGTTTTGATTTGTTCACTCTGTAAGTTTTACCTTCTGCTTGATGAGTTTCAGTTCCTGCTGCAGCAAAAAAATTCCATTTCACTGTGCAGGGTGGTTTTCAATTTTTCAGTAGAGAAATAGGATAATTTTGAAAATAATTTCATCTGCTTTCATCTTGAGGAGTATTCATTTCAAAATGGGAGCTAGTAAGAATTTCTGGCTAAATGTAGGAATATTTTGTCAGGTTGCAGCTAAAAAACTTTTTAGATCACAGAATCAAGGAATTGTTTGGGATGGAAGGGACCTTAAAATCATCTCATCCCACTCCTGCCATGGGCAAGGACACCTCCCACTATCCCAGGGTGTCCTGTCCAACCTGGCCTTGGGCAGTTCCAGGGATCCAGGGGCAGCCACAGCTGCTCTGGGCACCCTGTGCCAGGGCCTGCCCAACCTCACAGGGAAGAATTTCATCCCATATCCCATCCAGCCCTGCCCTCTGGCACCTTAAAGCCATTCCCTGTGTCCTGGCACTCCAGGCCCTTGGAAATTGTCTCTCTCCATCTTTCCTGCCAGCCCCTTCAGGCCCTGCAAGGCCACACTGAGGTCTCCCCAAAGCTTCTCCTCTCCAGGTGCACAATCCCAGCTGTCCCAGCCTCTCCTCCCAGCAGAGCTGCTCCATCCTCTGATCCCCCTGGAGCCTCCTCTGGATCTCTCCAGCATGTGGGCATTTCCATCCCTTACTGATGTGTCTTCCTCAAAGGAAAAGGAAGAGTCTGTTTTCCTCTTTCCTTTTCCTCTCAAAGAGTCAGTTCTACCTGAAAATCCATCCCCTTTCCTGCTCATCGTTTGGGCTTCATCCCTCCTTTCGAAGTAACACTTTGATAAAACAATGGCTTTGTTACATTGCTTAAAAATGCTGGAGTCACATCCTCTCCCATGGGAGTGGCTTTCTCAGCTGGCTCTTGTCAGGCAAAGAAATGTCCCTCAGCTGCCCCACACACCATCCTGGACTTCACCAGCACTGAAATTTTCAGTTGTGTCTTGTTCTTCCCTGTCCTAGGGTGACGTTATGATGCTTGTATCCCCACTCATGTGTTTTGTTTATGCTGGATATCATGTTCTGTGCCTTCAAGACTGGCTCTGAAGAGCAGATGTTTGGTTTTGTTATCAGCTGCTCCCCCACAGCTGGTGGGACACACAGGGCTGTACATGGGGCTGCTTTTGCTTTTCGTTTGCTCTTGCTTCTGCTTTGCTTCTGCTTTGCTTCTGCTCATTAGTTAGTTTAGCTAAGCAGTCTGAATTTTCCCTGGATTTGTCCTTTCCCTTTTTTGGACCAACTCAAACCTGCTCCAGGCTGGGGCCTAGAAAACACCGAGAGTTTGCACCCTGTGGCCTAGTGGGGCCTACTCTGGGCAGCAGCTGCCCCAGCACAGGAGGGACTGAGAACAGAGCGACCACCCCAAGAGAGACTTTCTGAATTTGTCATCTTTTCCAGAGCGGTGACAGAGTTGCGTCACCTGGTATTGTTCATTCTGTGTGCTGGGGGTGCTGTGCCTGTTAAATAAACAGGTTCTTTCCACTTCTCTCCAAGGAATCCTTCCTGAACCAGTTGTGGGGAGAAGCCATGTGGGTTTGTTTTCTGGAGGGGCCCCTTTTGGAGGTTTTCTCCCAAATTTGCCCTAAACCAGGACACTCCCACACATCTTTCCCCCTTCCCCATTTTTTTTTTCCATTTTGTAACCCAGCTCTGACAAGGACATCCTTGTTTGCAGGAAAACCGCCGGCCACTGAACCCCCTTCAGGCAAAGCAATTCCTCTTGCTGTAAACTCATTTCCTCGTGCTTTATTAACTTTTCCATCTCATGATGGAAGTGACCTGAGTGACAAAGGGCCCTCTCTTGTGCACAAACAGACACTCCCAGGCTCCTCCAGCACAGAATTCCCAGGGGAAGGGCTGTGTTTACCCACATGAGCTGACTTTATTTCTCTTCTGTCTGGAGTCAAGCGAGGCACGTTCCAGTCGAAGTCAAAATAATCCCAAGAAAATCCCTGAAACTTTAGACTTTCTGGAAGAGTTTTGGAACACCCCCAAAGGCAAATGGAGGGATTTTATGAAGCATTCCAATACTCATATGAAAATGATTGTGGGGAAATACACACAATGCAGATCGCTCTGGGGATTAGGAGTCTTCCAGCAAGGAATTCCTGCAGCTTTGCATTTCTTGGATAAGAGTATTTAAAAAACCAGCAGAGCATTATAATCTCATTTTCGGGTGATTTATTCTGACTGATGGGAGGTTTGGTGCAGTGGCAGGTGAGGTGACTGCTCTGAGGTCTGATCAGAAGTTTTTCAGGGAGTATTGGCTCTCTAAGCTTATTTTCCTGCTTTTTTCTCCCCTTCCACATGTCTCTGCTTAACCAAACATCACCCATCCTGATTCTTCCCTCAGAAAGAGCAGGATAAGTCAGGAATAATCCTTGTGAAATGACTAACTTAAGTCAGCCTAAGCAGAGAATCAGGTCTCAAAACCCAGCAGTGAGTTGTGAACCTGCCTTTTCTGTCACAAGTACAAAGGGCAAGTGAGACACTCCTGGATCTGAGGGAAAGTCTCTTTTCATTATAAGTGATTAACAAGCAGAAAAAACAGACCTCGACTTTTTCACTGGAAAAAAATGAGAAATACCTCAATTTGGCCTTTTTGCCCAACTACAGAGCTCTGTAAACACATTAAAGGAGAAGAATTAACAAAATAAGGCATGTTCTCAGTGAATTTATTACAGGCAAACAACACATGAACACTGAAACGAGCCAACAGTGCTTTGGTGGCCTATTTGAACTGCTGGTTTCACTCTATTTTCTCAGTAGATAAAATGTGCACATTAATTATGTGCAAAACACTCACACAGAAATGGGTGTAGGCCTTTAATTGCAGGATTTTTATTTTGGTTATCATTCAGAAGCCCAGTCCAGTTTGGCAAAAACAATCCATTCTGTATAAAAATCTGCTTAGCAGAAGTGGATTTCTTGTACAGCAAATCCTGTGACTCTCCACAGGCCAGCAGTGTGTCACTAAGTGACCTTCAGCACTGGTCTTTATTCCTAATTTACCAGTAGGTTTATATTTTAAAATAGTATTTGGGAGATAACTGGGGCTAAAAAATGACATGCTTCCTGGATTAGGTCATGCATGGCCTTTCTGCCAAGCACCTTATCTAAATAATTATTCTTTTGGGGGGAAGACACCACCATGTTTTTTAATTTCTAATCTCCTGTTTGTCTCCTTCCTTCCTGCACAATAAATAATGAAGATTTGAGGTATTCTGTAGTGAAAGGAGAAAACTTAGTGATTTGAATCTCACTTTTATTCCCAAATTTCATTGATCTTTATTTTTCATTTCACCTGAGCAGTCTGAACACCAAACACCAGAGCTGTCTCTCCTTAGGGCAGTGCCTGAAACACAAGGCTGCTCCACAGTGGAGAGGCAAGGAATTTTCACTTTCCTGCTGCTTGAAGGTGTTTCCACTTTGCAAATGACATTTCCAGTGCTTTGATCATGCAAACGAGGGTGTGAGGCTGAGCTGCTTCCTGGTGGCTGGAGAAGGAAATCAGATCTCTATTGCAATGTCCAATCTGAGGACACTTTAAGTTAGAAAAGAATAATGAAAAAACAAATTAAAAAAGGAATAACAGCTCATTTTCCCTGAAAAGGACCTTCTTTCAAGATTTTGAAGGGAGTGATGTGAAGCACAGCCTGTCCCCAGTGTTTCCTGCCTTGTTGGAGGGGATAACTCCCTGCTCAGAATATTTTTCCCAGTTGTGAAGTGTGGTATTCACACCCTTTAACCAGACATAAACGGAAAGAAAAGCAGAGAAAAGAGTGATCAAAACAATTCTTATCCCATTTGCTGCTCCTGTGTTTGTGCACATGTGGAATGTGTGGGGAAGGTTGTTTACCTGAAGGAATTTGGTAATTGGATTCTGGTGGAATTGTTTATGTTAATTAGCCTATCAGGTCCAAGCTGTGTCCTGACTGTTGGGAGACAGTCACAAATTTTCTTTAGTACTTTTGAGTAGTTAGAAGTATGATATGGTATGGTATACTACAATGTAATAAAATATAGTTCTAATAAAGTGAGTGTTCAGCATTCCAAAGCCTTGGAATCAGATGTCAATCATTCCCAGAGTTGGGTTCACCTGCATTTACTATAGTGAAGCATCAAAGCCTTTCCATGCTGTGAAATACAGAGCACAGCCCTTAATTCTGCATCCCCTGCTGGAACTTGGAGCACAGGATCTATGGACAGAAATGGCTCTGGAAGACAGAGCTGGCAGGAACAAGGAGCAGGAGGCAGAGGTGAGCTGCTTGCAAGTGAAATTTGAGTTGTTATGATGTCACTAAGTCTGCTCTGGCTCCCACAAGCCATGAAACACTTCATTCCCCTGGTGCTGAGACATGACACACGTTATCCAAAGCCTTGTTTAATCAGCTTAGCAACCTGAATAAGGCTAACAGCAAAACCAGCTCCTGCCAATCCCCTCTCCAGAGTTTTTGCTTTCTAAGCAAGCCAGAGTTATTCCCAAAAACCCCATAATCTCACCAGGAAGAATTTATCAAACACACACTTTTAAAGTGGTACTTCTCAATATACTCAGTGCCCTCATTTCACTGGGCATTTCTTTAGAATATTCCAGGTAATTCAGAATTTGCCTTCAGTACATCTGCATGTGTCTTTTACCAGCATTCAGCCAGGAAGGATCAAGGCTGGTTCCCTGCTACTGCAAGCAAACTTTTCCATGTTTCCACAAGGTGATGGCCATGCTGGCACTCGTATCCCCATCCCTGAGGAAGGGGAGCAGGACAGGCCAGGGAGTGGTGGCCTGGTTCTACCAGGAGTCCCCAACACCACAAATCCCTCATGGTGGATCAGGTTTGAGCAGGTCCCAGCCAGCAGGGCAGCATCAGAGTCAGTGGTGGTGAACAGAGGCACCCCAAACCCATGGTGACAATGCAGGTGACTTTCATGACTTCCCAGGATCAGGAAAATTAAGATATCACCATTAAAGTCACTGTGTTATTTCTGAGAAAACACCAGAATTGCCTAAGGATGAGAAGTTTCCAGTTTTGTCAGACAATGTGAGGTTTTTCTGGGCAATTTAGGAAGGTTTTGTGTTCACCAAGCCTGCTCCCTGCTGCTGCCTCCATCCCAGTCTCATTCCTGCTCCCATTCCCATTGCCATTCTCAATTCCTGTTCCCGTTCCCATTCCTATTCCCATTCCCAGTCCCATTGCCATTCCCAATTCCTGTTCCCATTCCCATTCCTGTTCCCACTACCATTCCCATTTCCCACTCCCATTTCCATTTGTGTGCCTGTGCAATGCCTTCTGAAACCACACTGACCTGGCTAAAAGCTGAAATTTATTGTAAAATTATTTTTAGGCAAGATCATTTCAGCATTCTCCTTCAAAACCCTGTGCACACTTTTCTCAGCATTATCAAAAGCAGGCAAACTGTGAATTTGAATTCTTCTCAATGAGCTTTGCTGTTGGAGAAGACCTGTCTGATTATTTTTCCCTTTCCAGAAATTAATGAAGAATTGGGTCTTTCTTCCCTGATCTCTCCTTGCTGCTCATTCAAAACATTTAATGAATTTCATGCCCTTCCTGTTGAAAATTAGAAAGAAAAGCACAAATCCTAATTAATTTTTGGAACTTGTAGTCTGAAAAGCCCCACTGAGTTAGGTCAATCAGTTTTGTTCAGATGTCAGGCACTGTGCTGGATTCATTTAATGTGTTTCAAAACCAAGAAAAGAGGATTATAAAACCTATAGGGAAGTACTCTACTTAAACTTTAAAAGTTTGGGGGGAGGGTTGTTTTTTTTGCATTTTCAAAGCAGATTTTTGCTGTCCACAAACTCCACCAAAATTTATTCTGCAGTACCTGATAACACAGAATAGTTTGTAGGCAGTTCTACCACAGGCCAGTTGTGTTACTATGACTCAGATCCCAGCCAGACTTCAAGTGCCTTCAAAAGAAAATTTAATTTACCCAGTTAACCCTATTCTGGGGAGACACGGAAGAACATTTAGCTCTTTTCAACATTTCGTTCTGTGTTAATTTGACCTTGTGCACATAAAGGCTCCACATCAGAGGATGGATGCTCTACAGGCCTGGTCAAACCTCCTGCATCACTCACAGCCCATTATTTCTGAAGTGCTGTTAGCAGGGAAACCCAAACAATCCTTTTCCCAGGCTGTCCTTTCACCCATGGCCTTGGCAAGCTCTGAGAGCAGAGCAATCCCAAAGCCTCTCCAGATAAAGTGACACGTCCCAAATGGATATCCAATTGTTTGGATTGGGTGTTGTCAGGGTGATGATTCCCTTCTCTTGGATCTTATTTGGATCTCCTGGCAGAATTCATGGTACCCAGCTGGTTTCTACATTGAAAAGGACTTTCTGTCCCTGCTCTGTCTGCCTTTATTTCTCCCTCCTTTTGAACTCATGAGGGAGTGAGATGGTGCAGGTGAGCAAAGAGGAGATGGCATCTCCTGGATGGAAGGAGCTGAGCTGAGGCACCCAATTTGCTCCTCCTGAGATTGCTCTGTGCAGCCAGACACCACGAGGGTGCCAGCAGTGAAGTCAGCAGTTGTACAGATTTCTTGGGTTTGGGGCCATGCTCAGCACATCAACTCTACATGAGGTTTTTGGGAGGTTCCTCAGGAGAGGGACTGGATGGTTCTTGCAGTGCTCAAACACTGCTCTGGCTCATTGGCCAAACTGGCACAGTGCCAGGCACTCAGGGGACTGCTGCCATTGTCACAGCAAAATTGATCCTTTCCACAATAAACGTCCCTGCTTTTTGTGGTTATCGTGAGTGAATAATCATTATTCCACCTCAGAGTTACAGGAGCCAGCTACCCCTAAACTACCACATTTCTCATCTCAAAGAACTCATTAAAGAGATTTACAGAACCACAGAATATCCTGAGCTGGGAGGGACTGAAGGGATCCCCCAGCCCAGCCCCTGTCCCTGCCCAGCCCGGGCATCCCTGGCAGTGCTGCCCAAAGGCTCCTGGAGCTCTGGCAGCCTCGGGGCCGTGCCCATTCCCTGGGCAGCCTGGGCAGTGCCAGCACCCTCTGGGGGCAGAGCCTTGCCCTGAGCTCCAGCCTGAGCTGCCCTGGCCCAGTCCCAGCCGTGCCCTGGCTCCTGTCCCTGGCCCAGAGCAGAGATGGAGCTGCCCCTCGGGAGGAGCTGCAGCCCCGGGGAGCTCTGCCCTCACTCTGCTCTTCTCCAGGCTGAACCAATCAATAATAACAATAACAATAACAATAATAATAATAATAATAATAATCATCACGAAGGCTATTTGTGTTGAGAAGCTGCTCAGTCAGGGTTGCACAAGTCACTCTCTGAACCATGAATCCAACTGTGCTCCTGGGTGGCAGTGCAGCTCCCATCCACTTCAGCTGTTCTTTGTTCTGAAGACATGGACTATTTCCTAGTCATTTCTAAGAGAAGGGATTAACAGAAATGGAGTTTGACCTTTTCATTATCCCCATCAAGGCAGCCTTACTGACCACTGGAACTTCTGAGAGCTGTGCTGGCGACGTTGCTTTTTCTAATGATGTGAAGTAAACCTGTCAGGAGGATGAGGCCTCCTTAGCAGCACAAGAGCAAGGGACATTTTTAAAGGCAGGATTATCTGCAGCCCCACCCTGAGGATAAACAATCGGGAGCAGACACCTTGCAGCTTGGATTTAGAGATTTGATTCACGCAGGAAGGAATCTGGCTCCTCCAGCTTCTTTTTCTGAAGAGTTAAATTTGATTGAGGGTCATGGGAACCAGTCTTTCACAAGCTGGATTTTAAAGGAAACTTTAATACTTACAGATCAGAGTTCCAGTTCAGTTCAGTTCCCATTACATCAGTAGATTTCCACTTTGTTACCATATAAGAAAGACTCTCTTCCAAACACTTATTTGGCACTTCACTGTAACAGCCACTGCTTTTTTACAGAGCTGCTCCTTTCCCTAATGCTGACACAAGCTAAAATGTGAGAAGAAAGTCACACAACTTTGCTAAATGAAGGCCTGATTTACTTTCATGATTCTCACTGAAACAGGGAATTACTTCTTAACCTTTCAGGCTGCTTCCCTGTAGGAGCCTGGGAGGGGCTGTGACCTGGGCATGGCCCTGACATCGCACACAGCTTTGGTTCCTTCTGCTAAAAACCAGGGCTGCTCCATTCCTGGCTGCTTCCATCTGGTCAGAGCAGAGCACTTGTCAAGTTTTGTATCACATCTTCACTATTTATTCTATAAGATAATGTCTTTACAGATTATCTTTACTATTATTAAGATTATCTTTACTATCTTTCAAATTATTATATCCCACTAATAATTCAATTTTATTTTAATGCTCAGTACATACATAAAGACAAACAGTCTGAAATTTTTAAGAATCATATCTGAGACTTTCCAGGATCATTATTGTTTAAGACTAAGTTACATGCAAAGCTTTTTGCATTACTACCATTCCCAGAGAGAAAATCCATAATGAAGACTGCAAATGTACTGGATTAATGGAAAAGAAAAAGCAACTAACTTTGCTACAAAAGAAACACTGAATAATGAAGCCCAAGCACTCTTTGACAAGCCAGAATTCTAATTTGTTCACTGTAGTCTCAATTTATCTAATTTATCAGCTATTGAGACTACTATCACAGTAGTCGCAATCCTATGGTCAGGATTATCAGGGTTAGGATTGGAACACGATTTGCTATGAAGGTATAAACCTGGAATGTCCTGTTAGAGGATAATAAAACCACTGAGAACATTCTTCCATTTCTCTGGCCAATTCAATTTGAATCATTAAATGTTATTGGCAAACACAAAGAGACAGTCAAGGTAAATAACATCGTTTATATGTGGGTTAATTAACTGCCTGAAGTACCACCCATGAAGCAGATAAATCAGACTATTCTTCTGAGCCCCGAATCAAAGGAGGTTAAGGAAGTTAAAGGAGGTTAAAGGAATTATTTCACCATTACCATAATCTAATATGTGACCAAATGTACAGATGCTGCATTCAAGAGAGCAGAAACAAAATAACTGCTCTGCTGTGGGGAGGCTGGCTGGATAAATGCCAGCATGTTCACTGCCCTGAAAATTGAAGACAAGAAAATACACATATCATGTTAAACTAATGATTTATGTGTCCCAAAGGCCAGTACCAGGAGAATGAACCCCTAGAAGGCACAAATAATGAACACATTTTCTGTAACAGAAGTGTTTATTTCTCCTTCTAGTAGGAGGCTCTCTCCTAACAGAGAACATGAGGATTTGATATTGAGAGGATCACTGGTTCTCCCCAGGGGACTGTCTGTGTGCAAGGAACTGCTCAGAGGGCAGCAGGTACTCCCAAGGGCAGCTCCATTTGTCAGTGGGTGGGCTGGGAGCAGAGATCAGGGCTGGAAAACTCCAGGAGATGGGGCCTGGAAGCATGGGCTGGAGAGAGAACAGTTCAGGGGAAAACAGGGCTGGAGAGAGATGGGAATGAGGTGACTCAGTGGAGAGAGTTCACAGCAAAGCACACAGGAGGAGTTTTGAGAAAAAGAGGAGTTTTACAGAAGAAAGAATTTAGCAGAGCCCTGACCAGTAAGTGTTGTTTTACTGTACAAGACAACTGTCTCTCCTACGGAAAATGGGAAGGGAAGAGGGAAGGAAAGGGAAAGAAAGGGATGATGACTTAGCTTGGTAAGCTCCTCCTGAGCTCAGGGCAAGGTCCCTGCAGTGCCATCAGCCAGGGTCTGTCTTTAGCTCACCTGGTGTGCCCCCCAAAGCACAGTGTAACTCCAGCCACAGGAAATTCCCCTCTAGGACCCCAGAGTCATCAAGGACTCCCAGATCATCACATCCACCCTGAGGCCAAAATCCAGGAGCTTGCACTCACACAGGCTGTATCCTGATTCCATGCTCTGGTAGAACAGCAAGAATTCAGGACCTCAGATGCATTGGCAGGATTCTCTCCTGGTGTCAGGTACATTGGCAGGATTCTCTCATGTGTCACAATCCCATGGTCCTGCCTAGATGAGCTGGTTCTAATACTGTTCTAATTCTGAAAAAAAAAAAAAATAGAGCCTCAGGCAATTTTCAGCTGTGATTGTGTGAGTTTAAAGATAGCAAGGTCATGGGTTACTCTCACCCCATCCCTAATTTCTTCCTCCATTTAAACAGATGGAAAAGGAAAAACCCTGCCCACCAGCAAGTTCCCTGCCTGGAATGGTTGTAGGACGAATGGTTTCTGATACCTCTGGGTCACATCAGCTTAGAATCCAAGTTTACATTAGCCCTGGTGGATGTGTTCACGCCTAAAGCTGCACTCAGGAAATCCAGAAGCTCGGAGCTCTGAACAGAGCCACAGGACAGCCCTGAGGAGGCACATCCCAGACTCACATGTGATAGCCTGAAATCCCATCAGGAGCAGCTCCATGTGCTGACATAACTACAGGGAAAGGGATGTCCTTTACAAGTGTAAGAGATACCAGGAACCAGCAAGGATGTGGGATGAAAGGAGGAGAAGGGAAAAAAAGATCTCTTTGAATGGACATAAACCTGCTATTTATAGTAGAATGAGCTCACAGGAAAGGATACTGATGATATCAGAAACCACCAGGACATCTGTTTCTTTTAGTAGCAAAGAAGATTTCCCTAGGGGACATCTGAGTGTGCTTCAAGGACTCCCAGGCCAGCAGGAGCCAAGAAGGCAGGAGGCAGCAGGATCCCATTGCTCCCTTGCAGACTGCCTGCAGACAGTGAATCAGATCCTGCAGGACCCCATGGATGTCACCCACTCTCCAGCCCTGCAGGTGGGAAACCTCTGGGGTCCTATCTTGGTTTGGAAAGACAGGAGTCTGCTAAGGAAGGCAGGAGCCTCCCCTGAAATGGAGAATGTAAACCCTCCACACCCCTCCCAATTGCTAAATTTTAAATTAAGGGGCTCTCAGGCAAAAATATGGGAGCAGGAAATAACAGTTCTTTAATAGGGAAAAGAAAAAAAAATAAAATAAACAATGCAGTGCACTAGAACAACACTGACAGAGTCAGAACCCAACCTGGCACCCTGTGGGTCAGGGTGTTGGTGGCAGTCAATTGGAAATGTGGCTGCAGCCCTCCTGCAGTGTCAGGGCTGGTTCTGTTGGAGCAGGGATCCTGTAGAGAAGGATGTATTCTTCCTCTGAAGATCCAGTGGAAGGAGAGACAGCTGCTGTTCCTGTGGGGAATCCAGTGGAGAAGCCGTGCTGGTGTCTCAAAACCTCTGGATTATATCTGGGTAGCAATGCTTGGCTCCTCCCTCTGGGCGGGGCATCTCCCAATGGGATGCTGTAGTTCTTATCAGCCATGCAGGGACATTCAATAGCTGTTATCAGCAATGTCCCTTCCCGAGGGAGGTGTGAATGTGGTCACTCAAAGAGAGAGATAAGACAAACTGCCCACTTGACAAAGGTAATCTGCCACACAGATGGTCATTGAAAACATCTTGCATTGCAATCTTCAACAAGTCACCAGACCAGGAATGTCCAGGCTGTGACCGAGACATGGAACCAGGCACAAGATTTAACACAGAATGTGTGTGGGGTTTCTTTAATGAGGGCACAAGGATGGTAATTGTGGGTTATTCTGCTGCAGGATGGTCTAGGGGGTGAATTGTTACTGGTGCCCACGCAGATCTGTGCTGCCTGGTGTAGTGAGGGACATTTGGGGTGACCAGAATGGTGTAAAGTCCCACATGACATCAACATCCATCAAAACTCAAAACCAGGACAGCTTTTTCCTTTACCTTAACAATCCATAGACTTCAGAAATTAAACTTCTTATTTCCAGGATGGCAGAAACACATGCCAGCAGTGCAAAGAAGCAATCCCACTCACCTCCAAAAAACAACCCCAGTGGGACATGTTTTACTTTAAACTGGGATACCTAAGGCAGAATTGAAAGAACTCTGCACAGGGCTGAGAGTGTTCAGTGTATTTTCTCTCATGAAAGATGCAGTAACATATTTGTTTTTTGAAATAAGCTGGGAGATCAGTGAATCCACAGATCTATGATGGATGAGCTGCCAGGACAGCGCTGAACTCTCTGATACTGAAAGACTCACAAACAGCACATCATTAAAATTCAGAGGAAGCAGTTGTGGAGTGCATCAATCCATGGAACAAAAACATCCTGAGAAGGAGCTGCTTGTAGTTTTAGAATCCAGAATCACCTGGAATAAAGGTAGGTGTTCCAAAAAGCAGTCAGACATTGAATTGTGCCACAGAACTCTTTTGAAGCCCCATCAATGTGTTGATGTTTTCATTGTTCTTGTCTCCATTGACTAAAAATGTCAAGTGTTTTATGAAGGCTAAAAAGCCTTGAGATGCAAGGCCAAAAGTCATGGTAACTGGAATGAGGGCTTGGGAATGAAGGCTGCTTTGAACTTACTGGGAAAAGAGTCAAAAGAGAAAAATAGTCAGTAAAGTGTTGGATAAGAAATGCCATGAGAAGGAGGCAGCTGAGGGGGGAAAAACCTGTAAGGAAGTATCTCACATCAACTTTATAGAGGGTTTTAACCAGCAGACAATGTGACTTGGGTGCTCTCAAGCCTAAATGAGACCAGCTCCTCTGACTTCAGGGAGCTCCTGACACACTACCTGTGTTTAAAACATTAAAATGGGGTGAAAATGCTTGAAATCCTTGCTGCATACATGCCAATAGAATATTCAATTGCCTTTTCCTTGGAAATTCACTTGCAAGTTAAATGTGTTTGCAATCACCAATAGAAAGGTGAAGCTGGCAGCAGAATGAAGGATGTGTCCTGTAGCCTGATACAAATCATCCACTTCCTTTCCAGCTGGGACAGACAAGTGTATTCCCTTGGAGGGGACATGTCAGAGCAGAGTTAAATTAATGAGGGCAAGTCTTTGGTTGTTGTTTAGGAAGATAACAAATCCTGCGGGACTTGAAGATGTTGCCACCTAGAGCACAATGAACACCACCTTCAGAGGCTGCTCTGAAGAGAAGCACAGGTTATCCCAGGCAGTGTGTCTGCAGAGTGTGAAAAGAGCTCAAACTGGAAATAAAACTCACAGTGAAAGATATTTAAGTTATCAAAATACACCTGGGGCTGCAGAGAGGGAGGTGTGGCTGTTGCTGTCACAGAATCATAGAATCATAAAATAGCTTGGGTTGGAAGGGACTCTTTAAAGATTATCTAGTTCCACCCCTGCCATGGTCAGGGACACTTTCCACAGTGGTTCCAGGGTGCTCCAACCTGGCCTTGGGCAGTGCCAGGGATCCAAGGGCAGCCACAGCTGCTCTGGGCACCCTGTGCCAGAGCCTCAGCACCCTTACAGGGAAGAATTTCATCTTAATATCCCATCCAGCCCTGCCCTCTGGCAGCTTAAAGCCATTCCCTGTGTCCTGCCCTTCCAGGCCATTGTAAATTTTCTTTCTCCATCTTTCCTGTTGGCCCCTCCAGGCCCTGCAAGGCCACCCTGAGGTCCCCCCAAAGCTTCTCCTCTCCAGGTGCACAATCCCAGCTGTCCCAGCCTCTCCTCCCAGCAGAGCTGCTCCATCCTCTGATCCCCCTGGAGCCTCCTCTGGATCTCTGCAGCAGCTCCAGCTCCTCCCTGTGCTGGGCCAGGGCTGGGGCAGCTC
Source organism: Zonotrichia albicollis (assembly GCF_047830755.1). Taxonomy (NCBI): domain Eukaryota; kingdom Metazoa; phylum Chordata; class Aves; order Passeriformes; family Passerellidae; genus Zonotrichia; species Zonotrichia albicollis. The sequence goes on along the minus strand of NC_133839.1, from coordinate 4,136,191 downwards.
TGCAGGTGGGGTCTCACCTGGGCACAGGCACAGGGGCACAATCCCCCCTGACCTGCTGCTCACGCTGCTTTGGATGCAGATTTCTCTTTCCACTGAAAATGGGTTTGTTACAACAGGAACTGACAGAGGAAAAGAGCTGAACAGAGCAGGGTGAACACACAGAGCTTTGCCACAGCAATCTGAACAACCCAGAGTGGGCACTGAGCTGTGCTGCCCCTCGGGGCTCTGAATCACACAGCTTCAGGAGCACAAAGAGCAGAAAATCAGGGTAATTTCTTACAAACACTGCCTTTCATGTAGCTGCCAGCTTGAGTAACTTCCCAGAGCTCCTCTTCACTAGCCTGGCTTGCTCAAATGTTTCCCAGCATAAACCAGTACCTCTCTAGACAGATGGATCATCCAAGACCTTATGCACAAATTGAGGATAATATCTCCCAGAACTACCACAAGACTAAAAGCCTTAATGATTGTTTGCAATACTAAAGGGAAAGGGAATGCAAAGGAAAAGATCCATGGGCAGATCTCCCAGTCCTGGTGAGTTTTCTGACACGCACCCTGTGTCTCGCTCACCTCAGGGAGCTTTGCTCTCAGGTTCTTACCAAAATCACCCCTGACCCAGACAGCAGAGTAGCTGCCTCTGGATGTTGGATTCTGCCCGGCTCAGCACTAGATCAGATTTAATTAAAAACTCCAGGCCAGCACACAAAGCAGTGATGTGGAGTGCTCCCAACCAAGCTCTGCAAGTCAAGCTTTGTTAGCAAAACTTTTCATCTTTCCAGCCTGGTAAACAGCTTCATTTCCAACCTGCTGCAGGAATCACTGCAAAGAATTCAAGGGAGGGAATGGGGAGATGGGGTAAGAAAAGAGGGTGACAAGAAGCTTTCTCTTAAATAAGAATGTGTTTTGAATTGATATCTTGAGTGCCAAAACAAATGGCCTTCAGATGTGGCTTTACAAATTACAATATCAGTAGGGGGAAAAAAGTCTCTTAAATGTTAAGTTTTCCCTCAAGATTGAAGTGAGTATTCATGCTGGCTTCATTCCTTCCCCTAACTTCCAAGCTGAAATGTCAGCTCAAACTCTATTTACAGCCCCCACTTTAGACTTTCCTATGGTGCTGTCAAAGTAACATTTGAATTTCCATTTCATCAACTGAAAGAAAAACAACCCCAAACTTTGGATGGAGTGGATGCAGGGATTAGAGCTGTGTACTGCTTACATGTCTCCTGTTGTTTTGTCTAAACCAAGGGGTTTGTGCAGGATTCTGACATGTGTGCAATATCTGAGCCATGAACTAATGCTAATGGGGCTGGGCCATGCTGAGAAAGTTAATTAGGGGTGTTTTTCTGTAGGATATTTAGCTGCAATCATGGCCTTACATGCTCCACTCCTTTCTGATTATGGTGTAAATCATATTAAGGCTACAGCACCGAAAGAAACATTTTGTACCTTGTTTGCAGACGTGTTCAAGGTCGTGTGGTCTCTAAAGCAAATAAATGAAATTATCTGGGTTTAAGAACATTTCAGTCACTTTTATTTAAAAATCACTACCCTGATCCACTCCAGTGAGCTTCTCCCACATCTGAGAGGTGGCGAGCTTTGAACTTGTTTTGTGTTCATTCACCCCTGTGTGTCTGAGATCATTATGAAAACAAGCACAGAGGCCCCTGAATAACTCTGTTTCCTTCAGAGAGCAAATCACTACAAATTAATCCTAAATCACTCTTGGGATGCCTCTGTTTGGATGCAGAGCAGCCCAACTCTACCTCCAATTCCAGAGGCTGGGTTTGTCCTGCTGGATAGGGAGCACCAGGAACCACCACCCAGCTCCAAAATCAGATTTTCTCCCTGGCTTGTGCCCACCCTGGTGACAGCCAGGCCTCTGTAGGGCAGACTTAGAGCTTAATAACTGCTCCAAAAGAGATTTTACAAGAGGTTCTTGCTTGTTTGGCCTTCTCCTCTTCTGCACCTCCTTTAATTGAGCTGTAGATTTGCACCAACAGAGCATTTTGTGCCCTGAGAGCTCTCCAGATCTGTAACTGAGGGGTCAGCAAGAGGGGTCATCTGCTCTTCTCTTGCAGAACAGCTCTGCTGGAAGGTTTTATTGGGATTGATTTGACTGGGATCATGTCAAATCACATCTCCAGCACCAACCCACTCAGCCTCTGCCTTGTTAACTGCTGAGTGTAAAACCTATTCTCTGCAAGTATGCCAAATTGGGGAAAATCAAGTGTTATTTGCAAAATCATCTGGATTTAAAGTCTTTTCCTATCTTTTTTCCCTGCTGAGATCAGACTCATCTTGCAGCCTTTGCTTGCCTCACAGACTGAGTGATCAGACATCAGACCTTGAAGCTGTTTTTTCCTCTCTTTAACTTTCCTTTTATTTGAAGTGAAGGTGGAGAGAAAGGAAATAGGGGAAACTAGAAAGATGATTTCCTTACATCACTTGCTTCTCTCCATCCCTTATCTCTATTAGCACAAGGCTAAATTCTCCCCAGGGAAAAGCCGGGACCTGGGGTCCCTCTGGGGATGTGTGGGGAGCTCTGCAGAGTGAGGAGAAGGTTCCATCACAGCCAAACTGTGTCACAGCAAGAAAAACCTTCAGCAGAGGAAGCTGCTGGTGTTGTACCTGGCCTGTCACTGTGCCTGCTGGATTTTCCTCGGCTCTGTCAGGATACAGAGCTCCAGACCCTGTGGAAGTCAGGACAAAGCCCTCAATGCTATTTCAGGTCAGCTCGAGCAGCCATCAAAGAACAGCTTCCTGTTGCAGACACACAGGACTGGTGCTTGACCAGAAAAAAAATGTTTTTTCCACCTCCCTGCTGTTTCTTCTCTCTTGGCATCTGTGGCCTTATCTGGCACGTGCACTGGCACCATGCTGTGATAAAATGTTAATAAAATAAGAAACTGGCAAACACTCCTTGTTGGCGACCTCTACCAGTGAGTCACTGCTGCTATAGGAGCCATTTCCTTTAAAGTGGAAAAAAAAGAGAATATAACGCAGAAATAAGGAACCAGTCAGTGAATTTTCCATAAATAATGTTTCCTCCTCGTGTTCTTTCACCAATTGACTTCATTTCTGCTCTTTCCTTTTGCTGCCCCAGTTCCCAGCTCCTGGTTCTGGTAATTTGTCAATGAACTGCAGAAGGGGCAGAGTGATTCATACCAAACCCAGACAACCAGCAGCCTATGGGGAACCTTCCCCCACTCCAGAGGGGAAGATTTCATTCCCTGGCTTTAAAAAACTCCACGCAATTAGGAGGGAAAAGGGGAAAAAAGCTGTTCCAAGCATGATGTCACTGTTTCCACTGCTTCATAAGGAAAGCATGTCCCCTTCTTATTTTAAAGATGACATATTAGTGCTTATTTTCCTGTCAGTCCTCTGTGTGTGAGGAAGGGGAGGCAAAAGGAATAAGGGTTTTCTGGCTTCTTTTACTTAATTCTGAAACTATCAAGAGCCTGCATCAGCTAAGTGGGAAGCAGCTGAAATATATCTGGAGAGAAAGGAGCAGCCAAGCAAGTTCCATGATGGGAAGCTCCCTGCTCTGAGGAAATCCTGAGCTGGATTCAGCTCCACAATTCTCAGGGAGCCCCTCAAAATGCCCAAAGTGTGACAAGAAATGGGGCTGTGTTCAGGGGTTAGTCAAGGGTTGGATGAAAATTGGATAGGTGTGGAATAACTATCACTACAGATCATTTCACATTAAAATTATGGCTCTTTTCCCTGCCCCCGAGCCTGGTGAAAATTGCTGCCAAGGACAGAGGTGATAAACTTAAGGTAGAGGTGATAAACCTGCACCAGCTCAATCTTAACATCCTGTTTCTTATAATTTAAGGTGCAATGGTAAATAGAGTTCTCTTACATTTGCTCCCCAGTACAGGTGTATGATAAAATGGAATATTTGGCACAAATCTGTTCATGAAAGTGCACAACAATGCTGCCATACACCAAAATTTGTACAGCAGGGTGCTGGTAAATAACCCAGTCCCAGGTACCCCAAATCACTGCAGCATCTTCAGTCCCCCATGTCTGGTTACACTGGCGGACTCCAGAAGTCAAGGCTGATCAAAAAGTGACTCAAACAGGTTTGCAAACATTCAAAAAAACCAAATTTTTGCCTTCTCCTGAGTGCGAGGCTGTGGATTATTTATCCTTTTATTCCTAGGGCATCACTCTGTCTGTTAAGATGAACTGGTTGGACAAAGTGAAGTGATTTCTGAGTTCCAGCTTTGTAATTGATCAAATCACAGAATCATGGAATGGTTTGGGCTGGAAGGGACTTTAGATCAACCCATTCCACCCCTGCCATGGCAGGGACACCTCCCACTGTCCCAGGTGCTCCCAGCCCTGTCCAGCCTGGCCTTGGGCACTGCCAGGGATCCAGGGGCATCCACAGCTGCTCTGGGCAGCAAACACTTCTCCTGTCACCTCTGCCTCCAGCCACAGCCTGCTCTTCCCACCCTGGCTCCCACCCTGTGCCTCCAAAGCATCTGGCTGTGTCCAAGGGGATAATCCCCTCTGTGGTGCTTCAAACCAAGCGCAGAAATGCAAATATCCATCAGTTCCAGTGCCCAGGCAGAGACAGAAGTGCCTGCAAGCAGCATCACCTTTGTCAACAATTTCCTTCCCTTTTTCTCTGCAAACAGTGCAATGCTGAAATCCCTGTCCCCAGCTCCTCCCTCTCATCATGCAGAGTTCAGCATGAAATGTGGTTTTGTTTATAGATGTAAGGAATTAAATCCATGTCTTGGCTTGACCCTGTCTGCCCCATTCCATTAAAAGTCATTCTTCAGACTTTAGAGACAAGGAACGAAAGGATAAAGCCTCTCTTAAGCACATACACCAAATGGCAATTTGTGTTTAGAGATTGCTCTTGTCATTTTGATAATGACTGTTCTGCTTTCCACATAAACTATGCTTAATAATCCTCTGGGTTATTTTAATTTTAATAATCCTCTGGGGGGTTTTCCAAATGGTTTTTAAAGTCAGAGGTGCTGGGCTGTCGTGGCCACCTCAAGGAGTGACAGCAACATATGATTTTCACTTTATTATACTACAAGTGATGAAGTCATGGAAGAGTCAGAGAATGAGACACGTGTCCTGGAGGTGGAATCCTGCCCCCACAGCCATCCCCGTGGACACTGCTACAGGAAAAGGCTTGGGAAGAGGGGGAAATGCCTTTCCCACCAGCAGCTGGGTTCAGACACTACCTGTGGCTCAATCCACAGCTGACTCAGCTTTCTCTTGTGGTTACAGTGAGGTAACCCTGGCTAAGATAGTGCACAGGGGACGTTAAGACTTTTGCTCAGAAAATTTAATCAGGCACAATACAACCCATTGTTCTCTGCTTGCTTTGTGTTAAAGAAAATCCAAACCAGCTTACAGCAGAAGTTAAAGAATAGATGTGGCATTCACATTTTCTGGAAAAATCCCTTTGCCCAGGATTTTTCTCCTGGGAAGCTGGAAGCCTCAGAGAAAAGGGAAAACAATAATTATCTGATTTGCTTCTCCTGTGTTTTGCTCCTTTGGGATGTGTTTGGAGATTGTTCACCCACAGGTGATTGTTCCATTGGATTCTGCTGGGAGTTGTTTTCACTCTTTGGCCAATCAGGGCCAAGCTGAGTCAGGACTCTGGAAAGAGTCAGGAGTTTTCATTATTATCTTTTTAGCATTCTGTAAGTATCCTTTCTGTATTCTTTAGTATAGTATAGTATTCTTTAATATAATATAGTATCATGAAATAATAAATTAGCCTTCTGAGAACATGGAGTCAGATTCATCATTCCTTCCCTTGTCAGGGCACCCTGCAAATACAGTAAACAGACATTTTGCTCATTCACACAGCCATCACCATCACTCGACAAAATGAAACAGCCACATGGAGAATGGCACAGAAACTTGGGAAAATATTTGCAGTTTTAGTCTTGCAGTGAAGGGAAGGATGAGCTTGTGGGAGGTGGCACTTCCACCCTGCTGAGATGTCACAGCCTCTCCAGGGATCAAGCCAAGCTCAGCAATTTCCAGCTCTTCAAACAGGGATTCACATCTTCCAGGAGACAAAGCCTGTGCTGGGAGATCACCTCCACTCTCATTTTCTACCAGCAGACATCCCAGGGAAGCCCCTGCATTCCCCCAGCCAGGCTAGGACAGTTTTCCATACAAATTTAGCTCTCCATATATACATATTTCCCTTTCCATTCATATTTAGCTCTCCATATATACATATTTCCATTTTCATACATATTTAGCTCTCCTCTTACAGTTCTGAAGAGAAAACCAATCTGAAATATGTTCTAACAAAGATCAGTCAGAAAGGGCACTGAAGCACAAGATTGAGCAGAAAAACCCAAGTGGAGTTTCTGGAATTTGAGTTGGGGTGTGAGCAAGGGAGCTCTCAGGCCATGGGAAATGCAGTGGGAGAAATAAAAAAAAGAGAATGATGAAGAAACAATAAAGAAAGAAGAGGATCTTAGAGCCAAGAGAGAAAGAAAAATGAGGCACAGGGTAGATAATGGAAATAGTTATGAATTCCAAACACTGAAACCCCTCATGCTTTCCCTGCTCCAACAAGTGAGCCAGAAATCATGTATTTCATTAACCTTTTTGTCTTTACTGCCACTCTCAATTTGTCTCCCAAACAATGGTTTTTACTACAGCTACAAAGAGTCATCAGATGGAACATTGCAAGAAATAAACCAATTCTTATCCAGGACAAATTAGATGTTCTTCTCCTGTTCTTTCATTTCCAGGAGCTGGAGTTTAGAAGAACAGCTCGTAGGAATTAGCATGGCACAAAACATGGGCATTAAATGCTGCAGGGCCTGAATGCTTAACCATGCACTCAGTTAAAATCCTTTGATGCTGGTGTGGGAGCTGTTGAATTCCCAATCCCTCAGGAACATCATCCAGATTTGTTTTCTCCAGGAAATCCATTTTGCCATGCACACATATGTGTGTTTGCTTGTGAATGCTGCCTCTGATCATCCATCCTTCCCATCCTCTGAGCTGCATCCAGGTTGTTCCTGGGAGCTCTCCAGGGCCCTGGGGTGATGAGGTCTCTGTGTGGAGATGACCCCAAGGTGTGGTAAACTCTCTTTTTCCCAGTCTTGAGACCAAAGAAGAAGACAGAATTCCTTGGCTCTCGTTTTCAAGGTTGTTTATTTGCCCTTATCTATTACATTGTCTGTCTGACCAGCTGAGATCTGTCCAGCAGGTTGAGTTGAGCCACACTGACCACCCTCAGGGTGGTGTTAGCTTTTTATACTAAAGTATACTACGTGTACTTTATTTGCAGTAATTTTCCAATACCTATCACCTATGTTAGACAGTCTGTCTCTACTCTAAACCAATGCAAAAGTGCCACCCTGACAGCAGAAGATGGAGGACAAGAAGGAGAAGAAGGACAGGACATGCCCAGATTCCTCCATCTTGCCTCTTGAACCCCCATTCTAAAGCCTTAAAATTCTACATTTTCACCCTGTGGTAAATTCCCTATCATTCTATTCCAACCCTTGTGGTTTGTAAATCCTCACACCAAGTTGGTAATTGTTTCCATGGGCTAAAATCAAAGGCACAGGTGTCTTTGACTCCGTTCCAAGGTCTCTGAGCCCCCTGCCAGGGTCTCCAGGGCAGCCAGAGGAATGTCCTGGGTTCCAACACTGGGGCTCGTTAGGAGCTGGACTCTGCAAACTGATCTGTGGGAAGCTGTCCATGCACGAGGGCAAACAGCTCCCTGTGTGACAGATGAGCAATGCCATGATTGACTCTCACAATTAACAGACAAATATCATGTGTATAGGTTAAGAAAAGTTCTATAGATTTACAGTTATGTTGTACGCCCTCACATGGTTATCAAGGGACATCTGGGAGGGCTGGCTTGTCACTGTGGAACACCTGAGCTCCAGTCAGGATTTGAGGAAGAGATCTCCACCACTGGACAGCAAAGAAGGGGTTGATGGGCAGAACTTTGGGAGAGGTTAAAGGGTTAAAAAGGGAAAACCTCCATTGTGAGGGGGCTGAGCACATGGAGGGGAAAATATTTTTCTCCCGTCACCGTAAACTTTTTTCTCTATTCAGTCTTCTCTTGTATTTTTGATAAGGTTTAATAAACCTTCCTAAACGATGAAAAGTGAGTAGCTATTTCTCAAACCTGCAAAAACCCCTGCTGACCCATCCACACTGAGCAGCCTCATGCAGAAGTGTGTAATTAATCCAGAGAACTCATCCTGGAATCTCTTTCTGCAGCAGGCTGGGAGGTTTGGGAAGACATAACAAAGTTGCAAAGCGTGAAAAAGCCCAGGATGAAATGCTGCTTTAAATTATCCAACTCCCTCTCCTGGAGGGTGCACACAAGAGAGTGGCAACCCAGCAAGAAACCAGGGCCAGCTGAGCAGAAACCAACCCGAAACCATCTGACTTTTCATCTCACACTGGTGATTACACAACTGCTGGGCTCTTATATAAGTAGAAAGATGAGGTTGCCTGCAAATAATCAAGTTAAAATTGTGAAGGTCCAGAACTATAAACATCCTCCCCACTGGGAGCCTAAGGAGCCTCTTGTAAGGAGCATGGATCTCATTATACTAAAAATATCCAAAGTGATTAGATTTTGTCATGGGTAATTTCTTTGCTGAATCTCCTCTATAAACCTTATTTTGTTTTTAATGATAAACAAAATCCCCAAAATGCCAGTCTGGTACATATATTGCTTTCAGAAACCTGGACACTATGGGGAAAGTCTTTTTTTCCTGAGTTAGGACAATTTAATTTGCTGTTTAAAATTGCTGGAGACTAAGTTATTTTATCTTTTTTCCCTACAAAATGAACAAAACGTCCTGTCCAGCTTCATCTGAATCTTGTAAAAAGCAGCATGAAAGAAAGCAGATAGAGTTCAGTAGTGATAAGAAAACAGCATTTTCCTCTCCTTTGTTGCAGCCCAGAAAGTTGCTCTGAGAACCAAATGCTGCTGATCTCTGCCTAGGGCAGGTAAATGCAGCCTTTCATAGAGTGACCTCGGTGCATTCACATTCAAATGAACCTGGAGAGAGCTCAGAAGCAAAGGAAAAAAACCCTCAACAGACATCAAAATAAGCAGTATTTTGATTTCCTAGATGAAACATCAGGATTCTGCATATCATTGATATTCAAATAAAATTAAAAAATCTCCCTTGCAACAGCTGGTCTTAATTCAGCTGCTCTTTCTTGAGAGCAATCTAAAAATCCTGAAATGCTCCTTCTGATAAAGAAGCACCTCACACCTGTCTGGTAGGACCCACAATCCCACTGGGAGCTGAACTGAAGCTGAGAGGTGAGAACTCATTCCTACACCTCATCCCACCTCAGAGCCTTCCTGAGCACCTGGAATTTGGTCTCTGTGCACACAAAAACAATGCAGCACCTCTGCAGGATGATCCCAGAAGAATCCCAGCCACATAATAATGGAATTGTTATCCTGGCAGCATCACTGACATCAGCTCAAGAAGCACAGAGCACCATCCCCAGATTTTCCTTACCTCTGATTAAAACCAGCAGCCTCTGGATGCCCAAAGAGCCTGTGGGACTTACAGGACAGCTGGAAATCAAACACAACAAGGGATCTTTACAGAGCATTCCCATTCTTCAATATTCCCTCTTCCCTAAACTGAGGAAAGTCAAAATTAAAATCCAACCTGGGCCATTTTTTCACAGATCTGTGTGCAGAGTTTGTCAGGCTCTCACTGACCTGGTCAGTGACCCCAGGTTTTTGAGATTCTGGCTGATCCATTTGCAGTTCCCCTAAATGTACCCATAAACAGCTTTCCAAAAGCTGTACTAAAGGGGTAAAGCTCAAGCTGACATAAATCTCAGCAAATGTGTCTGGTTCAGATGAGCCTGGACTTGAACATTGAGCCAAAACTGTTTAATCTGGAAGTGATGCTGGAAATCTCATAAAGTCAGGCTTTCTTGAAAGATTTGTAGTGCTTCCTTATTTTCATGTGGTCAGAAGTTACTATAAGAAAAAATGTCTTTTCATGCTATTTCAGTATTTCAGCTTTATGTTTGGGCCAAAATTGAAGCTACTTTAATTTCATTTTCAGTAAACTCTGAACAGTCTATAAAAAGAGAGCTTCAATTAGATTTAGGATGAGATGTCAAGATCTGTTCTACATTCCTGAATACAATATTGGCATGCTTTTTTGAATTTTTTCCTTATTAATCAAACAATCTTTCCATTTTACCAGCAAGGTTTGTAACTGGTATTGCCAAGGGAGTCCTCTTTTGTCAGGATAAAATCTACATACAAATTTGAGTGTCCCAATTTAGCAGAGAACTCTTCCCACCTGTCCTTTAGACATCTTGAGGAGCCACCCTGGGACTGCCTGAATCCCACAAAGGAGCTTCATTCACCACCATAAGTGTTTTTAAAGGAAATAATTCCAAATTCAACTCTCTGGTGCCCATGGACCCCCTTCCATCTGCCCCAGTGGAGAAGAGGTTTCTGCCAAGTCCAAAACCCCAGTGGCTCTTGCCAATTCTGGATCTAACTCGAGGAAAGCTGCATGTTCCAACCCCACCATAAGAAATTCTTGTCACATTATTCACACCAGTGGTGTCTCACCCTGTGAGGAGACAGGCTGGGCCAGGGAAAAGCCAAGGTTAATATTTGCACAAGCCAAGGCAGGCCAGAGCCAGGACAAGGGGGACAGTGTGTCCTTGGATCTCAGAGCACAGGCTGAGCAATGGGAGATCTCCACCAGGCAGTGCAGGGGCTCCCCAGGACCACAGCTGGTGGGAATCCATGGATATTTTGAACCCCAAATCCTGGTAGTCTGGCCCAAGGGCTGTTTGCCTTTTGGCACAAGGATCTGCTGGGATGCAGGCAGGATCCACACCAGGATGGAGCCTGACTGGATGCCTGTGATGGTGTTCACAGGGGTCTTAGGGTGAGGGAAGAGATGAGGATCTGACTCCATGCTTCAGAAGGCTGATTTATTATTTTATTATATATATTACATTAAAACTATACTAAAAGAATAGAAGAAAGGATTTCATCAGAAGACTGGCTAAGAATAGAATCAGAAAGAATGATAACAAAGGCAGCTGTCCCACACTCTCTATCCGAGCCAGCTGACTGTGATTGGCCATTAATTAGAAACAACCACATGAGACCAATCACAGATGCACCTGTTGCATTCCACAGCAGCAGATAATCATTGTTTACATTTTGTTCCTGAGGCCTCCCAGCTTCTCAGGAGGAAGAATACTAAGGAAAGAATTTTTCATGAAAAGATGTCTGTGACAGATGCTACATCCAACAATTGGGTGCCAGAAATCCTCCAGCACCATAAATACCTCTGGAACTCCACCACCAGGTCCTGCTGTCCCTCTGAGCCTGATCCTGGTGGATATTCCCTCTCTGCCATGGTACTGGGGTGAGGGGATGGGAAGATACTGTTCTCCCACATTTCCTTCCCCAAGGAGCTCTGTAGCTTCACGGGGAGGTGGCAGATGTGAGATGGAGAAGCTTCTCCTACAATGTGGAGCAATAAAATGGAGCAGAAGGCTCCCAGCTCCATCTGCCATTCCATCAGGACAAGCTGCATTTAGATTCTTCCTCGGAAAATGCAAAGTGACGGCAAGAATCCAAAGGGATCTTCTGCTGTAGAGAATTGTTCTGGTGTAATTGTAATTTCTCCTTGTTAATGAGAAATCTTTGGGAATAAAGGCTCACATCAGAAGCACATTGCCCACCTTAATACAAATTGTCAAATATTGGAGGGAATACTTTGGAGAAAAACTGAGAAAGTGCATAAAAGCTGCATTTTTTAAAAAGAAAAAAATCAACAAAATGAAACACTTTATCCAGAGAAGCTTCAGGATATCCACAGGATATTCTGGGAATAACAAATAAGATTTGAAGCACCGGCCTAGAGGAAAGTAAACTACTCCAGCTTGACTTAACAGTGGCAAAGAACTCTAGAAGTAAATCCATGAGACAGAAAAAAATCCAGAGTTTCTCAAGATGCTGGCAGCAAATATCACAAATCCTACCTTTGGTGCCAAAGGAATATTCCAGTTAATGAAACACACAGCTTGGAAGGACCTGCTAGAATTTGTAAAAGATGCCTTGAAGAAATTCATCCCTTCTAGCAAAATTTCCAATAAAAAAAAAGAAATTACTGAGCAGGAGCTCATTTTACATTGGAAAGGAGTTTCTCCATCCCAGAGGACTCCTGGAGATGAGCTGAGGAAAGGGGGCAAACAAGTGACTCAGAACCAGGGGGAGTTTGGTCTGGCAAAGCCAGAGCTAGAGGAATGTGATAGGGATGCTTCATATCCCAGAAAGGATGGCCTGCAACAGACCACAAACAGATGAGGAAAACATGGATAGAATAAATGAGGAAAAGGGAAAAACAAATTTTTGGAGAGGGTTAAAAAGCTGTTTTTGATGAGATGGTAGAGGGAAGAGAGTTGTTGTCCTATTAATCCAGTTCTCTGGCATGGAATGTCATTTGACAATGGAAACTTGGTGGCAATAAAATTTGGAGTGGCATTTATGAGTATAAGTATCAGAAAAGGAGAGAGCCAGGTAAAAAATAAAGGCTGTTGGCACAAGAACTTAATCTTGATTAAATGAAGTTTGGGAGCTTTGCTCAAAGACTTCATTAATACATGGCCGTAAGCTGGACAACACCAATAAACTGGAGATAAGGAGACTTTTAACCATTACAGATAAGATTTTAAAGTAACAATCTCACAGCAGCAGTGGAACTCAGCTGGTTTTGAAAATCTTAATGTGTTTATGGGTGCCATTATGATATGGATGCCTGATAGAGACTGGACATGACCTGGAGAGACCTTTTCAGAGCTTTTCCCTTGTTCCTCCAGCAGCACCTCATCAGCCACTGTCTGTGTTCACCCCAGGACTGTGCTCTTCCAGCTCCCCACACTGAAGCTACTCCATGTGATGCCTCAGGGATTTCAGCTTTTATATTTTCCATATATCTGTAACCCTGTAGTTCTTTAGTGTATAACTCCAAACTCCACACACAGTGTGAGCTGCTGCTTCCCCATTCTGGGCAGACACAACAGTTCCTCTCCAGGCCTGGCAATCAAGGACACCTCACTGCCTCAGGCCCCAGAGATGGAAACAAAAGTGAGTTTTGGGGAGCAAACTTGGGGTGAATGACTTCATTACCTGAAGCTGTAATTGGCAGATTAACCCCCAATATGCAAATGGACCAAAATTATAAAAGTGTGAAACCTGGGAAACCATCATCCATTTTGGGTATAGGCCCTGGAGGGGTTTGTCGGCCCAAAATGTACCTGAAGGCCCTTCAACAAATATACTCGCTTTTTATTGCCTTAATTCTGTCTGGCTGCTGTTTTTAGGTAACCCCAAAAGGGCATCACATGTCCACCAGCTGAATAAAAAGCAAAGTCATCTTTACAGGAAATGCACCAGCCCTTCTTTCATGTTTGGATGCAAGACCCAAAGCCTCTCATCCAGCACTTAGGGTGGCTTTGCTTGAAATCTTCCCTAAACCAAACTTTAGCAATGCTTTGGAAAGGTTTCTCCACCAGGAAGGGCCGAGTTTCACATGTCACACTCTTTCCACAGCTTCATTTCAATTTCTCTTTCAGCAAAGGTCACAACTGTTTGGTTTCATAGCCTTGCTGCTGCCCATCCCAAGAGGAGGATGATTTGTAAAATTTGGACTTTACAGCTTTGTGGGCAGCAGCATTCCCCAGAAGGACTGCAGTGGAAGTTAAGTGCCTCATCAAACCATGCACAAACAAATCTTGATGCTCTGGAGTGTCCTTAGCACAACCAGGCAGAGAATTCTTCTCTTCCTTGGGTAAATTCAAGATATAGTTGATTTTTTAATTTGATTTTATTTCAAGATATATTTTTACCTCTGCTAAAACATCAAAGAGTTGATGAAGAGCACCAGATTTCAGCTCTGAGCAGGGCCTTGCAGTTTATCCTTCATGCCATAAAATCTGGTCAGACATATAGCATTTATTTACATTGGGGCTGAGTCAGGAGCCAGACTTTCTAACATAATGGCATAAAAAAAATACAATACAATACAATACAATACAATGCAATACAATACAACAAAATAAAATAAAATAAAATATAAATAACAAGCATCTTGGCTTTTACAGATCTATGGGAGCAGACAGGAGCTATCACAGATTCTGCCAACTGCTCACCAGCCTTATCCATGATGGAAGAAAATTCCTTCTTTGCTGAGCTGTTGCCCAGAGCAAGTACAAACAACACACTGGTCCCAAAACCAAATATGAGGTTGGGGGTGTACCCAAAACTGGCCTAAAGACAAGGATTCGGCAACAGCACCTTCATCAGAGAGAGCATTAAACACTGAGGGAAGATGGAGCTTTGGCCTGGAGGGTTTGGCCAATAGTAAATAATGTTTGGAGGAAAAGAAAAATAGGGTTTTTTTTCCTTTTCTCTTGGTCCTTGACAGCTTCAGATCATCCCAAGCCAAGGGATATTTGGTGGAACTGTGTCATTAGCTCATCCTGCAAGACGAAGACCTCGACTTTTGGAGCAGCATCCATAACCCAAGTCCCTTTAGGCCCAAGGCTGAGTTTGCTGTGTGAAGACGACCAACACATCAGAAAAAGCTCTGCTTTTTGCTTCTTCAGTCAAACACTGATTTTTATGCTCCAGCATAAAAGAGCACACAGGACATTTTTAGATTCCAGCACTGTTCTTAGCATGAAGAAAGCTGGAATGAAAGTACTCGTGTGGTTCCCATTGGGATATAAACCCAACATCTATTTCAGGAAGAAAAGGAAAAAGGACATTATTCAATTGTCACCAAAAGCTGAAGAACACACAAAACACCATCTTTGTGAAGCTTGGGATAATATATTACAATAATGTAAAGGGCTTTTTGCCAGTCAAATGTTTTTATTCTAGTAAATTCTTCTGCTTAGCATGGGGAGACTGAAAAGGGAAACCACACGAGGATGTTCTTCATAATATCCCACTGATTTGAAAGGGTCAGATTTTCTCCCCTCGAGATTTGGTACTGGAGTTAATTAACCTCATTTCCAAAGAGTGTTGGAGTTTTCTGCTCTTACAACTGTGCAGTGACAGCAATGCCACCCACCCCATGGCAATTCAGCGCCTCAGTCTCCTCAGAACATTCTGTAACAACATTTCCTGTGCTGTGATTTAAAACTTTCACTATGGTTCTTATTTACGCTGCACTTGGGGAACATTTTCACATTTTGCCTCTAACTTTCAAGTATTTTAAGAACATTATGTGTCTCTCGTTGCTCCTCTCCACATTTCATAAACCCCATTCATACACCAAAGGTCACAGTTGTTTTTAAACCTTTGATCGTTCTTGTTTTCCTCTTCCAGGGTGCCTCCAGTGCTCTTCATCTTCTCTCAAGTGCATCCCTGAAGTCCTGCCCAGCAGGAAGGAAGGAGCCCAGGAGATGAGAGGTCTGAAGACAGGGGAGCAGTGGGACAAATAAAAGCTCAGAACAAAACGGTGCCATCAGGAGGATGTTTGCTCGCAGCACTTCTCATTCTGGTACAACATCATTCCTCAGGACTAGGAAGGGAAAGCTCAGGGTTCTTATCTTATCTGAATGTTTGCACATTTTTAGCAGTGACTCAAACCTTCTTTAACCAGAGTCCAGCTCTGTGAGTTTAAATTCTTTAAAGTCAACAGTAGATAGATCTGGCTAAGTCAGCCTTTTACTTTTGGAACAAAGTCTGTCCCTTTATTGCTACCCTTCCTCTCCCCTTTTGCTTCTTTAACCATGCTGGGTGAAGGGATCATGTTCAGGGAATGTGAATGCCACACTCCTGCAGGAATGTTTCCTCAAAGGAGGACTTCTGCAAATACTTGTGCAGGCTCTGGTGGTGCAGCCATTCGCCTTTACTCACCAGGCAGCCGCAATACCTCTCTCCCTACCATCCTGAGTCCTCTGAGCTCCTTCTGCTCTGCTCCTCATTTCTAGGTTTCCACTTGCTGTTCCCAAAACATTGATATATTGAATAAACTGCAACAACTGTGCTTAGTTCTTTTCCAGAGCCAAAAGAGACAAGCTTGCCTTCAAACTGACTCATTGAGTCACCTTTTTTTCCCTTTCCCTGTGCCTTCACCCTGACCGCTGCAGTCTTGTCCAAGATTTTCTCCTACACATCTCCCTGCCAGTTCTCCTGAGCTCCTGTTCAAGCCTCCAGCCAGGGCAAGGTCACTCACAGGGCTTTGCTTCTTCTGCCTGGGCCTCTCTTTGCCTAAGCTGCTGAAAAAGGCCAGTTTAATTTAGTACCAGGCTTGGGGGTTTTTATTCCTCCAGCTTCTCAAAGTGAGATGCTGCATTTCAGGTTTTTCTGACCCGTATATGAAGGATTTGTGTTTTATTGTCATGGAATGGTTTGGGTTTAGAGATTTAAAGCTCATCTTGTTCCACTCTCTGCCATGGGCAGGGACTCCTCCCACTGTCCCAGGCTGCTCCCAGCCCTGTCCAGCCTGGCCTTGGGCACGGCCAGGGATCCAGGGGCAGCCACAGCTGCTCTGGGCACCCTGTTAAAGGAAATTAAAGATAGTGAACATACAATTGTATTATGCAAGGAGCAATTAGATCCATTTGTATTTGACTCCCGTTAGATCTTGGACATTGCCACAGTGGTGTGGTAGAGTGTCACATCTGTTTGCACTTTTTCTTGCATAGGAAAAAGTAAGTGGTACCAGGCAGCAGAAAATGAAGCCACTTATGTGTTATTTCTATGCATATTTTTAACAAATACATTAGAAATATTTAATTATCATGGATGGGATGCTGAGCAATCACAGTAATAAAGAGATCTTTTCTAATCTTGATGATTCTGTGATTTTATGATTTTCTTTGAGTGCTGAGGTGGAAGGTCTAAGGACTGCAAAGCTTGTGAAGGTACCCTGCTGTATTTTCTCCCACTCTGCTCTTGGTTTTTGCCTTTCAACTTCCACAATAAAACAGTCTGAGGACTCTGTTTCCATCTTACAGGCAAGAAATGCACCTCTGGTAATCACAGACTTCATCATATTTTACATTTCCTTAGGGAACTCTGAAGTATTTGGTTCTGGGCCTTTTGTGCAGCCAGCAGGACCTGGAATGAGTTTTGATTGCTCAGAGGTCTCAGTCATTGCTCAGATTTTATTTTCCTCACTCTGCCCTGCCTGGTGGATGCTCCTTCTCTGCAAACTCCAGCTCCCTTGAAAACGTCCTATATTAGAAGAACACCAAATTTTAAAAATAGCTTTACTTATGATTTACACAGAATGTAATTAAATGAAAAGTGGGACCCTTCAGAGAAATTAGAGCCAAAAAGCTGTTGATGTGAACATGCTGTGGGATTTCTGCCTGCAAGTCTGAAGCCAAGCTGCTTTATTTACATACTAGAATTCTTAAACCCAGATGTACCCTTAAAATGCACATCCAACAAAAGGGTGGACTCTGGTCCCTGTGTGATCAAAGTGATCCTTGAAGAGGGGTTTTTATTTATCTGTATATTTGGAAATTAAACCACTGTTACATTATTTCTTAGTGCTGGGTAATCTGCAGCAGAAAATTGCTTTTAATTCACTCCTTTTTAATGTAGAAGTGTGAGTCCAGTGTAGCTGTTCATTGTTTTAATGAACTTGTTTCTTTACTGATAGGAACACAGACCAGACATTCCACTTGGGCACAATACCTGACTTCTAGACAACAAACTGAGGTTAATTCCGTTTTGTGCCCCAAAAATCTGCAGCTCAGGGCTCCAGCATTTGTGGAGAATCTATTTTGGGCTGAGGGAGGATGCGCAGCTTGTGCAAGTGTAAACCAAATGAACATGCGAAGGCACAAATGAGCAAAGCTAGAAAAAAATTCCAAAGATATCTCTGAGTTTTGCAAAAATATCCATGAGCATGTTTTGGAGAACTTAATTGCTGTGGAGATGAAACAATTTCTTAATGATTAAAGTGACTGTGCTTATCTTGTTTGTCTTTGTGTATGGGGAAGGATTGAGGTAAAACCTTATTCTGGCCAGGAAGGGAGAAAACAGAAGCATTTGGACCGTGGAAATCCATTGGGACAATCACAATCCATTGGGACAATCCATTTTACACCCTCTCCTTCTGATCTTCCCAGAGTATCAAGACACTGTTGTAGGCTGCTGGGATTTAGGAACAGGGACAGATGAGGTGAAACTGATAGCTTGAGCAGGCTGCCCTAGAACAGAGGCTGGACAGAGCTAAAGAATAAAGCAGGGATTTATTGAAAGGATCTCCTCAATGGATCCACCTTGGGCAGCACCAGAGCCCAGCCAGGGCTGCACCCAAGGTGAACCAAAATGGTCCCAAAATGCACAACCGGGCACGGGGTCTGTCCCTTTGATCAGTGCTGCTCCATTTGCACCTTGCAGTTCATTGTCCCATTCCAGCTTTAGCCCAGGCAGTCCCACCCTGCTTGTTTTTCTCTCTCCAGCCCTCGCTGTTTGTGCTCTTGGGCTGAGATTTGGATCATTTGTCCTTGGTGCCCAGCTGGAGCAGGAATTGTTTTGTCTCCCTGCTCTGTGCACAGAGCTCACCATGCCCTCATATGAAGCCCAGACCCACACACTAAAGCAGCACAGAACGTGAGAAATAGAAAAGCTAAACCTGAGACATCAGAATCAGATGAGACAGGAAGTTTTCACCCTTTAAAGCTCAATCACTGCTGTTTTACCCTTGTTCTTTGTATTGGAAATTCTGCCAAATGTTACCAGTCCACGATGCCAAAGCAGTGAATTTCACGCTGAAGCAGCCTCGTGATGAAAACCTGACACCCCCTATTTCCACGGGCTACCCCAGAATACCCCAGGGAGCTCCAGCCACAGCTGAAGGTGCAGAAAGATTCCTCTTATAAACTTTATTTTTGTTGTAAATTATTCTTGATGTTTTTCCTGCCCACAGTTGGTTTCGCTCACTTTTGGGGAAATTGTAGGAAAATCCTTTTGCCCATTTTTCAATTAGAAGCAACACAAAATTATTGCCACATCCTTCCCCTACACAAATACCTCGTAAACAGCTGGAACTTTTAAGCACAAATCTTGGCCAGGCTTTTCAGGGGTGTTTGGGGATATTTGACATGGCTACAGTGAGTCAGTGTTGCTTTGCCCAAGCATTAAAACAACTTAATCACAAGCCTGCCTCAATCACACTTTTTTTTTTTTTTTTTTTTTCTTTTAGCTTCTGAAATTTTAGGATTCCCATCTTCAGGACTTTTCCCTAGAGCTTTAATGCCTAAAATCAGGGGAGAAATGTTCAAACACTCCAACAGTTGGGGCTGGAAGGCAAAATTCAAACAGGCAATGTGGGATAGATTATGGGAGCTGGGAACTTCGATAAATTCAGGAAAATTAACTTAAATTCTGAACTTCAGAATCCAGAAGTTTGCCTGCTTGTGTAGTGGTTTAGTAATAACCTGTCACACCCATTCTGCCACACAGCCAATCCTTCAAACCTGTGAAGGACGCAGAGAAGAGTTACAGGAAATCCTTCTGCAAGGAAAACAGCTCAGGGTTTATGTCTGGCTGGGACAAGGACACTTGGCAACACATTCAAGGGTCCCCCAACCAAGGGAAAAATGCTGTAATAATGATGTTGACCCAGCTTCAGCATGGAGAGCCTTCCAGTACAAATGACATTTTCATAATCTCGCCGATAAACACTTTTGCAGATAACAAGAAAACTTTTTATTTGATGCCTTTTGCTGGTCATAAATTCAATAGTTTTTGTTTTTCTCTGTCTTCCCTTCTAATCAGTGATTTAGGAGGAGAAGGCTTTGAGAGGGTTTAAAATTTCCATTTGCAGTGGTTGAGCTGGAATAAAGATCTGCCTTTGACACTGCTTAAGTGAGGGGACCAGTATTAAATAAGAAAAAGATTTTCAGGGGATGCTGAAGCTTTTTGCCAATGCACATTAAATTTTGCAGGTAGTTTGGGCCAGGAAAAACCTTTGAAAAATATAAAAATGTTGTCAAGTCATGTGTTCACCCTGATTTGCTTTCCTTTGTTTTCTAAACAATATTTTCTGTATTTTCTGCTTTGAAAATAAGTACATATTGACTCAGAAGGAATCCTTTAAGTTACTATTAGGGTTTGGGTTTTTTGCATCTAAAAGAGGAAATAACTAAAAGAAACAGATTCAAGTCTGAGAGAAGTGGTGTAGATTGAAGAAAATTGAATTTTCTTGAGTTGGTTGGAAAATACAAAAGGCATTTTTGAATCTTTCTCACCTTTTCCCCTGTCAGTTTTCCTGACAGTTGGCCATCTCCTGGCAGGGCCCTTATCTGCGTGTCCGAGGTTTATCTCCTCTCCTGGCTTTGGCTCCAGGCTCTGGAAACCCTTAGGGCCTGTGCTGAATCCTCATTTCCAGACCCATCTCTGCCCCTTTTCCCTTTGCTCCTGGCTGTGCTGTGTGGGGTGAGTGACCCTGGCTGCTCCCTGACACACAGAGGGAAATGTTGGCTTTGGAGGGGGATCCAGGGCCTCTCTCAGGGTGATATTTTGAAGATTTACAGTGTCCATCATGGTGATGTGATGCTGCATTTAGCATGGCTGCTGCTCATGCAAAACAACTCTTGAGGCATTTCATTTTTCCTCTCAGGGGACTCCAGGGAGCTGTTTTTATGTGCTGCTCCTTTCTGCCTGGATTCTTTTTCATTCCTTCCACATTACATGAGACAGTAGGTGGGAATGTGCAGCCAGATAATGGTAATTTATTACTGATCTGTCAGAGTTGTTCAAAAGTCTTTCCAGCTAGGACTATAAATTTAGCATTTCTGTCCTTGCCTTGCCTTTAGTGATCTGAGAAGCCTTTTTGGGGGAAGGCAATGCCACGTCTAAATTTCTTGCAAATATTTAAGCAGCGTATACTGGAAGGTGGCATATGGAGAAGTGTTTTTCTCTCATAAGATTGGATGAATTATCTCTGTTTAGGTGTTAATTATTGGTGTAAGTTTCTGCATTGTGCCTTCCCCAAAACAGGTTTCTTCTCTCCTCTATGTCAGGACCTTCTTCCTTCTACTTTGGCATTATACAGTAGAAACTTTTCCTTATTTCTACCTGCTGCTTCCTCTGTTTGTCTTGAATAAAATGAGTTGTGAGCATTAATTAGGTGTTAAACCTCCTAGTATTGTAATTCTGATAAATTCTCATTCTGGTACTTTCCCAGGTGTATCAGGTTATTATTTACAGCCAAGCTGGGATGACAGCTATTCTGCTTATTTACTTCTGCCAAAATTGGTTGTGCTAAATCATATTTCATTGGGTCTGTGGTACAAATTCATTTCTTGGTGTGTGTAAAATTACGTAAAATAATGCACTAGTGCATCTGAATGTGGCTCAGGGATGAGTATCTTACCCAAAGTCATGGCACTGATATTTATGAATAAAACAAGAAACTATCAGTGAGCTTTTTCTTTCCTCAGCCTGTTTGACTCTTCCTGCCGACATTAAACACCAAGGATGAATCCAGCAGACAAAGTGACCATGGATTTGCAGCTGGTTTCAGAGTAATTCATTAGCTTTCACTGCAGCACTTTGGGGGACTGAGAATAAATAAATAAATAAACTCCCTTGGGGTGGTGTCTAAGCTCTGTTTCAAAGGATTTGATTACATTTCACCTTTTGGAGCGTTCTCAGGGGGTGGCAGAAGGCACAGCAGACTGTCAGCTTTCCCTGGGTAGTCTATCATCCAATATGTTCAGGTTGTGCTTGTTCTCAGGAATTATCACCTAAGGTCACCTCTTCAATCAGGGCTTTCCAAGAAATCACTGTGCTGCTGGAAACGTTCCCAGCTTTGGATTCCATATTTCTACAGATCCCTGTTGGATTAAATTCATTCTGTGTCTGACATCACTTGAAGATATAAACACATTAAACAAGGTACAATGCTTATTCTCATGGAGTTTAAGTGAATTTGAAGCATCCCAACACCACAGCAACTTGCAGAAGTCACTCTGCTGCATTTAGAGCTTTCATTTTCACCAGATATCAGCTGGATAAACCCTTAAGTGTTGCAGGAAAACTCTTCAATATTCCACAGAGCATTGAGCATCTGTGAGCCACGTGTTCCCTCCCACCCCTGCCTGGTGCTATTTTAACCAGGCAGCTCCATGTAAAGCAGCTTTGTGTTTTATTCTCAAAATCTGTGTCCTGAGCCCCGTTCTGAGTGAGTCCTGTGGTGATTTATTCTCACAACAGGGAGGCAGCCCTGAATTCAGACAGGAACAGAGGAGCTGTGTGCTGCCTGCCTGCCTGGGCTCATTTTTCTCCTCTGTTTATCTGACAGGACCAAGGGGGTTTGTCTGCTCTGCTCCAACCTCAGTGGGGCACAGCCTGAGGATGTGCTTCTCCCCAAAGCACAAACATCTCCTTCCTGGAGTTTTTATTAGACTTAAACCTTCAGAGCCCCAGCAGTTGCCAATCAGTCTTTCACATTCATGTGGTGATGACTCTTTAGCTCTGAATGATGTTTGTTTTCAGTTCAGAGAGTGATGCTCACTGCTGTGAGAAGTGTTCAGCACTGAAAATTGTAATGTGTGGAATTTTTGGGGTCCCACATTGTTGGGAGGAAATGATGAATCTGACTCCATGTTCTTAGAAGGCTAGAGCAAAGGTGATAGAAACCACAACTTGAATATACTAATTTAAAATTACCATATCAAACAGAATATGATATAGACTAGAACCACAGGTGTGATAAGAAGCTGGACAGGCTGTAGGACCTTACATAAAATATTGAGCAGAGTTCACTTGTGTGCCTTGGAAACTCCTGATTTGTATTTCAAAAGGTGCATGTGTGGTATTTTCTAACTTTCCAGGAGGAGCACAGAGTGTTCTTTTGGGACCTGCATGTGTTGGAGGCTCCTTAATTTTAATGATATTTACTTGGTTTCTTCCACTGTGTTGGTGGCAGTTTTGGCACAACAAAACCCACATACAGCTGATTTTGTTTTATTTTTTTTTTTTAATATATCTATATATATAAACACAAGAAAGTGGGAATGATTGCTTTTCAGGTTGTGGTTTCTCAAGCTCATCCAAGGACAGTGCTTGCCCTTGGAAGAACACTCTGGGAAGCTCAGTGCTGCTGGCTGCAATGCAGGAGGGTTCAGCCACATGTGAAAAATGCTGGGGGTGGGTTTGCTACCTCCTCTCCCTTCTGAGAGGTCCCTGATGCTGCAGAATTGGGGATCTGTGTACACAAGACAAGGAAAAGCCTAAACTGCTCCTGCAGGTGAAGATCTGGTTTGAGGCTTTTAAAATTCATTTATTTATATCTATTTGTATTTTATATATTTATATATATATATTCATATATTTATATATATTATTTATATATATAATTTATATATTTATACTTTATATTTTTTATTTTAAAATCAACTAAAAGACTGGTGCTGACAGCAAATCCACTCAGCTCTTTCTGGCCATACTCACAACAAGCTGCTTCCACCAAAACTAAAAGCCAGACTTCCAGGAGGCAGCAGGGTGATGCTCAGTCACTGGACTTACAAGAAATCCTGCAAATGTGCTTGTTCATGTGAGAGGAACTTTCATCAGCTGCTTGTCCACAGGAGCTGCAGAAACTTCTCAAGTTCAGAGGGTTTTTTAAGGTTTATTCCAGAAAAAAATCAAAATACTCTCTATTCACTAGGTCCCAGCTCACCTAACACCTTAATTTTTTTTTTCTTCTTCCTCTTTTCTCCTGTCAGTAGTTTAGACAATTATTTGCAGGTTATTTATGTTTTCCACTCTATTATTTCTGAGGGGCTTGTGCCATGGTAAAGTTAAGGAGGTTTTCCAAATGCTACTGGCCCAGAATCAATACATTCCCCTAACTTGATTATACAACTGTTTTGTAACTAGTTGTTTTTCAGGTAGTTCAGATCTACATCTTTTATATAAATGACTGTGAATGTGCACTGGAAATGCCTTGATCTCAATAGCTTATCATTTGCAGGCAGGAAGATAGTTATGTTTAATCAGTTCTATCATCAGGTCTCAATAAATTCCATTTTTTCAGCCAGAATGTCTGATGCAACTGAATGGTCACATTTTCCAAAGATCTGTGCTTGGGAGCTTTGTGCTGATGTTCTTTGGGTTGGTTTTTTTTTGGAATTTTTTTTTTGTGGGGGGTGTGTGGGGGGGGTAGAACAGGGATGGTTTGTTGGTTTTTTGTTTATTTTCTGGGTTTGTTTTGTTTTGTTTGGATGGGGTTTTTTTTCCTGCCATTGTTGCAGTCAGTAAGTTCCATGTACTTACAAGTTAACTACTCAAAGTGCTTTCCTTTCCATCCTCCATGTGGTCTGTGAGGATTCCTGTGTCCCTCTTGAATACTGATGGAGGTCTTGCTTTTGGAATTGGGTCTGGCCTACAAGGCCTTGCTCTAGACTGCAAACCCTAAACCCTGCCTTGAATTTCTCTTTTTGTTGATGTTGATGTTGAATTTCTCTTTTTGTTTCCAGGCTGCAATTATTTGTAGTGCAGAAACCAAGATCTTATGTGAACACTTAGAAAACTCAAGTGTTTTGCTGCCATGTGAGGTTAAAGCTGTGTGAGTGACCTCAGTGGCCTCACAGCGATTTGTCCTGAAGTGAAGCTCTTGTTTTGTTTCATGCAGAGGTTTCCCCACCACAAAGTCAGCTCCTGATAGAGCATTCACCGAGGAAAGGCTGCCTGGATTCCAGGGGAAGCTGGATATCTGGATATCTGTGGATATCTGGTGAGGTTGTGCAGAGGGTAAATATGGCCTGAGAAGAAGGTGTGAGGAAAAGCCCATGGCATGTGCAGAGGGAGGGCTGCTCTCCCCCTTGCCAGCTGCTCTTGGCCAGCACAGGACTGAGGAGGTGAACTCACATTTCCCTGTGGGAAGGTTGGTGCTGTTCTCTTTGGTAAGTTTGGGTTTTTGGAGAAAAAAGTCATTTTAGTTTGGGATTCACATCACTTTTTACTTCCTAGCTGGGATGCAGCCCTACAGCACTCGTGGGATGTCACAGACACCTTGGGGCTCCCCTTGACTTGGTTTTTAAGTCCACAAAACTCATGTGTGCTCTCCTTGTTAATGTTCAGGAACATATAATCACAGAATTATTATATGCAGGTGCTTTAAATTGAGAGCTCTGGGTGTCAGGGGTACAGACCTAAATCTGACTCCCTCATGGGTTCAGGATGAACACGTTTTTATATCCTTATTGTTATATAACTACATATTAATTATTAAACTTACATTGTTCAATTCTATACATTGATTTCATCCAAGCATAGATTTTGTAATTTCCATCAAAGCCCCCCAAACATAATTTCTCATGATTCTTGTTATGATTAAACAATAATTATATCCAATCACCAAACAATCATCACATTTAACAATCAGATCATTTATCATAATCATTAAATGATTATACAGGTGAAGCTTTGCATCATCCAGTAAAGCCTAACATTTTTTCAGGGCCTACTCTAACATTTTCCCAGGGCCTACCAGGCCCGACCTTTCCCAACTCCCCTGAATATCCCATGACTTTAGAAATATTTTATCCCTACACTACCATCCTTGCTTTTCCAGAAGGTGATCCTAGTGCAGCAATGAAACACCCAGTGGTGAAGCTTGTCCAGTGTTCAGTGTTCCTCATTTTTCACTGGTGTGGAGGAGGTGATTCCATCTGGTTTGATATTTGATGAGCCCACAGCTCCAGGTTCAGCCACAGCAGCGATGGAAAGGACAAGAGCAGAATCTGCTCAGCAGGAAGGAGTCGCTGGGCTCCACCCATGGCAAGGAATCAGAGGTGGTTAGTGGAAAAAAAGAAAAGGTTTGAACTATAAACTCTGGATTAGTGAGTGTTGAAAGAGTTGTTTTTTCCATGTATCTAAGCTGGCAGGGTTTGCACATGGATAGTAGTCACAAGACATGAGTTCCTGGATGTGGCAAGGCAGGTCCCACTTTAGAAAGGCATAATCTGTTTTCTCTATTCAGATGATGCTTTCGTCCCTCCCTGAGATGGAAAAACTACTTCAGTGAAGGTGGTGTCTGCCCTTGTGACCATCTAGGCCACTGTGACCTTCTAGGATCTTAAGGGAGCTATAAAAAGGAGGGAGAGGGACTTTTTATATGGACAGAGAGCAACAGGACAAGGGGAATGGTTTTAAACTGAAATAGGGCAGGGTGAGATGGGATATTGGGAAGAAATAATTTATTCAGAGGGTGGGGAGGCCCTGACACAGGGAGCCCAGAGAAGCTGTGGCTCTCTCTAGATGCCTGTAAGGCTCCAAGGCCAGGCTGGACAGGGCTCTGAGCAAACCTGGGATGTGAGTGGCAGGGAATCAGTGACTCAGAGCTTGTTGGAATCACCACAGAGGCTTCAAGAGCTGCTTGTTATGGATGACAGTTCTTAGTTCAGATGTAATTTTTCAACCAAGTGGTAAAGAAGACTGAAGAGAAAGGGAAAACTCAGTTTGTCCTTGAGGATTTCAAGTCAAAATCTGAAGCAACACATTTTAAATGAAAAGGTGTGACCTTGAGAACACCTGAGAATTTAGAGTCTGGGTTCAGCTTTTCATGGTTGGTATATCCATGTTGAGAACTTGAGTTCTCACGCTTGAGGTTCTTGAGGTCTTCTTTAACAGAAAAAAATCTTAAATAAAAGTACAATTGTGGGGGCCTGAATATATGTTGTATTGTAAGACCTTGTGGTTCTGAGTTGCTCCAAACGAGCTGCAGCTGCAGGGTCCTTAGTTGGGCAGCAGCTGTAGCTCGTGAAGGCAACTGAGATAAATAGGGGTGGGTCGAGAGCCCAAGAGGAGTCCTTGAGAAGACAGGAAGGACTGAGCTGCAGAGAATGGAGAAGAGCCAGCAGAGAGGCAAGAACAACACTGCAGCGAAGATTGCAACATACAATAAATTGGTTTCTGTGTGTGTGATGCAGGCCAGCTACTGGAGCAGTCTGTGCCATCATGGGCTTCATTCTGCATTCAGGAGCTTTTTAATTTGTTTTGATTCTTTTGCACACTTAAATATGAAGCTGTAACAGTAGGACTGAAAACATTTTGGACCAGAGATTTGTTGTGAGGAATTTGGAAGGACAGGTTTCTTCAGGCAGCCTGGATTTCCATTCTGAGGCATCAGCTGTGGCTCAGGTGAGCTCCACAGAGAAATGGGCTTTTGGTGTTTCCTGCAATCAGTGGAGGGAATGCAGCAGGAGAACTGCATGGATGTTTTCAGGTGAAGGCTCACATTGATGCCTCAGCTTTAGCTTTTCTATTTTTCACATTCTGTGCTGCTTTAGTGGGTGGGTCTGAGCTTCACATCAGGACATGGTGAGCTCTGTGCACAGAGCAGGGACACAAAACAATTCCTGCTCCAGCTGGGCACCAAGGACAAATGATCCAAATCTCAGCCCAAGAGCACAAACACCGTGGGCTGGAGAGAGAAAAACAATCAGGGTGGGACTGCCTGGGCTAAAGCTGGAATGGGACAATGAACTGCAAGGTGCAAATGGAGCAGAACTGATCACAGGGAGAGACCCCGCGCCCGGTCGTGCATTTTGGGGCCATTTTGGTTCATCTTGGGTGCAGCCCTGGCTGGGCTCTTGTGCTGCCCAAGGTGGATCCATTGAGGAGATCCTTTTAATAAATCCCTGCTTTATTCTTTAGCTCTGTCCAGTCTCTGTTCTAGGGCAGCCTGCACAAGGCATAAATATCAGGTATTCATACAAATCAGTGTATGTAGCCATAATAGCAAAAAGTTTCTCCTCCAGCCAGTGGAATAATGCTCAAAGAATTATTTTATAGATTTTTTTTCCAGGTCAATGGAAAGCCTAACTCTGCTGGAGACACCAAACTCTGTATTTTGCTATTGGTTTTTCTCACATATGTTTCCTTAGGAAGTAATGAAAACACAACATGATCAATGCTTAATTTATTGCCTCAGCAGTAGCACTTGAGATCTGGCACTGAATCAGAAGTGAGGGAAGGGACAGTGGTTTAAGCTTAACACAAGTGAAATTATACTTACAATATATGTCTGAAACAAGAGGGAGAGGAAGGCTGGAGTTTCCATCAGCCAGCCTGATGATATTTTCAAGAATCTGGCAGATCCATTAGCTGCTGATAGAGCTTTCAGGAACTCTTAGGAGGACTGCTGAGACATCCCAGAGCTCTGACCCTGGAGCACACAGCCTCAGAATTGGAGTTCCTTTGGTGGAGAGAACAATTCACCCCCATTCCCTTGCTGAGGGCAAGGTGGGAATAGCTCTAACAGCATGAAAGGATGTCTGGAGCTCTGTGTTTCTCTCCCTCCTCAATTTTAGGCAAGGTATTGTGTAAATGAGATTGGCTGGGAGCTGGTCACATCCTCAGCACTCCCAAATTGCAGTTTCCAAGGACACAGCCACTGGTGACTCAGACAAATGGGAGTAGGACTCCTGTAATTATATTTTAATAACTTACAAGCTGATTAAAGTGTTTCTGTGTGTCTCAAGCTTCTGGAAAATCATCCCTGGATTTTTCACAGCTAATTCCTTTTTTTTTTTTTTGGGAGTGAGACCATCTGTCAGCACAGAAATACTTCAGCAGCAGCATCTGAAGACAGCTGGCATAGCTCAGGTGGGCACTGGCAAAACCAGAGAAGAGGTTTGCATCCTCTTGTTCCCATCTGCAGGTACACATTAGGAAGTGCTGCAATGCAATTTGGGTCTCAAACCAATGAATCAGTTTTGGATGTGGCCCATGGATACTCCAAGTGAGCATGGAATATATCTCCCTGGATGCTGATTTTAGGAAAACTTCAAGTCATGTAAACTACTGCACTAAACACCAGGTGTGGGTCCAAAACCAGGCTGTAAATTTGGATTGTTTGGCAGTTCTAAGCATTAAAGAGCTCGGTTCTGACATAAGCTGTACATGTTCAGCCTCTCTGCCTCCCACCTGGATCAAGATTTACTCATTACTTCATGGTTATGAAATACTTCATGGAGAAACCTCAACACAACCAGTTTTTACCCAATTAGTGAAGAATTAAGGGCTTGATTTGTAGGAATCCTCTACGGATGGTACACACACAGCAGGCTTGGCGTGTGAATTGGAGATGTAAACAGGGAAAAGGAAAAATTGTTCCAAGCTGAAGCTGAAAAGATATTTATTTCAAATAAGCCTGTGATTTGAAAACTGGGGAGTTCTAGAACAATTTGTCTTTGAGGTCTGTAACAAAAATAAGAAAATAGCATTTACTGGATGACTTCAAGGCCAAGGAAAACAACGATTGCTTCTCCCAAACTGGAGATGAGCACACTGGGTAAGTGGCTGCTGTCTGAAGAGGCAGAATTGGTGCTTCAGATCTATTTTATCATTTGTTTGCCAGACTACATCACTGCTGCTGTGACCCAAATGCCCCAGGCTTGTTCACACTTTCTAGATGAATCCTTAATTAAAATTCAGCCTGAGTGTGTGATTTTTGGGCAAAAATGAAGTTAATCTGGTTAAAATTACCAGCTAGAGCTCCAAGGTCTCAGCTATCAGAGAAAATGACATGGCTGTGGCAGGGAGGAGATAGCTGAAATTATTTCCAACAAACCTGGGTAAAACTTGGCTGCTTTTGTCCCCCATCAGTAGCATAGGATGAAGCAGAAGAGATGCATGAAAATGAGCAAGGCTTCTTTTAAGTCTTCAGAATATTTTCTTGGTGGTAAATCAATTTTGAGAGAGGAAAGAGTTTAATTTATTTCTGCTCATGGCATTTGCACTGGCTATGAGAAGAGTGCTAGTTCTTAGGGGTGTAATCTTGCTTTTCTTTGAGCTGTATCACTTTATTTTATTTTTTTTAATAGTGGGGGCTGTGCAATGAATTGCTACATTATCTTGGGGGTTTCCTTACTGCCCTTAAATCTTGTGCCAGTTGTTAACTTTCATCTTACTCACATATTTCATTAAATCTGGTTTATTTGGCATTGGGAAGAGTAATTTATCCCTGTAGTGAAGTCATTCAGAAAGCTGATCCTTAGAGCTCAAAGAAGTTGGCATGTCTCAGTGTGGGTACACCTAAAAATTGCATTTCTGTGCCTGCTAACTGTGGTTGGTGATGCCTGGGCAGGGAAGGAACCATCCCCCGAGCAAGCAGAACATTTCTAGGGCTGAAGAACCACATCTCTTGCTCCCAGTGAAGGCTGTGGAAAGCACTGACAGCTGCTTCTTATCTCACTGTCAAACATTTTGAAGCCCTGGAGGCGAAATATTTATGCTACTGGACACTTTGTTTATTCAATGGGCCTTTTTTTTTATTTCTCTTCTTTTTTTAACCAGAGAACTGCAAATGAGTGACGTGTGTGTGCCTCAGTGTAAATAAGAGACTCGTGACTCCTCATGGCAGAATTGGTAATTCTTCATTAGGCTGAAGGAAAAACTGATGTGTGTGTGAAGCAACAGAAAGTAAACATCAATTAGAGGGAGAAACAAGTTGTTAATCTTCAGTTTTACATAGAAAACTTCAAGGAAGAAAGAATCTAAAGTGTGCAGCTTCTGGGAATAACCTACAAGGAGGTGTAGGCCAGCATACAAACACATCACTGGATTCTGAGGAGCTGCAGAGTGAGAAGAAAAACAGATCTGTGGGAATCAAAAGGTTTACAAACATCATTCCCCTTGTAAACAGCCTGTTTGCACAGCAGAAGCCACAATAACTCAGCAGCAGTGTGAGGCAGCTCAGGGAGGTTTGGGGTGCAGAAATCAGCCTGTGCAGCTGGCTCATGGAACAGCAAACAGCAGCAAACCTGGGGAATTGCTGAGGGGAAATTTGGATTTTGGATAATATCAGGGAGAAATGCTATAAGGGCTTGCCTTTTTCTTTAAGTGAGCATGGTGGAGATGTTTTTATCTCACCTCTCGATTTCACTTGTCAGGGCTCCCTTCTGTGGGACCCTTCTGCTTCTTTACCTGATTTAGACAATATTTCATCAGCCCCAGCAGTACCTCATCACTCATGTCTGGCAAACTCCCTCTTCTTGAAAAATGCTTCTCTTCTGAGCACACCTAGGTGTTAAATTCAAGAAGCACTCACCAAATCCAATAATTTTGAGTATTGGAATGCAGTGGCTGACTCATCACTTTGCACAAAGAAGATGCTGCTTCCAGTTACTTTGTTTGGGCTGTCTGCAGGTTTTTCAAACAAATCAAGTCATTTCTGGAAAACCCTGTAAAACTTGGTGCCAGAACAGTGGAGAAGTTATCCAAAAGGCCAACACCCAGGTTAGTCTGAGAGACTGAACTACTGGAAAGCCCTGGGGTTTTTTGTTTTGCTGGTATCTCTTGTGTCAGTCCTTTTGTGACCTGGGGCATTCTGGAAGCGCTGGATTGATCCCAACCAGCTCCTGGGCACCTCTAACCTTCCTGCTCTGCTTGTACCTGCCTTGGGGTGCATTATAACTTGATTCCTTTTCCTTGTCCTGCCCAGCCCCTTCAGTGAATTTTCTTTTTAATTTTGGAATCTTCAGATGGGATCCTGGCAAAAGAATGCCTGAATGCCTTCAGAGGATGCTGCACTGCAGGGAAGAGCTTCCAGGGAGGTTTTGTTTTCCCTCTGCCTGGATGAGCCTCTGGACTGAAGAATGTGAAAGGTTTTGTGGGTTTTGAAGAGCAAGGAATGAGCAGTGTGAAGGTCAGACTTTTACCTTCTGTAGAGTTATCCTGGAACAAATTACATGCTCCAATAGTTGTTCCCAGTATTTTTGGGCAGCACTGGCTTGTAAAACTCAGATATCAGGACTCCCAAAGTTTGGGGCTTCTGTTGGGCAGCTGCTGCTGTGAGAGTTGTGTGAGAGGATTGATACCTGGGAGGAAGGAAATCGAGGTGAAATGGTAAATGAATGTCTGTCCTGCCAGCAAATCCTGTTCTCCCAGGAACCAGGGATCAGAAGGTGGCGTTGCAGGCAGGTTTGTGAGCAGAGTGTGCTCAGCAAGGGCAGCAGTGCTCCAGGGTTGGACACACGGATTTGCAGTGGCACAGCTGAGCTGATATCAGATCTCTCACCTTTTATAAACTTCCCTTTATTTGTGTTCTGCCTATTGAGCTGGAACAGAGCCCATTGCTTCAAAGGGGTGCTGGGTGCAGGAGGGGAGGCCTGACTTAATTTCAGATCTGATAGAGCTGAGAGTGTTGCAGGGACCATTGATTCACTTCAGAAATGCCCCAAAGCCCTGGCTGAGTTCTCCATGTTGAAATCATGCATCTGGCTCCTTTTCCTGTTACTAAAACCAATAAATATTAATACCATCTTTATAACCTTTTCTTAAAAAGAAAATCTTCCTTGTTAAAAGCCTTTTTAGACTGGCTGAAACTCTGCTCCAGGTCCTAAATTTAATTCAGTTGTTGGTGCATTTAGGTTGCTTCTATGCTGTAAAATGAAAGTGATCAGTGAAGAGAAAGCAGTGAGATAACAATCTAGGAATGTCTGTGTTTCATTAAATGGCCAGTCCCTGATGCTTTCAGAAAAAACAGGAGCATTTAATATTCATCACTTTGTGATGAGTGTTGGTGACTCCTCTGCAGGGCCTGGGCAGTTCAATCACTGCTGGCATCTCTTGCCACTCTAAGGGTGGGCTGTGCTGATGGTTTGAGGTTTGGGGTTCCCAGCTCAGTAACTTGGCCAGGGATGGCCCTGCCCAGACACCCCAAAATCCCACCCTGGGCAGCCCTGGCAGCTCCTGGAGCTCTGGCAGCCTCGGGGCCGTGCCCATTCCCTGGGCAGCCTGGGCAGTGCCAGCACCCTCTGGGGGCAGAGCCTTGCCCTGAGCTCCAGCCTGAGCTGCCCTGGCCCAGCCCAGCCGTGCCCTGAGGTGAGATCTTCCTCCCTCACACAACCAGTTCTCTGCCTTAGATTTGCAGCCTCTTCTAAGTTTGATTGAGAGCTTTTATCATCTTTTGAGATTCTACTTGATTGGTCACCAGTGTGAGGGCAAAGAGTTGCCCAGAGCAGCTGTGGTTGCCCTTGGATCCCTGGCAGTGCCCAAGCCAGGCTGAATGGGGCTTGGAACAACCTGGGACAGTGGAAAGTGCCCCTGGCCATGGCAAGGAGTTGAAACTGGTTGATCTTTAAGGCTTCTAACTCAAACCATTCCATGATTCCAATGTTCTTTCTCCCCCTACACCTTTCAATGCTGCCATTCTTTCACATCCATCATTAACATCACACCTTGCAAGCAGTGCAAGTCTTCTCCTGTCCTTTACCCGCACTGATATAGCCTAGAAGAAAAATTAAGCTCAGAACAAGGTGTTTCCAGTTCCTTTTCAAGGAAATTATTTCACTAATCTTTGCTCATAATGTGGATTTTAAACCTTTTCATAGAAGATGAGAGCTGAGCTTTGGGGAGTAAAGAGCATCCCATGTGTAGCACTCACCTCCTCATTCTCCTGGAGGTGAGTTTTGCTCACCTGTTCCAAGTGCTTTAGACTTTCACACCACCTCTTTTCTGTGCTCTCAGGGACATGTGAGCCCCTTGCTTGCTCTTGCAGAAATAGGCAGAGTTTTATGAATAAAAGACAAGGTTTGACAACACTAAAGGAGACAAAGCAAAGAGAAACTCTTGATCAAAGAGGGCTTGCACAGTTTCAAGGGCAAATAGAAAGACAAACGCTGGTTTTGTTCCAAAATAAGAAAAGAAAAATCCCCCAGCTTTACAGGAAGAGCACTGTTCACTTCCCCATCTTGCCAAGTAGTTTTTGAGTGCTGAAGACACCAAACACTTTCTTTTTCCATCAAGATCCCGGGAGCCTTCCCTGACCATGCTGCCCTTGCTTCTGAATGGTTTGTCTTTCTCTCCCTCTGCTTGCAGAGCATCTTTAAAACAACTCTGCCTTGTTCAGAATGTTGAGCTTGGCTGTCTAAACTGCAGCTAAATCAAAAACATAGCTGATGATTTGGACAGATACAGGCTGGGTGGGATTCCTGCCAACGTTATATTTGCTTTTGTCTTCATAAAGAGCAGTCCTGGGAGATGTGCACTGCAACCAGGAAGAGTCTGACAAAGGCATGTGTCTTTATAAAGAGCTTTTTTAGAAAATTTATCTTTGAGTCAGCCAGCTTTGTGAGCTATTTCAGGCCATGGTGTGCTGATCAGATGCAGAGTGAAATAATGACTTGAAAGGCAATGCCTTATTTCTGCCCCCTGCAGAATTACAAAATGGAGTGCAAGGGTTAAAAGTGTGCAGTACCCACGCTGGTTAACCCTGCCTGCCAGGGATGTGCTGGATGTGACCCCACACTGGTAGCAGCCTGTGGATTGCTCCTCATCCTGCTCTGGGATCCTTTGCAGCAGGAAAAGTTGCCCTGTGCCTGATTCATGGGAGTTTGTACATTTTTCACTGCTGTTTCAATGAAAAGTATTAAATATTTTGGGGGATTTCTCGCCACCAACTTTGAGCATGTGGCTGATTTTAACCCCCTGAGCAGCCTGAAAGGATTCCATATCTGTGGATATCCATACTTGTGAGCTTGGAGAAAGTGTGGCTGTTACATGGAATTTAAATGCCTGAAAGTCATTATTTTGTGTGTATTTTCAGTGGATTGAGGGTTTCCACTTTATTCTACAGCTTATTCTCCATCTTTTGAATTTAATTTGAGAATAAATTAAATTCATTCTTAATTTTTTTTAAAGAGAAAAGAATTCTTATTTTCTGCTGGTGAAATTGGTATGAGCATTTATAGTTGCAATACACCCAACACCATGGTTGGCAAGGCCTGCATTAATAGGGATGGTGCAAAAAATTAACAGAAATTAAATTGGGGGTAATCCCTGTGGTTTGGGGACAAATTTAGTTCAAGTCTAATAGTGAGAAAGTGAAGCTGATATGGGAAATGCAATTTGCTGAGGCAGAGGAATGGCTGGGTATTAATGACCTTGCAGAGAGATCACTGAACATGCTGTGGACACAACTCTGCAGTTTTGGGGGCTCTCCCATGAAAAGGAAGGCAAGCCAAGCAACCAGAGACCAGGAAGTTAAGGAAGCTTTTCTTTAAAACTATCTAGGGATAAAGCATGATGTAAATAGGAAAGAAAAGAGGTGCATCCACCAGCAGCCCCTCTTAGCACTGGCCTGGAGAGGAGCAGGTAGTGAAGTTCCTTCCATACATGGATAGAATTTGGAGTTTTTTGTTTCCTGAATGTAAACCAGCCTCAGCAGCAGCTCTCTCCTCAGTACCTTGTTAGCCCTGCTGTGCCTAGACTGCCCACACAGCCAATTCAGAACCTTCTGAGTGTAATTAATCTGTTGCATTTAACAGCTGTTTTCTCCTGCTTGCCTTTACCTTACAAGGCAAACATTCCTGAGCAGCTTTGGGAAGAAACATTTTTATGGACAGATGGGCTCTAAACCTGCCATCTACTGAGGGCCAGCTCCAACATCCCACAAGAGTGATGCTAAAATTTCTTACTCAGTAAGACTTAGGAGTTGTTTGACAATGTCTGCTGGCATTTAATCCTTCACTCTGCCTGCACTGCTCTTGCTGTTCCCAGGATTTTTGCTTTACTTCCATCACCTCCATGAGGTTTCTGGCCTGTTCTGCCTGCCTGCTACCTCAGCCTGGAGCAAAGGAGGCTCAGGGGGCCTTTGTGGCTCTGCACAGCTCCTGACAGGAGGGGACAGCCGGGGGGGTCGGGCTGTGCTCCAGGGAACAGGGACAGGAGCAGAGGGAACGGCCTCAGGGTGGGCCAGGGCAGCTCAGGGTGGGCATAGCAGGAATTTCTTCATGGAAAGATTGGTCAGGGGCTGTCCAGTGGTGGAGTCCCCATCGCTGGATGTCTTTAAGGACACTCAGTGCTCTGGGGTGGTGACAAGGTGAGGATCAGTGACAGGTTGGACTCAATTATCATGGAGTTCTTTCCCAACCCCAGTGATTCTGTGATTCTAAGAGAAGAATTTGTCTTAGACCAGGCAGTGGCAGAGTAGGCAGAGAGGAGGCCTTGGTTCTCCTCAGTGTTTCTACTCTATCCTCATCAGTGCTAAACAGGTGCTGACCCTGCTGCCTGCCAGCTAAACATCTCTGCTGGTCTGTCCCAGGCAGAAACAGGGTTGGGAGCTGTAGGATGGAGCCCCAGCCAGTGACCCTGCTCAGCTGTGCTGCCTTGGGCTCCTCTCTGACATAACCTGCAGAGGTGTTTTCCCTTTGCTCAGGCAGCAAAAGGCCCAGGGGAGGCATTTTCTCAGCTCTGTCATTTTCTGTCTAAAACCCCTCTAAACTCCACTCATGTTTTTGACAGCTGCAATCTGCCTGCAGTGCTGCAATATTGCACTTTTGGTGAAACTGAAATGACGATTTACAGCAATCTTGCATTATTCCTCCAGCTGCTGCACTGTCCCAAGCACCAGATCAAGTGTAAGTCTGCTGCCAGTGCTCCTGGCTATGATTTACCCGACTGCTGCCTCCTCCCTCCTTCACTTCCTCCTTTTTTTTAAGACCAGCAATATTTGGATGGTAATTGTAGCCCCAAGGCTTGTATAAATTCATTAAAGGCCCTGCCTTTTGAAGTGGAATTAGTACTTTGTTGAAGCTGTTTGTGTTCTGGGTCATGAACCATCTGATGGGAGGCCCGGGTCCATCTGGGCTCTGCTAATTAGAGCTGCCTGCCCTGGGGCTGGGGCTGCAGCTCAGAGCAGGGAGCAGCTCAAGGATCTCAGCTGCAGAACCACCTCTGACTTTCACGGAAGCTGATTTTCCCTGGACAAACCTGCAGAGTGGGAGTTTGTGTCTGTTTGTGCAGTAATTTCCTATACCCCACATCCTCACTAGGAAACCTCTGTAGATGTTATATCTCAAGGTTTTTTTCTCCTAAGAGGTAAATTCTTTGCCAGAAGTTTGTTATAATAAATTCCCCATCTAGAGATGGAAATTGAGCATTTTCCAGTCCTGTAGATCTTTACCAGGTCCTTCAAATGCTCTGTCCCTGGCTCCTGACTGCATCCAGGGGTATGGCATGGGATATTGTAGGGGATAGCTTAGGATTTTGGCTTCTTAAGCACATGCTTCTGCTGTCCAAGCTTAACTTTCTTACTAATAAAAAATACAGCTCAAATTGAAATCGTTGGTCCAGAACTCTGGTTCGGGGTTTTTCTGCTGAACCATGATCAGAAGTGAAGTGGTAACAATACAAGTGGAAATCTGGTGTGGCTAAAGGTGCACCAATTTGTGGTTTTCAATGCTGACATTTGCTCTCAAGCTCTTTGAAATCTTCTAAAGAGCTTCAGTGTTAAGTTGGATAAGCTAAAAGGGCTTGGGACCTTAGCCAGGTGTGTATGAACCACTCTGGTGTGCAGAAAGGACATATCCCAATTATTAGGTAACAGTTTTTGCTGCCAGCACACAATTTGCTCACTTTGGATAAAAGTGGTTCTATTGCAGCACAACAAATAGGGAATAGGAACAGCTCTGCTTAGATCACACTTCAATCACTCAACTATCTGAGCTAACCAGATATTTCCAAGGAAAATTTATTTGAATTTTTAAATCTGGACATTGCAAAATATAATTATAGTACTTTAGGGCAAGGTCTTCCCAGATGAGCTGCATCTGAGTATTGGAATCAAAGCGACCCCCATGGCAGGGAGAAATGATGCATCTGACTCCATCTTATCAGAAGGCTAATTAATTTTATTATATTCTATACTATATTACACTACATCTAAACTGAATCTGCACAAGCACCCAACTGCACTGAACAGAATCTCGTGACTGTCAGCCAACAATCTCAACACACACCTGGATTCAATTGGTCAGCGAATCAAAACACACAGAATCCAATCATCAATTCCCTTCAGGTAAACAACCTTCACAATGCATTCCACTTGTGAACAACACAGGAGCAGTAAATGAGAATTGTTTTTCCTTTCTCTGAGGTTCAGAGAATGTGAATCCCAGAAATATTCTTGGGAAGTTGTGCCGTGTTTTTCTCTGTGAAGAGAAATGTGACCACATCTGAGATGCTCCTGGGCTGTGGCAGTGACTCCCAATTCTGCATTGGGCTTTTCTGTAGGAAAAGTATTTGGCATTTTGGCACATATCCCCTGGAGATAGCCTGATTAATCCGTTATTTTAGGCAAAGGAAATTTATAAATCACCCTTGTGGTGGCTGAGCTTACGCAAGGCAGCAGATGTCTCAGTCCCCAAAGGCCATCACAAGTCCCTCTGTGCAGCACAGTTGCTCACATCTCGCCAACAGCTGAACTTTCAGTTCTTTAAGGTTCAAAAGAGCCTGACTTTGGTGAGAAATGCAGAAATTCTGGAGAGAATAGAGGCAGCTCAAGGAACATGATGTCCTTCAGGGGTGTTGCATAGATGTGCAAGAGGGGAAGGAGCTGTGTGTTTGGGCAATCTGCTTCCCTGGCTCTTGATACCTTGGTGAAGTATTTGAGTTTTACAAATCACTTAATTCTTTTATGGCTTATTTCTCAACTGAAATGAAAATCCTTTGGGATCAAACTATTCTTGATAAACATCTCAGGCTTTTAAGAACTGCTTCTGGGTTTATTGCCCTTTAAATTTCAGGCACCCTGACATTAGTGTGCTGTCTTGTTTGGCTTCAGCTCTCAAACCAGAGAACAGATTGACATTCTGAATTAAAAATAGAATTGTCCACAGCTAGTCCCACAGCTTAATGGTTCTTGTTGGCCTTTGGCTTCTTTATGAAAAAAAAAAAAAAAATCCAGGTCTGGTTATCAGCAGCAAAGTCCAGTGCTCAAGACACAGAGGCATCTGAAGCCTCATGTTGTGAGGCTTGGCAGAAGCTGACTTTGATTAAATACAAATTAACCAGGAGATATTTTTTCCCCTTTCTCAGCATCTCTTTTGGCACAGCCTCCATCTGTGGTTGGGTTGGAGAGCCCAGCTGCTGTTGCAGGCTGAACAGAGTGCCCACGGTGGGATTTGGTGAATAGCTCTATTCATAAGTCATCCTGCCCTCCCTCTTTCTCCTTCCAGCTTGAAGCCTCCAGGACACTTGTGCAACCTTGGCCATGCCATCCTGAGTGGGGAAGGGTGGGAACAGCCTGTCCTCACAGGGGACATGAGGAGCATCAGAAAAGGAGCTCAGACAACTCCTGCATTCCCTCTTGAGCACAGCCCTGCCAGTTGCCTTCTCCAAGGGCTGATTTTTCCCCCTTGAGCAGCCTGGATCAGTTTCCTGCCCTGCCAGGCTGCTGGATGTGTAAGGAAAAGCCTCATTCCCCTCTGGAGCTGATGATTTGGGAGGCTGGAGGAAGTGCGTGCTGTGTGCCTCTTGTTACCTTGCTTGGCACAACAATGCCTGCTGATCCCAGGCTTGGAAAGAATTTTTAGGCTGAAAAAGATTCTCTTTCTTTTTGGACTGCCATGGAACTCGAGTGTTGGGAAGCTTGACAAAGTCACAAGCTGCTCTGTCTTTCCTTGTTTATTTTATTAGCAGAGAAGAAAATACGAGACTTATGAGGGAAAATAAACCAAAGGTGGGAGGGGAGAGGGTGTACAGGAGTAGAAACAAAATTGAGACTTCCTTCAAAATGGAGACTTCCTGAAAAGAACTTTCATAGAATAATGTAAATAAATATCAACTCTGAAAACAATTACTTCCATGGCTTGGCCAGAAAATGAATGAATTTTTCACTGGTGGAACAGCATTGTTTGACCATGATGGAGGCTTTGTCTGATCAGCTTTGTCTCTCCATCCAAAGTGTTTTCCTGCTTCTTGTCCTGATCTACCAAGCCAAAAGGCTTCTCTAGAAAATTATCCACAGCTGGGTAAGGTGACAGAACCTTTCAATGAGTTCAATGAGTCAAACTTCTCAAAGTGGGATATATTTTGCTGTCTAACCTCTGCATGCATTTGCAGGGAATCTTTTAATTAAGATTCATTAATCGTCTTTTCATTTAGGAATTAACCTGATTTATCTACAACCTAAGTTCTTTCTCCAGGTGAAATATCTGGATTGCACCAGCAAACAGCAGAGCCCAGCAATAGATGCAGGCACAAGGATCTGTTTCTCAATTTTGGGGAGAGCTGCAGACTGTTCTTAGTCAGCTCAGCTGCTCTGAATTCTTCTCTTGCAGCTCACGGGTTTATTTGTGTGTTTTTCTGGGCACACAAACCCCTGTCACAATATTATTAGAAGACTTAAGTGGTACTTAAGTGGAAGTGGCAGGCTTCTGTGCTGCACAAGTTGTATTTTAACAGAAAATTGATCCAGACAACTCCCCAGATAGAAGTAGTAATTTACTACTAATGCTACTTCTTTCTAGGACAATGGAATTAGTGGCTAAAATAAAGTTAGATTAGTGTTGTTTTCTAAAAACAACCCTGGGAAGGCTCTTCGGGAACACCAGTAACACTTTCTCTGTGAGAAAAGCACAGAGCTCCTGTTGTTAACAGAAAAGCTGTTTTTTACTGATATCTTAAGTAGAATCTGAATGGGAAGAAACCCTTTGATATTTTGTCATGCATATAAATTCTAGAGACATAATCCACTGATATTGGCCCTCAGAGAATAGCACTAGGCTTTTAGATTGTACCTTCTGAAGTTTCATAGTTTAAATCTGAGTTGTTTCATAGCTTCAATCCATCACTAATTATGTGATTATTACAAACCTAGAGTTATTCTTCTCCCTTTTGTCTTCAGCTACAAGAGGAGCTGTAAGTGCTGTGATCTCTGAAAGCCTAGTCTTGTGATGCAGACCACAGTCCAGAGGGTGCTGGGCACTGCCAGGGATGCCCAGGGTGGGGTTGTTGGGGGGTCTGGGCAGGGACAGGAGTGAGCTGGGTGATCTTTGTGACTCCCTGCCAGCTCAGGACTTTTTGGGATTCTGAGAGACCATGGCTGTGTCTTTTTGCTGATTAAGGGGTTTGCTGGCCAGTGGACAGCTGGATGTGAAACACAGAAATCCTGAAATAAGAGCAAAACCTGGGACTTGTGTAACATTAGAGCTGGAGAAAAACAAAAGCAGGCATGAGGAAAATCAGTGTGGAGCATAGAGTGGGCAGTGGGTGAGCTGTAAGGCAAGGCTGATGGCCAGAGCTGGTGCAAGTAGTTGGGTACTGTTGAAATAAACCTTGTTTTGTTGTGGGAGATTCATAAGTTAGAAGTCACTAAGGAAATAGGAAACCTTGGCTCCTTCACACTAGGGAAGGCAGTTTGTGAGGGTGCCTTTGTTCAGGCCCAATTTGTTTTCACTTGAGTTAATGCTTCATTATTGCTGTCCTTGAGACCTTGGCTGTTATCCAAGGGAAAAAAAAGCTAAAAGAGATGGGAAGAGAGCGCCTCCAAAAAGCTTTGAAATCAATCTGTTGGGTAGTTTAATGTTATCACAGAGGGAGCAGGTTAGAATAAGCAGTTTCAAGTGTGTGAGCTGTTGCATGTTTGGGCTTCCTTTGTGTGGATTTCTGAGTTTGCTTTGGGCAGTCTCAGATCTTGAATGCACGGTGTGATCTTCTGGGCTGCAATAGGAGTGGAATGGTTCTAAGTGTATTTATGGCCACTTATAAATCCTAGGGATTTTTTGAGAGACAATAAAGACAATAGAGATAAATGACTGCCCTTCCACAAAAGATTTCTGTGGAAGTTTTTGTTGGCTGCCCAGTCACCTCCTCATTTTGGAAAATTATTTATCTGCATTGCAGGAGTTTTCCAAATATAGAGCTGTTCTTCAGCCCTGCTCTTTTATGAATCTATTCAATAGCTCTGATTGAACTTAATACATGTGGGAGTTAAAAATTTGCTCCTTAAAAGAGAGAGAGGTTTTCAAGGTGAGGGTCAAGCTTTTCTCCCAGGCCACCAGTTCTGGGACAGAAGGAAACAGCCTCAAGCAGAGCCAGGGGAGGGTTAGGTTGAATTTCCTCATGGAATCAAGGAATCAGCAGGAATTTCCTCATGGAAAGGGTGGTCAGGCCTTGGAAGGGGCTTCCCAGGGAGGTTTGGAGTGCCCATTCTTGGAGGTGTCCACAGAAGGCCAAGGTGGCACTCAGTGCTGTGGACTGGGGAAAAGGTGAGGGTTGGGCCCAGCTTGGATTTGATGGTCCTGGAGGCCTTTCCAACCTCACTGATTCTGGGATTCTGCAGGTGTAGGTTTGGGCCACTTGGCTATCCAGGTTAGAGCCCAATCCAATGTAAACTGGGTGCAGAAAGTCACACTTCAATTTATTTTAACTGGAGTTGAATCAGTACTCTGTTGCTTAGAGACATTTTTTCCAATAGCTCTTGAAAAGAACAGGCTCTGTAGGAGCGTCAGATGAGAGCTGAAATTTGTGTTTCCTTTTGTGTTTCGACTTCTCAAACAGCTGCATTTGTGCTGAACAGGGAGAATGTTCAAATCCATCTTAATCTTC
The DNA here is from genome assembly GCF_047830755.1 of Zonotrichia albicollis. Taxonomy (NCBI): domain Eukaryota; kingdom Metazoa; phylum Chordata; class Aves; order Passeriformes; family Passerellidae; genus Zonotrichia; species Zonotrichia albicollis. Next base: position 4,093,821 of record NC_133839.1, on the reverse strand, counting down.
AGGTGGTTGAACATCCTTTTCCTGAATTGGAGTCAGTTACTGTTTCCATCCTGCCTCCAGGTTCGTGTTCTGAAGGTGAAACTCCATCTCCTCTGAGGGGTGAGTCAGCTCCAGTTGGTTTCACTGGCAGCAGGACCTGAGGTGCAGTCAATCATACCTGAAACCCTTTCCCAAAATTTCTGTTAAACTCTGGGAGTATTTGTTCTTGAAATCACCATTTCTGTGCTACAGTTGCCTACCTGCTGTGCTCTTGGTCTAAAATGCTTCAGTATAATTCTTGAGCAAAAATCTCCCTTGACAAATGCAGTACAAAAAAAAAAAAAAAAAAAAAAGGATTGTTCTCAAAATCTACTCCCCAATCTAAGATTTCTTTCATTTGTCAGCAGCACTGATCCTGTCAGAGCTCAATGGACTTGCTGATATGGTTTAGTTTAGATATTCTTCTGAGGAGCAGGAATTTGGACAGGGATCTTTTCGGGTCTTTTCCAGCTTTAAATAGCCTGTGATTCTATTCTATGACAACGTCTCCCCTGAGCTGAAGGAGGTGTTTGCATTGATGCCTTATGCAAGCTGGCCTAGGACAGAGGCCGGATGGAGTTACAGAATAAAGCAGGGATTTATTCCAAGCATCTCCTTCATAGATCCACCTTGGGCAGCACAAGAGCCCAGCCAGGGCTGCACCCAAGATGAACCAAAATGGCCCCAAAATGCACGAGCGCTCCCGGGCTCTCTCCCTGGGATCAGTTCTGCTCCATTTGCACCTTGCAGTTCATTGTCCCATCCCAGCTTTAGCCCAGGCAGTCCCACCCTGCTTGTTTTTCTCTCTCCAGCCCTCGGTGTTTGTGCTCTTGGGCTGAGATTTGGATCATTTGTCCTTGGTGCCCAGCTGGAGCAGGAATTGTTTTGTCTCCCTGCTCTGTGCACAGACCTCAGCATCCCCTGATGTGAAGCTCAGACCCTCACACTAAAGCAGCACAGAATGTGAAAAACAGAAAATCTGTAACCTGAGGCATCAGCATCTGTCAATAAGGAAAGGTCTAAGGTAGAAGTTTGCAGCAATTCCATGAGTTCTGTGGAGCTCTGCCTGCCCAAGGTGACTTTGTCCCACAGGAACTCATGAACTGCCCTTACCTCATTCAGGGAGGAGTGATGTGAGAATCTGGGATGGTTTCAAGCAAGTTTGAAGTTGTCTCAGCAGATTTGCTTTGTTGTGCAATTTATCTTCAGGCCACAGAGGGTAGCCCTTGTCTTTAAGCAGGAAACTGGAATGCTGTGTGTTCTTGGAACAGGTAGGGCACAATACATAAAAGGATAAAGCAGTGACCTTTTGAGAAGAGAAAGCAAAACCCATTGCCCTCCTGGAGTGAATGAAAAGCAATGTCATGTCTATGAGCTAGAAGTGCTAATGGACAAAAAGGAAAAATGTTATCAGGTAGGTGAATGCTAATTGAAAACTTATTAATAAATGCACGTGGGACAATTGTAAGCACACTGGTCTGGCTGTGCTGGCTTCAGGTTTTCAGAACCTCCTGCTCTGAAGCAGGTGGAGCATGGAACAACCTCATCTGTATTTACAAGTTCTGCCTCTTGTAAATGGAGACAAAAACTGGATTAACACAGCTGCAAGAGGCAAGGCCAGGAATCCCTTTTATTCCTGTTAGCTTAGAGTGAGCAGCACCTACAGGATCTGTGCAGGTGGTCACAGGTGTTTGTCATGAGGTGTAGATAGATCAGAACACTGAATATTGATCAGAACACTGGTCTGTGTCTGAAATGCCTTTTGTGGGGTCTGGGGCTGCTGACAATCACGTTCCACAATCACTGTGATGTGGCAGAGCTGTGCTGTGTCCCTGGGTGCTTGGGGAGTCCAGCCAGTGTTCCTTTGTTAGCTTGAGAACACTGGGCACTCAGAACAGCTCAAGATCATTGCATTACCTGAAGTCATTGTCTTAGGTTGAAATATTTATCTGGCTGTGTATTCTATCCCCATCTGTCAGAGCTGGGCAGTTCTCTGCTGTCCATGGGGCAGTTTTTTCTTTATCTCTCCCACAGCCAACCCTCCCTCCAGGAGATCTCTGCTGTCCATGGCCACTGAGTGTCCCTGCAGGGCTGATCCCATTCCAGCATCCCATGGGGAGATGCTGCGCCCAGGGCAGGAGCCAAGCATTCCTACCTGGATCCAACCTGAGCCTGGCACAGCACAGCAGCCTTTGCCCCCTGCATTGCCAGAGGAGCAGCTTTCTGCTGCCCTGCATGGCCAGAGGGAGCCCAGGCCCATCTGCAGCAGCCCTGGAGCTGCAGAGGAAAACTCCCCCCTTGTGCAGGATCCGTGCTGCAGCAGAGCCACAGCTGGCACTGCAGGAGGGCTGAGCCCCCATGGATGGGGCTGGGACACCGCCCTGACACACAGGGGGCAGGTCAGATTCAGTGGTTTTTCTTTTTTTGTTCTCTTACATTTGTATTTTTAATTTTCCTAGCAAAGAACTGTTAATCCTATTCCCATATCTTTGCCTGAGAGCTGCTTATTTTCCGAATTACAGTTATTCAGAGGGAGGGGGTTTACATTCTCTATTTCAAGGGAGATTCCTGCCATCCTTAGCAGACACCTGGCTTTTCAAACAAAGACAGTCATGTTTAGGTGGCCATATCTATACAGCTTCTCAATTTAGCTCAAGAAAATTTTCCTTTTTTTTTTGTTTTTTGATTATGAGCTTTTAGGAGGCCAGACCAAATAATTTTGCAGAAATGAACAAACTGTGCTATTGCAATTCAGCTTCATTGCTGAAGAAGCTGAGGTGAAGATCTTTCCTGCCCTCGTGGTTTCTCTGGGAATGTGCTTTCCAGCTGTGGGCACGATGGAAATGTGTGGGCACAGAGCTCTGAGCCCAGCTGACGTGCAGGATGTGCACAGGACTGGCCAGCTGGGAGCCTGGCCAGCGAGGCAGACTCAGGAATTGCTGATGGGGCTGAAATGGAAATGCCAGCAAGAAGGTTGTCATTTACTTATGGCTGGCAGGGGACATGGCACCAGACAGCTGGGCGGCTTTGGGAGCTGCCCATGGACAGGACAGGGATGATTAAGAAGCATAATTTGGCTGGCAAAGCCTGAGGAGGTGGACTTGTACATAGTGCGGCCTTCCAAAGCTGACCAAATCCTCAGGAAAACCGTAATTGCTGCTGCAAACCAGGGACTAGTCCTTGGTTTGGCCAGACTCATATTTGTTCAGTTCATGACTCTACTCCCTTCTTGTCCAGGCTTTTCTTTCCAGAGGCAAATGCCTGAGCTGGGAGGGAAGTCAGCAGAAAGAAGGAAGGCAGCGGGAAGGCTTCACTCCAGGGAGCTGCTGCAAGAGCTCAGAGATGGTGCACATTGCAGGCTGGGCATTTCCCTGTTCCTCCTGTTTGGAATCTTCTCACCTCTTTTCCTAAAGCACTTCTTTCAGAAGGCATTTCATCTCTAAAATATTTGGATGCCCCATTCCTGGATGTGTTCAAGGGGTGGGACTTGGAGCAACCTGCTGTATTGGAAGGTGTCCCTGCCCATGGTTGGGGTTGGAATGAGGTGATCTTTAAGGTCTCTTCCACCCTAAACCATTTTGGGATCCTTTTTTAAGGGAGAGATGCTGACCCCACTCCTGGAGCACCGAGTCAGTAATCCTGCCACTTGCTTGGATGTGATATTCTGAAATTCATTCACCACCTCTGCTAAGAAATTGTGTAGTCTTTTATTAAACATTCTTTTTTTTTTTCCTTAAAAAAATAATACTGAACTCTTAATATTGAACTCTCAGTTCTTGTAGCAGATTAAAGCCATTTAACACCTGGCAGCTTTTGCATTAAGGTAGTGAAATTCACTCAGGAATCAGAGGGACCTTGGTGCAGAGTTAATGCTTTGGAGGTTCAGTCCAGAGGGAGGATCTGAGGAAGAATCCAGCTGGAATCAATTCACAGGTTTTAATTTGGAGCATGTCCAGGCTCGAGGGGGACAGGGGATGACAAGAAGGTATCTGTGCCGAATTTCTTTGTAAAACTGAGTGGAATAGGTGAAGAATTTGTTCCGAGGAGAGATTGGATATTTCCTGCTCCTCTGAATTGTTGTGGAAAAATACCTAGGGCTGCTAAACAGCTGCTGCCCTGACAACAGGGAACAGAGAGCTTGGGCTGTGTTCAAGCTGTATCACGTAGTGGCTTCAAGGGACGTGGCTCAGTGCTTGTCCTGATGTACCCCTGCTACTTTCCACTTGTTACTGCTTTTACATAACAGCTTATTGTTGCTTTGACTCTTTTTTTCCACGTGTTTTACCATCATAACTCTGTTTTAGCAATAGTACTTGAAATTGTGAACGTTTTATGGAAGCATTATGCCAGGATTTGCCTTTCAATGCTGTATTTTGCTTCCCAGTTGTAAGCGCACAAAGGCAGAGGTGCTTTGGCCTTGGTGGTTTTGCTGAGGAGGTGAATATTCAGGTTATTCCAATTAAGCAATGTGCTTGCCCCAAGAAAACACTGTTCTCCAAAGACAATTGGTGCTTATTACCCCCAGTGCATGCTGCTAAAGCTGAAGGGAGGGCTAGATGGTAAAAATATTGTGAGAAAGTGCTGAAACAGCACTGCAAAGGCACAGGAGAGGATAAGTGGCCTTGTGGATTTGACCCACTTTGCACTTTTCTTGCCTCAGGCTGCTCAGTGTCTCTCACAGAGCCCTAACAAGTCATCTGGGTAGGTCTTTGTGCCTTTTTTACGGTGTTCCTACAAGCTGTAATAATTGTAATTGTAATCATTGGGCCATTCTTCTGCTGCTATCAGCTAATCACACTTGCAATAATTAATTTGCATTGTTTTGTAACACATTACTTGATTTTTAGGGATTTTTTTTTTTTCACATAAAGGGCTGTAAATGATTGGCCCAGACTCTCCAGGGAAGTGGTAGAGCCACCATCCCTGGAAGCATTGAGAAAACGTGGATGTGGCACTTGGGGACACAGTTCAGTGGTGAACATGGTGGTTGGACTTGATGATCTTTAAGGTCTTTCCAGTCTCAGTGATTCTTTGATTCTTGCTCTCCATTTCTCTCACTTTCTTTTCTTGCTGCAAGTTAATTTTTAAATGAAGCTCTCTGGGCCCTGCATTGCCTGGGATGTGAGATGGACTCAAGTTAGGCCTACTGTAGGAAATTTTTCCAAACAGAAGGAATCCAGGCAATAAAAGACTGGGTTTTATGTGTGTATATAGAATTGTTGGAGCCAAATTTGCCTCTGAGTAATTTCAATACCTCAGGTTACAATTGTGGATGGGAGAAGGGGAATAGCACCAAGCTTGATTTGCTGTTATCTATTGGAAATTCTTGTGTGGGTCAATTCCAGAAATTTTTCACCATCATATCCCTGCTCTGATTCAGGTGGCATAAAGAATAGCCCTGAGATCCCTTTTTACTGCTTCGCCATCCTTTAGCCCCAGAAACTGTGCCCTAAGACAGCTCTGGGAGACTATCCCAGAGCTTCCCTGCCAGGTGGAGCTTCCCTTCCACCTGACTAGCACAAGCCAATATTTGGCATCAACACCTAGTAAAGGAATTTTCAAGAGCCAGAACTCTTGAAGAAGAGTCGGAAACTTCTCTTTGGGAATTCCTCCTCTCTGAATTACATGTCTGTGTTACCCACTGATGAAGAATAGATCCAAGCTGTCCCTGCCCATCAATGAGTTTCCAATACAACAAGAACCAGTATTCTGACAATTCCCCACCACCCTCATGTGCTCACAGCCAGTTCTCTGCTCAGCCTGCACATCCTGGACCCCAGCCTGCCTTCATTTTGGTCCTTTTTTACCTTTTGGGATGAAAAATTAAGCAGAGGGACCTTGTTTAGGGACAGCATGTTCTCCAAAGCAAGTCCAACAGCTTCTTTTTGGTGCACTTGCACTCCTGCGGAGTTGAAGCAGTGTCACTGCATTACATGATAAATGACTCTGGGGTTGTTTTCTCTTTCATCCTCTCCCCAGTGGCAGCACTCTGTACACACTGGAGTGTGGATTTTGGGAGTGTTTCCTGCTCTGTTTGCATTATTTAAATACAAATATGATGCTTCAAAGAGAAGGCTTCACAGAAGGGTTTTTTTCTAAGGGTGTACCAAAGGCTCAGGCTGGTCCTGGGGATGCAGTGTTGACTGTACAGGGTAATTTTACTCTTTTAGCTAAAATTTTAGGTTAAACCTTTACTTACTTCATAACAGCAGCTCTATTATTAGAGCTAAAGCTTCACCTTGTTGTTCTTTCCTCATTCCATCTTGATCCACACTGACTGTAAATCAAAAACTTCAGAAGTCAGTGGAGTGAGTGATGCCACAGCCCTCCAGTTTTCTTTGCTCTTCTTACAAAAGGACATGAAATTGGAATTTGCTTTGTAAAATTCTGTGTATTCACTCTTCCCAAGCAGGTATTCGCTGGTCATCACTTGTGAGATAAATCTGGCATCATTCTGTCACTTCATCTTAATTTATGTCTAAAAGACTAAGATTTGAAGCAGAAACAGAGATTCCATCAGGTTGGAAGAGACCTTTGAGATTGAGTTCAGCCTTCTGTGGACATGTGCAGCTCCCCCTGTGCCCTGGCCATTTCCACATAGAGATATCTGTGACTGGGACATCCCAGAACTATTCTGAGTGCAAGTGTCCTCTAACTGGGGCTGGTGCTGGAATATTTATGGTTGTAGTTCAGGAATTGCTGCATAAAAGCCCCAAATGGGTAAAAATAATCACCTTTTTACAGTGACTCTTTTACATAGTAAAGTTCTTGTATTTTGGAGGGGAAAATGAGATTTCCTTGTCTTTTTTTTTTTTTTCTTTAGGCAAATCTCATCAAAGGACAACACCTGCAAATGGCAGTGCCACCAGGGCAGGAGGCAGAATGAGGGGGAGCAGTGTTCAAACAATGTTAACTTCATTTCACAGGAGGGAACAACCCATGGAACATGCAAAAGCAATGAGCTTTAATAGCTTTTAATATGTTTTTAAACATTTCCATCACCCCTCTAGGTTTTCAGACACAGCTTGGCAATAAATCAAAGTAAAAGCAAACACTCATCTGAGTTGGTCATTAGGGTGAAACAGGAATTAAACATTGGAGGAGGGGAAAAATAGAGAGTTTACATCAGTGAGGTTAAGGAACAGACAGACAAAACACTTGGGAGCAGCAGGGGGATGCATCCTGCTTTCATTTGGGCCTGACCAGAAGCCAGGATGAGATCTGGGAATGTGCTGGCTCTGGGAGCTGCTGCAGGCACAGGAGCTGCAGGGCTTGGCTGGTTTGCTCCATGGTGGGGTTCTGGGGCAAGTGGTGGGGCTTAGGCTCAGTTTTTGAAGTCAGGCCTCTCACAGCTCCTGCAGGAGCCTTTTGCTGCCTGAGATTTGCTTTCAGCCCTGTTTGAAGGAGCAGGGTCAGGGCAGCTCTTCCTTGCTCTTCCTGCATTTGCTCTGCTGGCCCTCCTCTGGTGCTACTCAGACCTCAGCGCTTGCAGGGCTATTGTTTCTCTTGCTCTGCTTCAGAGGAGGATTTTAGGTCTGCACATGTCCTCTGTTCTAGTTCAGTGTAGAAAATCAGTTCTATGAGACCTTTAGATTTAGCAAGAGAAACCATGAAAATATAAGTTACAGTGTGTTTTCAGAAGGTTGAAGTGTCACTCACCATTAAGTGAGTGACACTTAATGTCAAGTTTTCAGAAGGTTGAAGTGTCACTTTCTGGGCACTGTCCTTGCCTTAAGATCCTAATTTTTCTTTGATAGCCCATCCTCATGACTTCATTTAACAGCTTCTGGGTCTTCAGGAGCCTAATGGTCCTTTCTGTTCCTTAGCAGCCCTTCCCAGCACAGATCCATGAATCAGCTGGATGCATTTACAAAAGTTAATAAGAGGTGGTGAAGAGGAGCAGCCCGATCATTTATACTTCTTATTTTTCTTGTTAACAATCACATGTGGTAATCTCCACCTTTGGGAGGATTTTTGAGAATGTGGAATGAGAGACTCTAGGTGAAAATATGTTCAGGGCCCAGACAGGATGGGCAGGATGTACCAGAGCCTTGAGTCTTCTACTAAATGCAGCTCAGGAGATTTAAATTGGGCTAAGCCAGGTCAGCAGAGCTCCTGCTCATTGTGATTCTCAAGAATAAATGTTGTGAATTAGTCTGCCTTTATATGTTCTTGCAGCACTGGCTGGCTGGGCTCTGGTGGGTTCCCCAATTTTATTTGCTCATCCTTTGTTCGGTGCAATCCCTTATTCAAGGAAGTGTCTTACCTTCCAAGGGCAGGTGGTTGGGATGTCACTGCTGTCACAGTGGAGCAGCATCTTCCTGTCACTGTCCTCAGCTGATGCCTCAGGTTTGACTTTTCTATTTTTCAAATTCTGTGCTGCTTTAGTGGGTGGGTCTGGGCTTCATATGAGGGAATGCTGAGCTCTGTGCAGAGCAGGGAGACAAAACAATTCCTGCTCCAGCTGGGCACCAAGGACAAAAGATCCAAATCTCAGCCCAAGAGCACAAACACCGAGGGCTGGAGAGAGAAAAACAAGCAGGGTGGGACTGCATGGGCTAAAGCTGGAATGGGACAATGAACTGCAAGGTGCAAATGGAGCAGAACTGATCAAAGGGAGAGACCCCGTGCCTGGTTGTGCATTTTGGGACCATTTTGGTTCATCTTGGGGGCAGCCCTGGCTGGGCTCTGGTGCTGCCCAAGGTGGATCCATTGAGGAGATGCTTTGAATAAATCCCTGCTTTATTCTTTAGCTCTGTCCAGCCTCTGTTCTAGGGCAGCCTGCACCAGGCATCACAGCAGGCTCAGGAACTCTCCAGGTTCCCTCCAGAGCTGTGGATCTCCCAAGGTTCCACCCAGAGGTGCCTGTGCTGACCCTGCCCTGCTCAGCCCCACCTGGGCCACTGTGGGAATGTCAAGTGAAAGGCACTCCCTGCTTTTATGGAGCTGCATTTCAGACTGATGAAAGCTTTGTTTCCCAGATTGGAAAATATAAAACCCCTGGGGTTTCCAGCCACAGCTGGTGCTATATTTAGAAAGTCTTAAATCACTGCAAGCTCTAGGTTTGAAGGAGTTGTTATAGAGTGTGTGTGTATTTATATATGTGTGTGTTTGGGTTTCATTGTGGAAGTTCAGTCAACAGGGACTTTGTGGGTCTGCTTGGCAATGATGGAGTAATTAAAGTGCATTTTGAGGAATAGTGGGGGGAAAGAAATGCTGAGAGCCAAAAGGAGAAGAAATGGAGGAGGTTAGGGAGTTTCTGAGAATAACTTTACTAATCCCTCTTGCCTTGCTGCTCCTGCAGATCTCAGTCTTTACCTCACAAAGGTGGAAGGCTGCCAAGGGAAAGAATCTCATTAAGATTACCCCAAGCCCTCCAGTCTTTGCTGGAATACATTAAAAGCCAGAAGAGCACCCAGACCGCCCTGGAAGGTTCTGAGCAGTGCCTGCAGTGACTCATCCAGGAAGATTCCCCCATTGTCCCATATTTTCCAGCCTGCCAGACAAGTGAGGGCTCTGCAGGATCTAAGTGTGTGTGC